>NC_137226.1:18554515-19154515 GCF_949987685.1 Ammodytes marinus
GTTTCACAACTTCTTTCTTTAAAGCAAAACAGATTGAATAGTTCCACACACTGCTACACCTGAATGTTAGTTTTAGTTCTTATGAAGAACCTACTGTATTACATTACACAGGAATGTAACAGGCTATTGGCATCATCATGTGTATTCCCTCCTCCTTACCTTCATAGACGGATTATGAGATAATGGGCCCCTGGGCACAAACTCTTAAAGGGCCCCCCTATCCTCCCTATCCAGTCAGGTACTATGACTTTTCCACACAGATACATGCAATTAATGGCAAAAACATATTATGGAAGTCAGTGTTTTCCACAGGATTTTGGGATACTTTTGGAGGGACCCTGTACCATGTTGGGGGGGTCCGGTGGCATGCCCCCCCGGATTTTTTTTTACCTTTTTAAAGTAAAATGCATCAATCTGGTGCACTTTGAGAGGAAATTTGAGAGGCTATATCAAGTACAGTAGATTGGTCTGCAAACCCATGTTCTATGATGGAGGGGCCCATTTCAACAGATAAGGAGTGGATAGCTACTTTTTATGAACAATTTAGAATTCACACATAGAAAGCTAATTTATGTATGTGTGTGGGGGCCTTCAAAGCCCCTCATGGAGCCTTTGCTTTTGTATTTCTCCCCTACTAGTTGAGGGGCCCATGATGATTTCTATCTTGTTCAATTTGAATACATTTACATTTAGGCTATTCCTTTTTGGACCCTGTTATTGACATCAGTGACTGAGCTCTTTGACTATGCAACATGAAAAGTAACAGGGTATCAGTATCTCTGCCTAAGGGCCCCCCTGTGCCCGGTTTGCCCGTGCAGTAATCCAGCCCTGCTCACCTTGTGCAGTGACATCACACTTGTCGGCCGACATGGCCTTCATCTCCCGGGTGACTTTCTGCAGAGCCTCTGTCATCTCCACCTGGAGAGCATCAGTTCACAGTGTCAGTTACTGAGAGGGTGAATTAACATTAACACAGTCTCAACTACAAGGGCACATGACTCCCACTCTTTAGGATAAAAAACCCCTTTGTAAAGTCCTTATCATCAACCCAACCATTGTATCTCACTCCCATTCCAATACTGGCCAATTTGATGTTTGATTAGACATACAGCAAGTATCGCCAACTAAAGCCAATTTATTAGTCGACTCGTCAGTCAACAATTTAATCTGGAATTAATTGCAGTCTCTCAAGGCAAATTCTTGGGCGTTTTTCCACCAGATTTTTTAAATCTATATACCACTTTGCGTGAGGATCCATCTGTGTAGAGGACATGCCCTGCTGTCTCTGACCTGTTTCCTGAAGTCCTGCAGCATGTCTTCTCCACAGCCTCTGACGTAGGCCTCCAGCAGCACAGCATACCTCTGCTGGTAGTGCATGGACTGGGCTATCTCACTGCGCAGGAACCAGAAGAGAAAATGCCCAATACGCTTACTCTGTGGAGAGGAAGAGAGACATATTCAGAAGAGACCAGCTTTAATGAACTGTGATCGTAAATCGTAAATCATACACACACACACACACACACACACACACACACACACACACACACACACACACACACACACACACACACACACACACACACACACACACACACACACACACACACACACACACACACACACACACACACACACACACACACACACACACACACACACACACACACACACACACACAAAGAGGTGGCAACAGGAGACAAAAGTACTATAGGATTATGACAAAATCAGGACAGGTCAATGTTCAAATAGCAATAATGGTTGTAAATATTTAACCAAAAACTTTTTAGTTTAGTTTAATTTTGTTTAGTTTAATTTGAATTTAAAATATAGAGTACATGTGTGTGGGAGCGTCAGAAACCCTCACATGCTTGTATGAAAACCACACCTAAAAATGCCACACCCATGAAAACATTAGAATATTGAAATACAGAACTATCAAAGAAATCATTTGGAGGAAGTTTAAATCACACACAAGGGCAGATAAAAGACATAGGAAACATAGGAAACACACACACACACACACACACACACACACACACACACACACACACACACACACACACACACACACACACACACACACACACACACACACACACACACACACACACACACACACACACACACACACACACACACACACACACACACACACACACACACACACACAAGTTGTATTCATTACACACTGGCTGCAAACATTGCAGGACAGTGTGACAGGTGTTGGTCTTTCTTACCCTGAGAGCTCTCTTCAGCAGGAACCTGACCAGAGCGCTGTCATGGTAAGGCTCAAACTTGACTGCCTGCAAGACACACACAGACAAGAAGACAGACAGACAGACAGACAGACAGACAGACAGACAGACACACACACATACACACACACAGACAGACAGACACACAGTTAAGTAGGTTATTTCTTATGAAATAAACAGGATTTTCAGGTTTCAGTGCACACACGTCTTTTTCAACACACACACATACAATACTATAACTGTTGTCATGTTTTTGTTCACCATAGCAACCCCCCCCCCCCCCCACCTCCCTCGATACGCCCCAAACCTCACCATGTGTGATCTGGTGGTTTTGTGAAAGTTGACGTGTGTCAGGAGGTAGAATGTGGTTCAGCAGCTCAGAGGTGTTAACCAGACACATGGTGCACACAAGAGAAACATTGTAGTAGTCCAACTGTTTCCTTGTTGGTTTTCTGAGACCCAAAATGATTTTACTGCCATGTCTGCACAGCTATTAACATGATGTCCTGAATGAAACGCTTTGTTGTAGGCGATTGATGCTACTGCTAATAGATTTTTATTAGAAATGAATGAATCCATCACTTTGCTTTCAAATTAAAAACACTTCAGAAATAGCTTAAAAATAAAATATAATTTAATCAAAGCTTAGATTCGATGATTTAGTTAATATAAATTAAAAAAGGCTTTTGGAAAATAGAATATACCCAAACACAGGATTTCATGTAGATTGAGTATGGCCCTATACAATATACTGCCAATCATTCCATATATACACATCATTGATATTCTGTAAACACACATGTGACTAGAGTTCAGAGGATACAGACACAACAGTCTACTGTCAAGGTAAGAGTCATTTTCCTATCAGACCAAAAGGCTCTTTGTAGCTCATGCAAAGTTGACCACAGAGTCCACTGTGGAAACATATCAGGAGACAGATATACAGTGTGTGTGTGTGTGTGTGTGTGTGTGTGTGTGTGTGTGTGTGTGTGTGTGTGTGTGTGTGTGTGTGTGTGTGTTCTGAGCCACCTCTTTCCAATAGTCTGTGAAATAGTGTTAGCGTGAATGTGTCTGTCTCAAGTTCTGTCTTTCTGTTCTAACACACAGAGCTTGTGTGTCATTGACGGAAGAAGTGTTGAGAAGTAATATTAGAAATACCTCTAATGTAAGAATGCTCTATACAAACTGTCCTACTAGCATTCATTCTACTTGAGTAGAAGTAAGGCAAGGCAAGGCAAGTTTATTTATATAGCATGATTCGAGCACAAGGCCACTCAAATTGCTTTACAGGGGCAACTAAAAAAAATAATACCAGCACAATTAGATTAAAGGAATAGTTTGAAATTTTTGGAGGATATAAAACATGCATTATGTTCTAAAACCAATAGTTATGAAAGAAGATTACTACACCAGCCTTTTCTCTGTAAGTAAAAGTAAAATGACTCGTTATGCAGAATGGAAGTTTTCACAGTTCTATATGAATGGCTCATTATAAGTGAAGCATCCATATCCAAACAGCATTTTAAAGGCATAGCTTGTATAGGTGATACTTTCTTTTGTCAAATTCATTTCAACAACTTATATACAGTCATATGAAAAAGTTTGGGAACCCCTCTCAGCCGGCATTATAATTGACTCTGCTTTCACAAAAAAAAGATAAAAGTGGTATGTCTTTAATTTACCAGGAACAGCTAACTACTGGGATGTTTTCCAAACAAAGATTTTTTGAAAAGCAGTATTTGGTTGTGTGAAATAAAATAAAATGTGAAAAACTGGCTGTGCAAAAATATGGGTACCCTTGTGGTTTTGTTGATTTTAATGCCTGTAACAGCATGTAAAACTGATGACTTTAAACACAAAGTTGGTTGGATTATGTTGTTAAGCCTTGAACCTCATAGAAATGTCTGTTTAATCATGAGAAAATGTATTTTAGGTGCCTAAATGCAAGTTGCACTTCTCTTTGACTCTCTGCTGAAGTGAGACAGAATGGGACCATCAAAACTGCTCCCAAAATATCTTAAAAACAAAGATTATTCATTATCATGGTTTAGGGGAAGGCTACAAGAAGCTTTCCCAAAGGTTTCAATTGTCAATTTCTACTGTAAGGAACGTTGTCAGGGAATGGAAGGACACAGGCACAGTTGCAGTTAAACCCAGGTCTAGCAGACCAAGAAAAGTACAAGAGCGGCATATGCGGCGGATTGTGAGAATGGTTGCACACAACCCAAAGATCACCTTCAAAGACCTGCAAGAACATCTGGCTGCAGATTGTGTATCTGTACATGGTTCAACAAATCAGTGCAATGTTGCCGGCTGAGAGGGGTTCCCAAACTTTTTCATATGACTGTATATATTGTCTAGTGGTACTGTAGTTTTATCTGAAACAACGTGTAAATCCCTAATTTGCTAAATTACTACAGCTGTCAAATAAATGCAGTAATTTCAAATATGGAATGACTTTGTAAATGTAATGTGAAAAGGGAGTAGAGAAGAGCCACCTGAACGAGCTGCAGGAGGTATCTGAGCACATCATCATCTTCCAGCGTCTCCAGCTTCCTGACAGCCATGGAGCGCACCTGGGCGTCTGAGTAGTGACAGTCCAACAGCTGCATGGCCAGGCCCACATCCAGACCACTGGAGCAGGGAGGAGAGGGGGACAGGTGAGGGGACACACACACACACACACACTAACACACACACTGTGGGAGAAAAGGCTTTTTTTTTACCTGCTGTCCCACGCACTGCTGCGCTCCAAAAGACGGTGTGTCGCCAAAACATCTTCCTGTCTCCCCCACCTGACTGAGCCCAGAAGCTTCGGGTAGGCTCTGGATAGATGGATGGATAGATGGATGGATAGATGGTAGATGGATGACAAGAATAGATATCCAGCAATAAAAGCACAAAAATACAATAATGATATATTTTTAATGGATTTTTGGTCCATATTTATGCCTCCATGCCAGCGATATCCGAAGGCATAATGTTTTGTTATGCAACACTTTGAGAGCTTCTCTTCAAACTTAACACAAATGTCTACACTAACTCAAGAGTGAACTGAATAGTTGTTGGAGGTCAAAGTCCCTGTGACCTCATGCCATACTTTATGGTTTTTTGAACAAATTTAGCACAAACTCTCACTTGGACTTGAGGATGAACACTCTTCGTTTTGAAGGTCAACGTTGAAAGCCACTGTGACCTTGCGTTAAGCCAAATATCTCAAGAACGCTTTGAGGGATCTTCTGCAGGAATATTTACTCTGAATATATGGAGGTCAAAGGTTACTGCCACCTTACGTATTGTGAGGTCGCAGTCACCTTGGACCATATTGTAGCTACTAAGGAGTTGTATCTTCTTTAAACCATTGCTTACCACCACTGTGCTTTCACTGTTTGCGTGGGCAATAGGCATATAACCTCCAGGTGGTAATTCTAGTTCTTTTTTTTGGGGAATAAGATCAAATACAAACCTGGGGTCACGCATACACTCCTGCCTGAAGTGCCACAGCAGCTCTTTGTCCTCGGGGCTGAGTGGGTTGAGAGGGTCTGTGGCCACTATAGCCTCAAACTGTTTCTTCAGATGGTTGGGCATCTCTCTGTGAGCCCTCTCCCCTCCCTCTGCCTCCTCGCTGCCTGGCTCCCTGGCCACCACTCTGCTCTTAGGCAGCACCACAGGGTAGCAGTACTTATCCAGCAGGATGGCCACAGCCATGGTGGAGGCCTTGTCTGGGTTGGTGGCGGACGTTAGCTTGTCTGCGTTGATGCTGCTGCTGCTGCTGTCGTCTCCCTTCTCCGGCATCTTCCACATGTGCAGAATGAACTCGCCCTGACGCAGCAGGGAGCGGTGGTCGATCAACAGCAGGTTGACGTAGTACAGCAGGCGGCTCTTGGTCTTACCTGAGAGATGGACAGACAGACAGACAGACAGACAGACAGACAGACAGACAGACACATGGAAGCCTGTGCATTAACACTATGGTGCCTAATGTGTCGGATTTGATACATGAGTTTCTGATTCATCAACATCACCAAGTGTTTGCTAACTGAAAAGGTTATATGGTAAATAATACATACAGTTGGTTATATTTCAATATGAATATTTAACTATTTAAGAAATGTATAATGTAATATAGGACGGTATATATTTGATGCAAACCAGGACAAAAAAAAGTATTTTGCCCAACACAAGGCGAAGTAGGATTGGATTGGAATAAAAAGAAACAAACCAATTGAAATGTTACAAAATAGCATTGAGCAATATTTGTTTTATAGAAAGAGTGTACAAACATCAACATGATACAGCGGGCAACACACATTAGTAGACCTCACCATCATGGCTGCCTGTTCCTGCTGTGTTATCCTGGTAGGTCGAGCCTCCCTTGGAGTTAGGCGTCTGGGGCTGCTTCCCACAGACGACCTGGGTGGGAGAAATCCAGCAGATTGTCATCCTTTAAGAACCATTTCCCACCACAAATGACTTCCTCTGAAATGTACTACGATTACCAGAACAACTCATCAAACTGTCAAATGATCCCATCTGTCCTGTAAGGTGAGAGTTTACCTGCAGGTTGAGGCGAGCTCCTTTAGGCAGGTCTTTGATCTTAATGTTAAACTCCAGCCAGCTGTTCCACAACACTTCTTCATTGAAGGTCTTAGAGGTGGTCCTCTCCTGAGGGAGGAAAGACAGGGTTACAATCTGATGTCCTTAACCTACTGGCTATGTGTTTGGGAATAGAAGTGCAACCTGAAATTGTTGGCTGCTATTATTCATTTTATTCTTGCTGTTTATTCATAATTTCCATTAAATGTATTACACATACTTTCTTTGTATTACTTTTTATTATTAGCGGTGGAGATTCAAAATACCCTTCATGCACAAAATAGTCCCAGGAAATGATGCAGCATGTAATCATGCATTAATATTTTTAATCCACTGATAGAAATGTCACTTAAAAAACAGGAAAAAAACAAAATCTGACAGCAATCAGTTTGTCATACTGCAGGAACATGAGGGAGAGGACAACATTTGAATATCGTGCCTGGCTGTCATCAGACCTTGCTGCTTGTGCTTGCTTCAGTCTGGATTACCTGTGCTAGAAGCTGCTGGCCGTGGAAGATGCTGGCCTCTATGAAGACAATGAACTCTGGGATCTTGGGCAGAGCGGGGATGTCTATACCCAGCACCTTCACTCTGAACTTCCTGTTACAGTCCCACATGGAGATGGTGAACACGCGCTCGTGGTCCTTCTCATCGATGGTCAGCTGCTCATGGGTCCCTGGCACAGAAAAGCATCATTGAATACACTCTCTCACTCACTCACACATACACAAACACACACAGACACACAGACACACACACACACACAGACACACACACACACACACACACACACACACCTTTTTTTATCTACAGTGCTTATTACCTGCCACTCCGGTGCAGTCATCCACCTGAGCCCAGTCCTCCTTCTGCACCAGGTCCAGGTCTGTATCAGGTGGAGTCTCCAGCACCAGGTGAAGCTCCTCTCCACTCTTCAGACACTGGTGGATCCAGTTGAAGTTCTGCAGAGGCTGGTCCCCGTACAGATACTCATCCCTGAGAGAACACACTGAGACGGTCACTTCAGAACACTAAGAAGCCCTTCAGACACACCTCCTTTTCTCTTCTAGCTTTTCAATAGTCCTGGCTGAGGATAAACCAAACATGTGACCACGTATAATGTGTAATAGTGAGTGTGTGCATTTGTACATATACATATGTAAAACATTAATGGTCAATAGTGAGCCCATAAACACATCTATGTATGCTACCCCATTACAATAGTAACTACTCACACACAACTGTGTGGGAAGGCAACATATACAGTTTGGCATTGTCCAATATACACCAACACTTAACAAACATTGTGCAAATGTGCAATATTATTAACATCATATAACAATATGTGTGCAATTAAACTACGGCAATTTAGCACTAGAACTTTAGCAATAGAGCATACCTTGTTTGTCTTGAGCATCATTGTCTTTTGTCAAACAGTTTTCAGCTTATGTGATTATTGTTTGAAGTCTTTGTAAACTAACACTTGTTACTGTCTTCAGTGGCATAATCACAAGCATTTATACATTAGAAGTTTATGTACATCAACCTGCTAAGGGATAACATATAGAAATGATCCTCAGGCTGTAATCTTGCATATTTACATGTATATGTTCATTTGTATGCCTTGTCCCTGAAATAAATAAATAAAACATAAAATATTAATATAATGATCTTCTATGACACAATTTAGTGAATTACTCTTTTACTTTCTCTTTACACTACTGTCTCCCCATACAGTATATGCAGCTGAGGTGTCAGTGCAGATGTGTATCATGTGAGGAGACTCACCTTCCACACACACGCAGCACAAAGTCTGCCTCACACATGTTGTCAGCGATGCCCAGCAGAACTCTCTTATTGGCTGTCTTGGTGAAGAAGCTGGACAGTACCTGAACGAGGAGGGAGAAGTGTCAGCAAATACAGTGAGAGAGCAGAGAGTCCTAGACATAATGACCTCAGCACTACATGGTTCTACCTGTGCCGGGGTGTCATCTAGAGACACCTTGATGGTCTGGCTGGCCGTGCTGATGTGGATCACCACCAGGATGTGACTGTTAGTCACCTGAAGGGAGGGAAGAAGAGGAAACACATGTAGAACTTGCCTTCAGCTATGTGAAACTTTCAGACAATAATGAAAAGTCAGCAAGTCAGGTGAATGTGTGTTGTCAAAATGACTTTTTGTCCAAATCAGTGAGTATGCCTCCATGATCTTCTACCTGTCTGTACTGTGTGTGCTCTGGTAAAAAGCTGGTGTTAATACACAGCCTAAGCTCTGCAAACGAGTATGTTAACAAATGGGGGCCCACTGTAGCTAGCAAAATGTCCATTTACAGAGCCTAGGTTGTGTATTAATACCAGATTCAGATTTCAGCACACACACACACACACACACACACACACACACACACACACACACACACACACACACACACACACACACACACACACACACACACACACACACACACACACACACACACACACACACACACACACACACACACACACACACACACACACACACACACACACACACACACACACACACACACACACACACACACACACACACACACACACACACACACTACAGGACAGGACAGGTAGCAGATCCTGTGGAAGTATTCACCGATTTGGACAAAAAAAACGTTGACAACAAAGCATTCTCCAGATTCCCTGACTCCACCTTGGAGCAGCAAAGAGCATGTTTTGGATTATACAAACTATAACAGACCTTGCTCAGCAGGTGTTCAGGCAGTGGTTTGCGGGTCACCCAGGGGTCCATGGAGTAGAGTTTGGGGTCGCGCTCTGACAGCTCGATGCGTCGTGGCGTCAGCAGCTTCCTGCGGGTGAACTCCAGCTCGTCGTCGTGCACGTTGCTAACGTCGGTGACATCATACCCGATGAGGTAGTTGAGGTAACGCTGGTACTGCAGGGACTCATCACAGGGCTGGGGCCGCGGCACCAGCTGGATACGACCCACCTCTTTCTTCAGGGCTTTAAAAAAGGCCCATTAAAACACACACAGCAACAGAAGAACAGTGTTAGGGCCATGGGAGTGAAAGAAAAATCATGCACTTGCAGAATTAAGTCCTGAACAACCTAATTTATTTTTGAATTATAAAGAAGACGTCCTCTAATAGGCGAGACTATAACATCCTCTCTGTTTGCAGCAGACTGTGAATGTGAGACCAGAGTGCAAAGGCCATCTATTAAGCGCAACACCGAAGTGGAAAATATTCAATAATTTCACTCTGATACAGTGCGATGCTGTTATTAGTGGAGCTTACAGGAGTACGTTTATGGTCAAAATGAGGCTGTAGCAAAGATGCATCGACTGTTTTTTTAAATAACGCTTTGCTTGATTTATGGATCCAGGACGCTTGAATCTGTCAAATATCTTTACAGCTTTACTGATGTCTTTAAACTGTGGAGTTCATTCTCCACATTGTAGTTCATCTTTATTGACAACATTTTCGACTTTATTCTCAAAATCCATAATGGAAGAAAAAGAAAGCATCCTCCTCTGATTCTTTTCTCTCTCTCCTGTGGCTCCTATAGGTCTTTGGTTTACCTCTCCAGTAGCGGATGCAGTCCAGTGTCTGGAAGACCTGGTGCTTGTCGTAGATCTCACACAGGTTGCCTTTCTTCTGGTAGAGCAGGATGCAGTGGTCTGGGGAGAGGCGCTGGTAGAAGTCAGGACGCAGGTTTAAGGTCACCGCTTTCAGCCACACCTGAGCTTTCACCTGGGAGACACAATGAACACTGTGAGGAAAAAACAAACCCTCCCTCTTTTTCTCCACCTCCACCTTTCTGAAAAAAAAACCCAGTTAGCATCTTTATGACGTCACAAAGGGAGAAGCCACAACACCCATTAGCAACCTGACCTAGCGCTACCTCCACCTGTGATATGCACACCACCAGATCCCCCTGAATTTAACTGGCAGTTTGATTCAAACCAGCAGTTAGGTTCAGGGCCAATCATTGCAGACTGGGCTTTTTGAAAGGCGGGGCTTAAAGAGACAGAGACTGAAGAGAGGAGATTCAACAATGGCTCTGTGAGAAATATAAAGGCTTTTTTGGACACTACACCAGGAAAACAGTGTTCTAGTAGAAACACAAATTACAATTTTTAACCTGAAAATGAGCATAATATTTGGCCCTTTGTAACGCCCCACTGTTATTTCAATGATCCAGTAAACCATGGTTGACCTGCTCCACGGTCCAGTTGGCAGCCAGCTCCAGCAGCAGAGTGTCTGGGTTGGTTCCCCCCCGTGTGGCGGTGGGCAGGACAAACTCCACACTGATGTGATCCATGGAGGCTCCAGAGGACGAGCCGATGGCCTTCTTCCTCCTCCTCCTGCGCGGCTCTTCTCTACAGACACAGGGCTCTTCTTCGTCACTCGCCTGGGGCTGCTCCCCGTCCATCACCTAGCTGCACGTGGGGACGGATAGAATACTATGTGATCCCATGAACTTCACATGACCATAGCCACCAGCCATTTGTCTGACATGGAACACTGGCTCTGTGGGCTATGGGCCATCATCAATACACTATATTGATCTTTTTTTTAAATCAGTGATTAGAAAGTGCATCCATTGGCCTGAAGTGGTAAAATATGGGACATTATTCCAAATTTGCTGCTTATTTATGTATAAATCAATATATATATTTCAAATCATTTTCTCTATAAAATAATAAAACAATTACATTTTCCAAAGATATTAATATTAAAATAAAATGCAGTCAACCTCCTAAACAATTCTGATTCGGGGGAACCAGAAAATAACATTTAGGCCTAAGCCATTTAAAAAAGTTCCTCATTAATTTTATTTCAAGTAATCTTGTGGACTGTGGTCTGGGATCTTAATTGCAGTTGGCTTGGTTTTCATAAGTTCCATTGTAACAGAGGGGGTGGCGGTGACGTGGATAAAGAAATGGACTGTGGTGGTGATATGATGTGTGTGACACTGTGTTAAGTTGTTTGACTACTGGCAAGCATGAATAAACAATTATAGCCTACTGCTTTCCTAAGAGATAGTAGTAATGGGAATTTTGCTTCAACAAACTTTTGACTAGCCTACTAAGCTACAACATGAAGAATTAGCTAAAGACACTGTCAGCCTCATTTGGAGCAACATATCTAAGCAAAGCACTGCATCTTATTGTCTGCCTAAAGCAACAAGCCTTTAACTGTTTTTATATATTTGTGACATGTTTATTTATTATTAATTTAGGCTAGCCTACTTATTATCACGGTATGATTAATTATTTGTATTTGTATATACGTATGTTTAAACTCAATAAAAAAGTATTTTTTAAATGAATACAACTTTGAGGAATATAGTATAAGGAATAAAATTTGCAGTAGGCTACATCTGTAATTTCCTCTCTTCAGTTTATGGAGACAGTGTTGTAATACATGGTGACAGCCATATTAAAGTATCTACTGTCACAGGACTAAATGGCAGGAGTTTCCCTTCTGCTTCTTTCACATCAGCAGAGGAAGTTTTAGAGAAGCAGGAAGCAAAGAGTCGAGGCAGCATGGAAGTAATGTAACTACAGTGTGTTTTTTAGTGTCTTAAACGGTAATAGGTGTGTAGCAGTGATTCAGGGGGACAGTGACAGCATGGACATATAAACAAAGTGACAGCCACGCGAGCAGTAGCCTAAATAAAAGGTTCCAGAGCGGAACTGGCCCAGTCTGCGGAGAATGTAACGGTACAGCTGCCATAACATCGGAAGGAGAGGCGTCAATTTAGTAAAAAAGGCAATAATATGAAAGGTTATATTTCAAAATAACTCACCAATGAACGCAGACGGCAACGAGACCAGGAGCTTTCGGCGAAAGTTTCGGCATTTATGCTACATGAAGAGAGCTCAAACCAGAGTGAAATAGATGTTTTAAACTTTGTGCTGAGTCTGTATGGAGGAAACGCTGCGCTTCTACTCCTGGGGAATGACTAAGTTCACCGGCTAACTTATTCTAGCCAGCACAAGAACAACTTCCGGATATTCTCTTAAAAAATAAAACGTGTAGGCCTACGCGAGCTGTAAAATCGAATAGATTTTTAGGGAAGGTAGGCAGATAAACCATTATTTAAAAATGTTTAAAGAGGGAAAGTAAAGAAAGGAATGGAACTGTTGACGGATTTAGAAGGAAATAGGTTTTAAATGTTCTTGTCCCAAGCAAACTTGAGAGTACACTGTCCTGTTAATTATATTATTATTATTATTATTATTATTATTATTATTATTATTATTATTATTATTATTATTATTATTATTATTATGCAATTATCATTATCATCATCATTGTTAATTAATTAATTATTTACAATAATTCATAGGTCTTCATTGGGTCTAGCCACCTGAAAACAATTTAAAATCATTACGTTAAAATGCCTTCAATTATTCTGAAAGTGTTGGCCGGAAGTTCTGCTGCGTAGTCATGTCTAACTTGAAGTGTCTCTGGTGCAGTTCCTACTGTGACCACTGGAGGGCAGTGAATACACATAATACTATTATGTCTATCTTTGAGCTCCGCCAGCACAAAGTAAACATTTGTAGCCTATGATCTCCAGACCAAACAGCTATCATTAAAATAACCCTAAAATGATAACTGTTTAACCAATACTGATGTTACTTTTGTCATTTTAAATAGCCTGATCACTCTAAAAAGGACTTTGGACAATCTCTATTTCAATCCGTTTACTTAAACCCTGTTGCCTATTGAACATAATTTGGTCAAGTGCGCTAAAATTTTACTTGGAGGATTACCACAACTGTACCTATACTATACCACTTTTATACCCACATAAGAGATACATTACCCATTCATTTTGGATTAACTGTTTTATAGAATCAATAGAATAGTAGACAACAAAGTTTGCTATTTAAAATGTTGATTTGCTGGTGTACTAATATGTTATAGCACTTGCAATAACTGGGATTATCTCCCTGTTGAATCTATTCAGCTATAACTTTTATTATTATTATTTTTTTTTAAATTATTATTCATTAATCTTTTTTTTTTGCTTCTGTACCTTTAAGAGGTTGATGCTTGAGAGTTCGTACAGGGAATGTACGTTATTCTCTTTACATTGTTACAGAGAAGGTTTCCTTGCAGAAACATCATGTTAGACGAGTTATGCTGTACATAGGCTACTAAACTAAAGGCTATTTGTCTGCCTGACATTTTTAACATTTAGGCCTATTTATATTAGCCTATGGCATGTTTTCACTTCTGGGTTTATTTGTATTGCTCATGTTTAGCCTACTTATTGTTTTGGCATAACAGATCAGCACTGAAGAGAAGAATTTAAACTGCTCTCAACCTTTAGGTTCAAATGTGAATAGTGTGTCTCAAGTGTGTCTTTGAACATTTCAGTTTTTCTATTTAGTTATGGCTAAATTGCTATTAAAACGATCTATCCACCCACGCTATGAAATCATCTCGTCTCAGTCACATCGGAGACAACATGTTTTAAAACTGTCACTTGAGTCTTTCATCATTCTAACCCACCCTACAGTAGGCCTATGTTGTTGTGGCAATGTAAGTGAAGAGAACAAACTGCACTGGACTGACCAATGAGGAGACGAGATGCCGTAGATTGACACCAGCTCTGGCCAATGGGATCGCCGGGGAAAATGTGTTTACAACAGCCTCCCATCCCCGTACAAGGCGACTGTTTTGGTGAGTTGAGGAAAGTTCATTGAAACCATTTATGGCTTTTAAAGCGTGGAATTTGATATTTTTTTATACAACTTGGATGTTTTTCGCCTGAACTTGACAGACGAGTAATAATGTGGGACTGACAACGTTCATGTATGGCCGTAGACGCAGTTTTCACCGCTCTCTCGGTAAAGCTTCATTGTTGACGTTGTTTTGTTGCCTTTGCGCAGGAGGGTGACGCGTCCGTTCCAAGGTATTTATTTATGAGCCTACATTGTTACATTTCGAAACTCATTTATATCCTTATATTGTGCTTTTATACACATGCGGTGGATTTGTTCTTGTTTTCGTCGACGTAACTGAGTATTCCAACTTCAATTCTTTGTTTCGCCACAACAATAACACTGCTGCCTTCGTCTGAAGTTTTCCCAAGCTTAGCAACGCTGACACTGGTAGCAGTTAATATCAGGCGACAGTGTAACAATAGTTCGTTTGTTGTAGGTGGTTAATGTCGTGCTTTTACTCGTGTTGAACTACTTATTTAAACGTTTTATCGCTGCCCTTCTCAGTATTGAATGAATGGGCTTTTTATGCGCATGCGTGCAGGAGCTCAAAGTTTATAAACAAGAGGGAGTCACATGACGAGTGTATTGCGAAATAGATAAGAGCGAAACACGCTCTTATCATGTTTACATATTTAACGGAGACTGTGTTGCCCTAGGTCACCCTGTGTTACATTATGTCACACCAACCATGTATAGCCTATACATTAGGCCTACTGCTAAAAATAGGAGTGTGTGTGTGTGTGTTTGAGAGAGAGAGAGAGAGAGAGAGAGAGAGAGAGAGAGAGAGAGAGAGAGAGAGAGAGATGGGATACTGATACTGATGCTATTGTTTTACCAGAAATATTACATTTTCTTCCAACACTATATTTCCTACATCCTCCTTTTATCCGACCATGTACATTAAAAAGTAGTATGCAGTCACTCAGCTGTGTGTGTGTGTGCGTGTGTGTGTGCGTGTGTGTGTGTGTGTGTGTGTGTGTGCGTGTGTGTGTGTATGTGCGCATGTTTCAGTGACTGTGGACATCATGGTATGGGAGGTGAGGAACCCCGCTGTGCAGTCCAGGTCCAGTGAGCCCACACATCAAGACAAACAGGATTCCCAGCCTCAGGGTGAACACACAGGTAGGTAACCACAGAGAGACTGAAACAATTCAGGTCAAAATCAGTGAATATCTCCTCACAATCCTCCACCTGTCCGTACTCTGAGTGCGCTGACAAAAAAACAAAAACAGTGTTAATACCATGCCATTATACGTCTACTCAGCTATTCTTCTCACTGAATCACTGTGTAAATCTAACATGAGTTTTTGGAAAGGCTATGTTAACCTATGAAGAACCATGTCATGTGCTTTACACTTTAATCTCCTGTTTGTGTGTAGGGGTGATGGACGCTGATGGAGACCAATCACTTGACCTGCTCTGCTGTGAGGAACGCTTCCCCTCCTCACCCAGCAACCCCACCAGTGACAGTTACATGGAATACGGTACATTAGCCACCAGCATACACACCAGGTTTAATACAGCGGCCATCTGAATAGCATAATACACAATAACGACATTACAAGCCTTCATTCCAAAGCACCACATCTCAGCTAGCGATTGTCTCCTCCCTCGTAGACGACCTCCCAGACCTGCAGGAGGTCCAGGAGGAGGAGGTGGAGCCAGCAGCAGCCCCAGTCTACCAGGTGGATGTGTGTGTGTCTCACCAGGAGAGACACACACACACACAGCCTCCAGACACACACTGGCTCACACAGCTGGCTCACATCGCCACAGGGCCTCAGAGCCCACTGCTGCAGGAGGCTCCTCACAGCAGGTAGGTTTGCATGGCTGTCATTTTGGCCCAAACCATGTAAGATTTATTAATCCAAAAAATATCTGAATGTAAAGTAAATATACAAATAAACACACAAGCACATTAGGCCTTGAACAAATAATACATTTATACTTTTTTAGTTTTATATTATTTTAATGACTTTGTCAAATATACATTTTATTATTACCACTGATATATTATTATTACTTTAATTTAGATAAATATTGTTATTTAATTTGTATGTATTATAAGTAATACATGGTGATGCGTTGGCAATATTGTTCTTATAACGTTAATGTCAATAAAGCTTATTGATTTTAAATGAATCGCATGTAAGTCTGTGAAACAATGACCTGGATTTACCTTTTCTCAACTAGCTACAGCTTGTATGCAGGGCTGCATCACAGTGACGGTGTGATACTGCAACATCTTGAACATGAAGGAGTATTAGGGATTAACTTTAAGCTTCATTAGCACAGGGAAGCCCTTCTTCTGTTTGCCTAAGGCCTATAAAAAGACTGTTAGACCTCAGGGGATTCTCTGTAATGTGGGCAGTGGGTGCCACTTACGAGCCTGTGTCATTTGCAGCTCCCCCTTGGTCCGCCTCTCCAGCACCAGCTGTAATCTACATTCCTACGCCCGGCCTCCTCCCTCTCTCCCCAGCAGCAGCACCATGTCGCCCCCTAGAGGCCGTGGCAGGGAGCGCAGGCGCAGCAGGGTACAAAACACAACATAACACGTTTACCTGCTTCTTCCTATACCATTTCCAACAGTTCTAGTGTGTGCTATGTTGAAATGTGATGATCTTGATTGATTCATTTTTGTTTCCTTCGTAGTATTCTTTCATTTAGTTTGTTTGAAATAAAGATACTCATTATCACCACTCAGTCATTGCTGTAAGCACGCTGTCCAAGAGAGAAAAAATAACTAGTTTTGATTTTTAAAGTGGAATATTTTTAACGTTATCAGCAACTTAAACTGACCCCGCTCCACCCGTGTGCCTTAGAGAGGCTGTGTGTGTTCAAGTCAACAGTGAGCTGCAGTGGTGTGTGTGTGTGTGTTTGTAATGTAAACATACAGCCTGTGGGCTCAGTGACTGACTGTGCTTCCGCTTCATGACACCTCAGAAGAGCAGTGAATGTGGCTCTGCAGTGTCCACCAGGTCCTCTCTGTCTGATGATGAAGACATGGGCTGGAGCTTCTCCGGGCCGCCCGCTGCCTGGCACTGTTTCCTCAAAGGTAGAAGATACACACGTGTTAATCTCATCCATGTGTCTTTATGGTTGAATGTTTAAAATCTCAAAGCATTTATTCTCTGTTGTCAGGAACTCATGTGCGTTTCCACAGCGGCTCTAATGTGGAGTGGCAGGACGTGGGGGAGCTGGACTCTGCTGAGGAAGACTCCGGTGATGAGTCCACATCACTGAAGGTAGATGCTACAAGGAGTGTGTGGCTGCACTTAGGAATGTGAGGCCTCTCAAGTTCACTTAACACAGGAGGTCTCGCTCTGCCTGCCGTAAATTGTTTCATCTAAGTTGGCTGGGAATTGTATCTGAGCAAAGGCATTCGTAATTTGCATTTATTCATCTGTGTAACAGCTTTCTTATCACTGTTACAAAGAGCTTAAGCAGACCTAAGCACAGAAACATTACAATATCATAATTATAGTTAATAATGACTCTATGAACATGGTGCTCTATTAGCAGAGGGTCTCGTTTGCTGCAACAGGCCATGATTATGATCATCAGAGGAAAAATAAGACTTTACCATGAACATTTAAAAGTTCCAATCCTTTACCATGCTCAAAATAAATATCCACCCAAATCAGTGAATGAAAACGCTGCTTGTATTGCTGTTCTGCAGAGTTATGGCTCAGAGGGTCTGCAGCTGGTGGAGCATTCAGAGATGGTGCTGTCTGGCCAGGCCGTGCTACAGCTCACCTTTGACCCCGGGGCATTCGGACACGCCCCTGTGACGGCCAGGTGCCAACTGGATCACCCCTTCTATGTCAAAAGCAGAGGTACGTGTGATGATGATGAGACAAAACACCACAGCTAGAAAACAAACAACATTATACAGTGATCAACACTCAGCTTCCTTTTCTGTTAGGCTGGTCATCATTTTACCCGAGCTTGACCGTGGTGCATCATGGGATACCGTGCTATGAAATGGAGGTGGGAGGTGTTTGCCTTCCTCCGGGACACAGAGATGCCAAACACACGGACCATTCGCTGGTCTTTGACACTTTCAGGAGGTAAAGTAGAAAGCTACTGTCAGAAAAGTAGACATATAATACTTGTAAATAATGTTATAATAATTGTATTATGTAAAGCAGCAATAGGCCAATCAGTAATGTTTAAGTAATGTCTGTCAAAGCCCTGTTTTAATGTGTGTCCTCCTCAGTTATGACTTCACTCCTCTGGACTCGTCTGCGGTGTACGTGTTGAGCAGTATGGCCAGGCGGCGCCGGGCCTCCCAGTCCAGCGGGGGCGCTGTTTCTCCAGACAGAGACACATCACAAGGTGCTGTACATCCAGCCCTCTAAATGTTTAGACAAGTCTACTGTGTGAATGAGCAGAAACAATAAAGCTGTGAAGGTATTGGCATTTTTCAGGACAGACTTGCTTCAAATGACAGTTTTATATATAGTGGGTGACCTGGGGAAATGCACCTGTTGGAAGTACAATAGAACAAATAACTAAATACATCTTCACCTCATCACTTGATATTGTGAAAAGACTTGAGGCAGCGGTGGATGATGTCTTCTAAAGCAACTGTTATAGCTTCTTGCAATGTAAAACTTCCACCACTAGATGATGCCAAAATACACTGATACTACACACTGCACCTTTAAGAACAGACATCGATGAATGTACAATAACACCAAAGGATGAATTTCACAAAATACATTTTTTCAATCCAACAGATGCCCAAAGTCCTGGTCCCTCCCACTCTCCTCGTCGACAGCCAACCAAAAAGCAGCAAGCCAGCGCGGCAGTGAGCAACAACGCTGCGCCTGTTAAGTGCAAGCGGCCAATGAACGCCTTCATGCTGTTTGCCAAGAAGTTCAGGGTGGAGTACACACAGATGTTCCCAGGCAAAGACAACAGGTATGTGTGCGCTCTGTGTCTGTTGTGGAGCCATGGTATGCGTTTAGTGTTCACTGGATCGTAATGCGTGCGTGTGTGTGTGTGTGTGTGTGTGTGTGTGTGTGTGTGTGTGTGTGTGTGTGTGTGTGTGTGTGTGTGTGTGTGTGTGTGTGTGTGTGTGTGTGTGTGTGTGTGTGTGTGTGTGTGTGTGTGTGTGTGTGTGTGTGTGTGTGTTCAGAGCGATCAGTGTCCTCCTTGGTGAGCGGTGGAAGAAGATGCGCAGTGAGGAGCGGCGGGTGTTCACCGTGCAGGCCAAAGTGCTCGCAGATGAACAGAAAAGAATCAACCCGGACTGCTGGAAACGCAAACGAACCAACTCTGTAAGCACGCACGCACGCACGCACGCACGCACACCTTTATCCAATCTGTTGTACTACTGTCTAATTCTTCCTCTGTGTCCAACAGGGTTGTCAGGGAAATTAAGGCTGCAGACAAGAAGAGAGCCTGTGGGAGTACACACACAAACTTACACACATTCAGCAGAGACAAGGAAATGGAGCTACTATGCTTAACCGAATAATATATGCTTCAATATTACATATTTTTTTAACAACCGAATTGCCTTGATCTCCCAAAGTGAGGACTTGATTCAGTTAAGAGAAGCAGCATCCTCTCCTTTAAAAAAACTGCTCTTCAAAAATGTCCCCTCCCTCTCTCTTGCCTTTGAAAAGGTGCTAATGTAACATTTTAAAGCTAAAATCATTATCAGTTTTTTAGTAATTACAGCAAGATAGAGAACGTCAAATCTGTAGCGTCTTATCCAGAGAGGACATTTTTACCAAACCAAAATGACGATGCAGCTCGACTGGCTTTTATCTTTAACTGGAGCCTATCTCCATGAGTGAATTTACAGAAATGTGACAAAAAAAATGTTTAATTACATTTAAAAAAAAGAGATTCTGAACCTTTTCAGTTTCTCACCATATGCTTGAAACAGGTGGAAGTTTCGGTGCTGTAGCATTTTAGGTAGATAAGTAGATAATGTAGCTATTTTCCCAAATATATATATTATATACAGTATAAAGATATATATATATTCAAAGTATTTTCTTCCCTGTTATTTGCGTTTGCACTCAGTGTATTGTACTTGTCTATATATTTGATCTTTAATTTCAAGTTATTTATCATGTAATATTTAGTTATTAAACAAGTGTGCACCATAAATACTCAAGTAGAGGTAGAGGTCCTGGGGCTTTATTCAGCTCGACGTTAAGAGAGATCTGGCCCTTTGGATTTGAATTCCACCATATTTTCTGATATAGTGCTTCCCTATTTTATAAACGTGATTTTATTAGGGTGAATTTGCCATAACAGCAAGTAGTGCGGGTACTAGAAATAGCATGTTTTTCTCCTGGCCAATGTTTTGTTGAGAAAATACAGCAATTAATTTAACGCATTGTCACAAAGGATAAAAAATCATTTTGGTATGATACTGAAAATTGCCATTATAGCACAGGCAGCGGGATGACAGGAGGGTTTGTCAGACATAATTTACACCGCTGAAGTGTCTTTGAGCAGGACACGTAAAACAAAAACAGAAATGATACTCTCAATGCAGGAATTTCTATAATATATTTTTGATTCTAATATCTACATGTGCCATTATAGGATTTTCTAGCTGTGTTTAGCTTCACTCAATGTGTTTCCAGAGAAACATGGCTTCCATACAGCCTCATGGCTATTAAGTAGCTTCCTGTTGTGTTTAAAAAATATATTTTCTAGATCCTTTTTGTACTTGAACCAGAGGTCTGGCTAAGCAGAACTGCTGTTAGCTACCAGTTCTTCAAATTTATTAAATATTATGCCTGAAAACCAAGGACCCAGGGCGCGCAGGGCCCGAGATATGGAATTCAAAACGTAATCTTGACAAAGACAAAGCCTCTGCAATGTGATATTATCTCAAGTACTGAGTGCATGTATTATACACACTGCAAACATAATGAACTTTGGGGAAAGGACAGGGATTTGGAAGGCTGTAGACATGTCATGTGATTGGATGGTTCATGTAGTGTTGTATACATGCAGAGTGTGAAGGCAGGATGGGGTTCAGTGCTTGATTAAGTGACATTTTTACAGAGATATAGTAAGAAAAAGGATTGAATTTCTCCATCTTGTTGTGGGCACTCATACCCTCACTGCATAGTGAGGTGTATTCTTATTGCACTATATACACTTTATCTTATGTGACTGCTACATTATGATATGTATAATGGCCGATATTAATATGATTATATAGAAATATATATTTTTGGTTTTGACTTAATCTGTGTTAACCTTCAATGGTTGATTATTTAACCTTTGTCTTTACTATCATGTCATGTACAGGTGGATGAGAGGAGACAATGCAATACAATGTGTTGTAGTCAAAATAAAAGCATGATAAACCTGGAATCCTATTGGTCCTGTGTCTTTCCTCATCTGAAAGTTTAACATAAAAACATTAGGAGATTCCTTTCGGATCTGAACAAGAACATTTTATTTTGAAATCATAAACACGGTTTGCTATATACATACTGCACCAGTGAACGGCTGGAGATAAAAGGTAGAGACATTAAGCTGCTACTGTAATCATAGAGATACAAAGTGGTAACATTCCATTAACACTATTAACATGATCAATATTTCCAGGCTAAAATTATCAAATAGATTCATCACAGTTATATATGTGTAAATGACTAGAAAATCACTTTTTTTATAGTAAAATAGAAAATATATAGAGGTACAGTATAAACATACAGTAATTTGGCCTTTTGATGTATTCAGGGATATTTACACAAACACTTAGTACACATAGTACAGTTTGAATCACTGTCTGGCTCGGCTGCAGAGAGAAGCTGCAGCGTGCTTTGAAAGTGATTCAGAGGTTGATTGATGGTGTCTCACGCAATGGAAACATTTGGACTCCCTCCAAATGAGAACAGTCATAGTAAGTGGCACAGAGGAGCTGCGGGGATACACAGTCATGGCTCTCAGCTTCAGAAAGGAACATCTGCTTTATTAGCAGGGTGTTTAGCTGTTGGTTCATTCCTCTCCACTGATTGGTCTAAACACTAAATGCTTACCCTGTATAAGGATATATGACAACAGCTGAATTACTGTCTTATAGCTGATCATATTGTTTGATTACTCACTTGCAGGAATGGTTAGAAAAGCTTTGATATTTTCAACTAATAATACATTGTATGTATATAGTATAGTAGCCTGGTGAGACCAGCCTGATCTCATGCAAGATTCACATTAGTTTCTCTCCAGCGGATCAGTCTGGACTTTATCCAATATCATTGAGGAGGAGCTGGGCCGGAAAAATGACCGGGCCAATCAGAGCCAGTCTTCTGACCTAACGTTGTCCCTTATAGTGGAAGGCAGCTTCTGATTGGTTCATGTAGTCGTCAGTCGAGCCTTGTGAGACCATCCATATCTCACAAGCTTATTCGTCGATCCATGTTGATGTCAAGGACTACAACAACCAATCAGGGGCTGCCTTCCACTAACAGACGGTGCCAGGCTCCTCCCCACAGAGATTGGAGAAAGGCCAGACTGGTCTGCTGAGGAGAATAGAATGAAAGGCTTGCTTGAGATCAGGCTGGTCTCACCAGGCTATTTATATAGCACATATCAAGAAAATCAAAGTCGCCTACGTTCTGTCCATTATAAAAACTGGTTACCATAGCAATATATTGTCAAGTGACATATATTCAAAGTGAAACCTTTTACCGCCCCCGGTCATTGTCAGTCACATGGGCTGTTGTGTTTGTATGGGATATCACTTTAAATCCCTACCTGCATCCTTTATAAAACATTCTCCCCTCTTCTCTGACCTTTACACACGAGAGCGCAACAACACTTTAAGAAAATAGAAAAAAATCAAACAAAAATCACTGGTCATTATTTTGGCATATTAGTCGCACGGCTGATGTATCAAAAGAGGTTTAATTACAAGAAGATGAAAGGCACGGGGCACCAGAGACCATGGAGCCAGTGGCAACAAGACATGAAGAGAGAAAAGATCCACAGCAGTACTATCACTGTCACTAGTGACGCCTTAAGAGGTTTTGCTTACTTCACTCTAAGGAGACGTGGTAGTGTGAGCCCCATAAGCTGCTGGTTAATGTGCAATAATACAATATAACTCTATAACAGTGAAGTCATATTCTTTTTCAAATCTTGATTTCATTTAGCTTGTATGCGCTTGTTGTGATTTTTTTATTAATATTTATTTTTGTTTGATTAGAAAAATGGAATACAGGAGATATTAAAAAAATCCCCCCAAAGTATCAAATAAAAGAAAGAAATGTAAGAGGAATATTAAAATAAAGATAAGTAGGTAGGTCTGAATGAAAGAACATTAAATGAGTTATCATGGCATAAAACCAATGATCCAGACTTAAAGAGAAAAAAAAAAAATCAAATCGTGACCTTAAAATCGAAAAACAAAACGAGAAATTAGAGAACCGTGGCACCCCTGTGTATAACCATTAATATAGCCATCGGTCCTTAATAAAGGGTGCTTTATATGAAAGTCATAACGTTTTTCTTTCAAAGGACAAGTCAGATCATGGCAGTAACTTAACATGAGAAACGAGCTCTGTGTGTGATAGCAGGCTCTGTGGCTCAGTTAACTTGTAGCTTAGTCTGCTGTGCATGCTAAAGCTGCAAGTATGATAAGTGCAGGTCATCACTTTTAATGACCGCTCTAAACCTGCCAGACGGCTTCAGTGGGCACGGGGCAAGAAGAAGCGTCTGAGTGCAGTCACTACATCACACAGCTCAAGCAGCTGGAGCCACTCAACTTAAACCAAGATTTAGTTTTCATAAGAAATGATGGAAAAAGGGAACCGGAGACACAATGCCTACACTGTTTTGGATGACTTCTGGATTCTAATTTGTATATTGTGATTTTTAACAGTGATATCTGATTGTTGAATTAAGACATTTAGCGTGCTCAACGGACGCAGCTATGAAATACAGATACAGCAGTGATGGGGTTCACCCTCTCATCACATGTCAGTCCCCAAAGCATGTGGCATGTTTGTTTGTTACTTGTGCATGTGTGTGTGTGTGTGTGTGTGTGTCTACATGAGTGACTCCAGGCTCTCTGCGATGTTATTGTGTCCCATTGGTACCGATCCGTTGGTCTCTGGACTCTGCAGGGCTCTCTGGTCTTCCTGGCTGCTCACTAGACTCAGCACGGCTCGGTACAGATACTGGTACTGCTCCTGTCGGGGGGCAAATCAAGGTTTATCATGAGAATAAATGCTCATGTTTCTCTCCGTAACCACTTTAGAGTGTTTTATGTGTGTGTGTGTGTGTGTGTGTGTGTGTGTGTGTGTGTGCCAGGCATCACTTACTACATCATTGAAAACCCCAGGCCTCATGAGGTTGGTCATCCGTGCCACCTGGTAGACGTCCACTGCCCCCTCCTCCTCCAGCTGACTGCACAGGGTGGAGAGGGCACAGAACAGGCCCGATGTAGCACCTCCCAATCTGCAAACACACACACACACACACACACACACACACACACACACACACACACACACACACACACACACACACACACACACACACACACACACACACACACACACACACACACACAGTAAATATATCTTCACCTTCTTTGAGAGAGAAATAAACAACGATCCTGTCTATGTTGTAGTCTTGTACTCACGGATCATGTATGACTGCAGGCCTGTCTGAATGTCGGCTGTTCTCTCTGACTGTGTTGACCAGATCAAAGCTGTTGCTGATGGGACTGTCTGGGTTTGGCCAGCAGGGGGCACTGTACTGACGCACCTCCAACACATAGGAGTGCTAGACAGAGGAACACACACAGGAGGGAGCGGGATGTGTGAGACAGTACAGCACCGTGTCTCTAATGGCTGTCATTTTAAATGTGTGTATATATGTGTAAAATACAGTATTTATTGTGTGTGGGTGTGCGTGTGTGTTACCTGTGGAGACTCCACTGTAAATTCCTGCACCAACAGTCTCTCATCATTAGACAGACAGACATGCTCCTCTCCTGAGTACGACACAGTGAAACCCTCGAAGCTCATTGGCTGGTCTGTGCTGGGCCAGTAAACACAAGAGTCCCACTCTGCACTCTGACATTAACAGGAAAAGAAATGTAAAAGTTAGTGTGTGTGTGTGTGTGCGTGTGTGTGTGTGTGTTTGTGTTTACGAACAGTCAAAAGTACTGCACAGAGTGTGTGTGTGTGTGTGTGTGTGTGCATGTGTGTGTGTGTGTGTGTGTTATACCTGAGAGTGTGTGGCTGGCAGACGGACAACAGTGTCTGTGTTGTGTTCCCAGATCATCCTCCAGAAGTCTTCCACCGTGCTGCTCAGTGGAGTCTGGCTCACTATGAACTGCTTACTGTGGTGATGTCCCTGTGTAAGCAGGAGCATTGAACCATGAGTTAAAAGTTTTGCTGATTGGTTAAAAACAGCAGAAGTGCCTTTAGTTAAAATGGCAACAAACACACCACTTCCAGTTGTCTCACCATGACGTAGGAGGCGTTGATGTAGCCAGTGGAGTTTGTCTCTGAAGCGGTCACACTCACTCTTGATCTTTCCACTGTACAAATACACGACAAGATACAACATGAGTCATAATAAAACACCTGACAATAGAGGGCTTGCATAACACATAAGCCTCTTATCTATTTTTTAAACCAAACTAACAATAGTACTGTATAGGGTCATCTTACCAGGCATCAGAGCTCGGGCTCTGTTCCTCTCAGCATTGCCGTCTTTCAGGGCCGTGCTGTAGTCTGCGTGCTTTGCCTGACGCTGACTGATCAACTGAAACAAAAACAAGGAGAATCACTTACATTTGCAACATTCAATGTGTACAATTACACTGCTAAATAAAAGTATGCTAAAAAGTGAAGGCCATATCAGAGGTTTAGAAACCGTGGGGGAAAAGGCAACCTGCTGTACCTTAAACTGTTTGTCCATGCGCGTCCTGCCCGTGGCTCCAGGGGTCAGGAGGTCAGACACATATGTGTGGAGGTGGTCCGAGGTCACAGAGGTGTCCCGGCTCATGATGGCCTCCACCAGAGCATCATGGATGAACACATACTGCTCCTATAGGAGAGAGGAGCCACAGACAGAGATAACATCAATGTTAGTGTGCGTGTGTGTGTGTGTGTGTGTGTGTGTGTGTGTGTGTGTGTGTGTGTGTGTGTGTGTGTGTGTGTGTGTGTGTGTGTGTGTGTGTGTGTGTGTGTGTGTATGCATTTTTGACATGACTAGGTGTTAGTCATTACATTTCTTCTACTATAACTTGTGAATGTCGCCGACGTTCAGTGTTTTTATGAATTTTAACCCCTGGAAACCATTGACATGAGGTGCTCTTGAGGTGGTGTCGTGTCTATGTCAGGAACATAACAAACAATGCACATTTCCCCATGTCATTTGTATATGCCATTAAGTCCAACTGTGTTACTTTTTATACTTAAAGCGTCTTCCCTGAAAAAGTAGTATACTGCGCAGTAATATCAACACATTGCAGATGCATCGAGAATCGCTTTGCAATGGAATCATCTTCTGGTGAATCTTAATGGAGTGGAACTGTGTGGAAGTGAAGATTCAGACCTGTAGTGTGTGGTTGGCCTACCTCTGTCTGAACCAGGAAGTTCCTCTGTGTCCGGACATGTTTCAGGAAACCAAGAACGTTGACCGTGCCCTGATCCTGGATCTGCTGCAGCATGCTGTCTATCACTATGTAGGTCCCTGTTCTTCCTACACCGGCACTGTGACACACAACACATGTCAAATACATATATAGTCAGCCTTTGACACATCTGAAAAATTCACTCTCTCGACGTAACACACTACAAGCCCACAGAAGTACCTGCAGTGTACCAGTACAGGTCCATTGTCCTGAGAGCGTGCCTGTGATGATGCTCTGATGAAGGAGAGGACGGGCAGAGTGTATTCTGGGACGCCCATGTCTGGCCACTGGGTGTAGTGGTAATGAAGGACAGTGTGTTCACCTCTCCTCTGAGACGCCTGGAGGACCAGAAAAGGTTTTGTTAAGTGTGTAACGAGGCCTGCGGGAACTGAAGCCCAACAATCTATTTGATGGCAGCAGTCAACATTGTTTGTAGGCACCTTGTTTGTGGTCTCTCTGACAGTGAAGGTCCTCAGTGTGTAGTAGGCCAGGGTCTTGGTGCTCTTCAGGGTGACCTGGTATGAACCGTACTCCTCCTGGTTCTCCTCAGGCCAGTACTGGTCACATTTAGTCTGTCCAGAGATGAAGAGAAGAGATAGAGATGTGTGAAAGAATAACAAAGACAGTCCTTTGTCTTTTCACTATGTCAGAATGTACAAGAAATGGTATGGAATAGTATAGCTGTGGATACTAACTGATACTACTGAGATGCTAGTGATCTAATAATGCTTAGGGGAAAGGCTTGGCAATGGTTAACTTCATTTAGAATGGGTCCAATAAGTATGTGGTATGTATGGCTGATAGTGAAACCCCACAGAGAAAGCATGCCCTCCAAATGTGATGATGGAATGACGTATGAGTACTCAAATAGCCTCCTGTGTATGTATAAGAGCTGGTGTGTGTGTGTCAGACTGGTGGTTTAAACAGTAGCAGAGTGCCCTCCTACCCGTCCTTTCTCCTTGAGGTTGGTGATCATGACAATCACTCCGACATTCTGCTGCCAGATCATCCTCCAGAAGTCCTCCCTGCCCGCTCGCAGAGGGCCTTGAGCCGCCACGTACGCCCTCGTTCTCTCATAACCCTGTAGAGGAAACCATCGTTTGAATGTAATGCACAGTACTTAACTCAAGGCGGTGGCTAAGACCCATTCAAATATACATACATCTACAAAGTTAGCGTTGATGTAGTCCCCACATTTGCCATCTCTGTCCAAACTGTTGGAGAGCTTCACTCGGCTGTGGTCGTCTGGGAGAGGATACAGGTTCATTAATCACAGCTTTTACATTCACACATAAAGGTTGAACAGTGATTGAGCTGAAGAGTGACGTACAGGCCAGTATGTTGATGTATCTGTTCTTGCTCTTGTTGTCAGGGTGATTGGAGCTGTCTGTAGTGATGCCCATGTCCACCGTGCACGCCTGCACCTCCTGAAAAACAATGGAAGACATAAAGAGGATTTAGGTTAGTCGCTGAGCGGAAGATAAAAACACAACATCAGCCCAACAGGCACTGAAGACACTAGAGTGAACATGTGTTTTCCCTGGTTTGTATTGGTCTGTAGCCATAGTAGTAGTCTATAATGTTACAATATGTTGGCCGAATGTCTACAGCGAAGACAAACAGCAAAGATTCAAGCAATTATGAACAAACTTGTATCTATAATTAAGGAAATGATTTTAACATAGGAGAAACATAGGAAGAATAGAAAGAAAAGCAAATATACGGGTCACATCAATCTGGTTTATTAAGTACACACATGAGCTGAGGCCAAATGCAGGGTAAAGACGCAACTGTACGTAACCTGTATTAAAGCTTCCTATCTTTTTAAAATATGGGACAGTCGTATATATGGATTACCAATGTAAATTGCCTCCAATATAAAAGATAGTCTGAAGAAGCAGAGAATTCAGATGATTTTTTCAATAATTAAATCTCGTAATGTATACATGTATACTCTCATAAACGAGTTAACATTCAATATAGATGAATATAACTTGCAACAACGCGGTCTACAAACTGACTACTGTGGCAAACAAAGGAGATCTTGATATATAAAATAATTTTTTTTTTTCCAGAGTTGTAAAAGAAAGGAAAGAAAGCAAACAACTGTGCTACTGGAGAGGGGTCTTACCTCATAGGATTCTTTGACAATCTAATGGAGGGTGGTGAGGATGCGGAAAGCACGACGATGGTGGTGGAGGAGGTGAAGGGGGAGTGGGAGGGGAGGAGGGGCAAGATGACAGACAGACAGACAGACAGACAGACAGACAAACAGATAGGGAGTCAGTGCAGGTCCAGGATTATGGGGTTCAGATACACACACAGAGAGACGGTGCTACGTGGGATATAATACACTGATATTCCCAACTGAGCTGTGCAGCTTATAGCATTCAACCAAGTCAGCCATGTCCTTATTATCTACACAATGAAATAAGGCGTCATTTTGATTGTGTGAATGGTTCATAAGCCTGTGTGTATCTACATGTAAAGGAGTGATCTGCCAATCTTCTCCTTCAATGTTTTTTTGCTGCAGCTAGAGAAAATGCAGAAACACACAAACAATCTGGGGGCAAACACACATACACTGGCAAATACACAGGAGAAGGATGCTTCCATGAGTCCTATCTGTGTGTGTGTGTGTGTGTGTGTGTGTGTGTGTGTGTGTGTGTGTGTGTGTGTGTGTGTGTGTGTGTGTGTGTGTGTGTGTGTGTGTGTGTGTGTGTGTGTGTGGTGTGTGTGTGTGTGTGTGTGTGTGTGTGTGTGTGTGTTCTGGTTCATGCTAGGAAACAGAGGTGACTTATGTCATGCAGATGTACCTATTGTTGAAGGTTACACACAAGCTGTTCTAACACACATTTCATCATTAAGATATGCCCCATGAGACCTCTCTGATAGAAGGATGAAGGTTGTAGATTATACTGGCCTTAAAGCTCGCCAGAGGAGGTTTTATCGAGCTAATTGAAGCCCTGTTTCATGTGTTTGAGTTTGGAATCCGGGATGAGGACAGCCTTTATGCATACTGTTTCACAACAAGTAAGTTACACACTATCACGGTGCTAAATGGTATTCCTAAAGAACATGATGTTAATAGAGATATGGAAGCATTAAGGGGGCTATGACAAATGAGTTACAGTCTACACACTCCCAACCCTGGTCTTATCTGCAACTCTTTAGTGCTATCTTGTGGGAAAACATCCATGTACCTGTTTTTCTTTCAACTCAGATACGCTCATTACAAACAGTGCACGTACCTCAAACTCCTTGGAGAAAGTGTTGGTGGTGTGCAGCTCCATGACATGCTTCACAAACTGCTTCACTGTCAGCGACTCGTGACCGTCTGCAACCAAAGAGTCAACACTTGACTGTGTGCTTGACATTGCGGCAATGATAATGTAATTATTCTGTGTGTGTGTGTGTGTGTGTGTGTGTGCAGGGGCGTAGCACCAAATTCTGGGCCCCTATACAAAAAGTCCTGATGGGCCCCCTGAAAAGCGGTCTTACAATACACATGTCTCTCTGAGCCAGACAACTCCACAATATTTCATCTGATGAATGACCAAATCATTACTTTTACCGGTGTTTCCCCCATAATATGTCTTAGTCAAGGTGGTCACAGGCCAGGGTCACAGGAGGCGCGGCGCAAAGCGCCGCGGCGCAAATTTTGGGGGTATTTTGCTCAAAGATGCCAATGCGCACTATAGAAATAAACAACTGTTTATTTGAATACAGATGTGCAATTTTGTTTGCTATGTGCAAGTATAATTTTACAGACAGTACAAAACACAATTAAAGAAAACTTCTACTGTTTTTGTGCAATACTATGCAGACACACTAAATACAAATAATAGACCATACACTTGTGTAGGCACATCAAGTGCAAATTAAACTTTTTAAAGTTCCTTTATGGATGGGGGGCTGTGATTATTGTGGACAATAGGCCTACTGTGATGCGATAGCCTATAATTAATTAATGGTTATTATTAGCCTACTTGCTTGATTTCTTTTTAAATACAGGTTGTTTTGGAACATGTCTTTCCCAATTTAAAACATAAAGATAAAGCAGCATTGAAAATTCAGAAAATCAATCTTGTTGGCCTACACTAGCATGCTGTTCTACAAATAACTCAATAGTTGAAATAATAAATACAATGTGTTTTCCCCTTAAAATGTCGAAATGCATTTCAAATGCAGTAACAGTGTGGCACTTCTTTAAACTTACTGAAACTTGCAGGGGCCATCACTCTCATGTATTCATCAGACTTTTCTTTGCGCTGTCTGAGCTGATAGATAGGTTGTGTTGCCACAGTGATGTGGAGTCTTAAACTGTCCTAGCTTTGCCAGCACTTATTTCTGTACAGCTAAATATCCCCATAGAAACATCGCTGCGTTTATTTTCGCCACCAGTTCAATTCAATGTTGGCTTGCTCCTGCTTACTCTCCCGCATACATGGCTTAGTCATGCGCAGGCCCCTGATCTCCTTGCAAGGGTCAGGGGCCTATCACGAGCCAGTCAATTATTTCTTTTTTTGGAATGGCATTGTTCAGGGCCTTCAAAGATCGGGGCACAAAAAAATGTATGGGCCCCCCTCTGCCTTGGGCCCCCCCACGACTGTATACCTTGTCTACCCAGTCCGTCGGCCCTGTGTGTGTGTGTTACCTGTAGCCAGCAGCAGAGGTGTGGATGGCACAGATACCACTTTGGGTGATGCAGTATCGTCTGGGTAGAAGTTTGCCACCTGGAAACAGTTTCTGTGACAAAAAACAAATCAGGATCTAAGTACACATTGATCCAGGCAGATATTGACCGGTGTGTGAGGGCCAATTGTGTGTGTGTGTGTGTGTGTGTGTGTGTGTGTGTGTGTGTGTGTGTGTGTGTGTGTGTGTGTGTGTGTGTGCGTGTGTGTGTGTGTGTGTACCTCCAGTAGATGAGAATTCCCACCAGTACCAGCAGACAGAGGATGGTGAGAGTGGAGACGACAGCCAGAGGAACGACTGTCCTCTTCTCTCTCTCTACGCCGCCCACCAGCCCCACCCGAGACTCATGGCTGCTGTTACTGCCCTCTGAGAGAGAGAGAGGGAGAGAGGGAGAGAGAGAGAGAGAGAGAGAGAGAGAGAGAGAGGAGAGTGAAGCAAATGGGAAGAGAGAGAGAACGAAGGAAAGAGTGCGAGAGTGTCAGAAAGAAGAGACAGAGGAATCAGGTATATAGAGATCTATTCTGTAAAAAATGTGCTACAATATAAATGGAATTTTCCGACAACCTACAAATATGGTGGGTAGGTGAACTCAACTGCTGTTTCCAAGGCCATACATTTTTAAAGTTTTATATCGTTTTTATAATCGTTATATATATGGATTATAACTAGAGCTAAAAACAGCTGCCTTCTGCTGTGGCTGCAAAACAAGGTCTGTGAGAGCCATGAGACTCAACCAAAAAAAAAAAAAATGTAATCAAATATACACTAATTTAAACATAATCATGAATATTAAATTCCAATTCTACCAAGTGCATACTGAATAGTGCCAATTCATTTTACACACTGCTCCAACAGTGATAACTGTCCACCACAGAGAGGCAGAGCTGAGTAAAAGCTGGACATTGAGTAACCTTTACCTTCCACTTGTTCCTCCGTGGCCTTTCTTCCCAGACGCCCCGACACAGGGTTCCTTGCTGGGTCAAACAACAACAACCCATCCACACTGGACAACTGCTGCAAACTCTCTCCAATCACAGCTTCGTCCCTATCCTCTTTACCAGCTCCTTCCATGTGTTCCTCACTCTCCACACCTCCATTTCTTACACCATCACCTTCTCCCTCTCGGCTGTCTTCCAGAGCATAGTCACCCCCGACAAAGTGACTGTCAACACTTCTGCTTGGATCCTCTCCGTCGTATCCGTCACTGTTGTCATTTTCCTCACTGCTGTCAAACAGTGGGATATCTGCTTTGGGTTGACCGTGACTGACAGCCAGCCAGAGACCATCTCTTCTTCCTGAGACAACTACTTTGTTGATGTCAGCTCTGTCTGCGTTTTCTTCCCCGACTAAAGCGTTGATGCTTTCTCTTTCATCATTGACTATCCCTTCATCTTCATCACCACCCTCTCCAGAACCACTGACGTCTTGAGGCCGGTTGAAAACAGCAGAATTAGACTCAATTTCATCCCCGCTGACAGTCTCAGTGTATATAGTCTTTCTCACTTTGGTTTCTCTCTCGTTCTCTTCCAGCAAGTCTCGGCCAGCTGGGCTATGGAGCTGTCTGGCACTTTCACTATCCACTTGACTGACATTCTGAATCACAACATGGTGTACTACTCCTTCAATGGCTTCTTCTTCTTCTTCTTCTTCTTCCTCTTCCTCGCCACTTAGCTCACCTTGATTCTCCTCCAAATCTTTCTCTGACGCCGTTTCAAACTCTATCTCGCGACTTATTTTTCTTCCCGTCCCATCTGTGTCATAGTCTGATCCACTATCCATCTTATTCTTTGTTAATCTACCCTTGTTCTCAGTGCTATCCACTTTGAAGCCAATAGATGTATTTGGAATGGTAGAAGGGTCTATGTTGACTACAGTGACTCTCTCAAATTCCTCATTGAACCTGTTGCTATAAAGGCCAGAGCCTGATCCACTTCCCTCCGCTGTCCGGTCTGCGCTGGATCCCTCTGGATTATAGGAAAGGGACAGATCTTCTTGAGTCGTACTGTCAGTTAGATTGTGAGGCATATTTGGGATATTTTCTTGGATTGTGTTTGATAAGTTTATGGTACTGAAGTTAAAATCAGGCAGATGAGAAAGGGAGTGTTCAGCGACTAAGCCATCCAGAGAACCCAAATTGTTAGAGACCTGCGGTTGTTCTAAATCCTTTTGAAGACGAACAATGGAGTGCTCTTCCGTGGAATTGCCATTGTGATGAAAGATGATGTCACTCCTTTTGTCTTCAGGGAGGGCAGGAGAAGTGTGGGAACTCCAGTTGTATTCATTAAAATGCTTGAGTGATTGAGGCGTCACACTGAATAAATCTCCTTCAGAAGACAAGCCTCCTTCTAGGACAGAGACTGGGTTGACTATCGGTCCACTAGAAGCCTTTGGGGAGTGGGTTAAGCCAGAGGACTGTTCAATAGTTAAGTCCTCATCCTTGGACGTGGGTGAATTTGCTGCAAGAAAAAAAAAAGCTTTCTAGGACATATTAGCACTGAAACAGTGTCGCACATTCCAGGAAAGATGGAAGGTAAGGTAAGGCAAGGAACTTCCCAGATATGGGGCACATGACAGTTTGACTGAACTTGAGAAATTCAGACAAAACATTTTCTCTTGTCATCGTGCCTATGCAAGAGAAAAAGTGAAGACATGTTATGTGAAGTCCAACATGTGAAGCACCATCAAGTGCAAGAAGGAGAGAAGACAGAAACAGCCACCAGAGTGCGCCACTGAGCCACAGAAAGAAATGCAGAACTACAGAGTCCAACAGGTAGATGCTTATCACAGTGCTTGAGTGGACTCGAGTGGACTCAAGTAGATCACCCATAGCAAAGGAAAAGTAGGACCTCACATTGAGAGAGAACATGCAGCAAGATTCAAACCCGTTTCATTTCTCAACCGGTTTGGCGAGTGAGAAAGCCACTTATTGTCACTCCGATTATCCTCAACGCCAGCTTAGTGTTTTCTCCCGTCATCATCATTACCACCAGCAGCAGCAGCAGCAGCAGCAGCAGCATTGTCTACACCATGCCTCTATAAATCACGCTGCTGAGATCACGGAGCAGAACAGTGATTAGCCTAACAGCAGCCGGCTCTTAGAGGGAGAAAGGCAATCATCCACCGCAATTACTGTACGTCCAGCTGTCAACCCACCACATAAAAACATTCATTTATACCAGGCTGCTGTTGTGTAAAATCCTTCTTTCTAGAAATGCATTGCCATTTTTTATTGGGAGTAAAAGGCAAAGCTATAGTGCGTAACTTTTTCTTATAGATTAATGTTGGTTACATTCAAGCCATTGTCAAATGAGATGACACAAAGTTGATTGGGCCTATCAGCTTAACAAAACTCTCTCTGTATTTCTCAGTATGGCAGCGTATACACATTGGTGTCGACCCCCCAACACTGGCTCAGGAGCTAAAGAAGCGCCCAGGAAATGTTTAAGTTGTTGATTCTACTGCTAATAAAAACCCTGAATGCAAAGCAGAACGTATAAAATCCATGCGCGGTCACCGAAGGCTTACCTCATGTAGATGCGTCAACAATGTTGTCGTAATTTACTAAGAATTGCTCATGGGAGGGGCAACATAAGTTACGCACTATAGCTTTAATAGGAAGTTAAAGTTATAGTGTTTATGTCATTTGATGGATTTCCTAGAGAAGATGCTCTAAGTGGGTTAATCTCACCGGTAAACATGGGCTGGGTTGTATGCATCAGCACCCTGAGCAGAGAGGAGGTGGTGAATGACTGGTAGACAGACTCAGAGAGCGTGTTGCTGCCAGTCGCCTCTCTGGCCTTTTCCCACAGGGAGGACGGGGAGGACGACCCTGAGGTGATGGTTCCTGGTACAGGTTTGTTCACCAGGGCTTCACTGTCTCCAGAGGACGTTGAGGAGACATCGACCACTGTAATGCCTGCAGGACAGAATGTCTATAATGAGGATATGATGTCATACAACGTGATACAATGTGACACGTGTTGAGCTACAGCACGACATGTTAGTGATGTCACTTAATGTGATGTCACATGATGATGCACAATGTGTATTCACAACATGATGTGAAACCTAAAATGCCATGATGTAATGTAATTTAGGATTGTCGTGTGCTTGTGCCTAGCCTGCATCAAGAGACACTTAGAGCAAGACAAGGCATTGCAAATTTAATGTTAGTCAGATCCACAATACAGCATTTTCAAACAACAATAATAAATCCAAAAGTAAAGGAAACTAATTTGACTGATTTAAAAATAAAAATTTAAAAAACTAATTGTAAAAACTAAGTAAGTTAAAGAGTCTTAGTTTAAAAGTCCATCTTGTCTAGGCTTTCAAGGAAACGTAAGCATCTCTAAACACATCAACAGCCATTAAATAGCTCTTTGTTATAATGATTTCTTCAGTTAATCAGCAGCAGCTGTAATATGATTTATTTTGTATTTTTGTTTCACTTTAAACCTATACGATGCAAAATGTCAGTGTTACTATTGGTGTTACAAAACCAGTGGCAAACTGATGAAGAAAAACCTTCTGCCAATGCCTGTTTAAATATTAATAAGCTTAAATTCCTCCCTGGCAGTGCATGAGGAGCTGCAGTAGCAGCAGGCTACCAGCCTGAGGTGTTTTTGGTAAACAAGAGTGCTGAGAAAAGAACCTGACCTGGCAACCCAGAGGCAGCAGGCACTGATGTATCGGTGGTGGTGGTGGTGGTGGTGGAGGGTTCTAGTGGGGAGTTGCTGACTGTGTCTTCATAGAAGATATCTGTGACTTGGATGTCCTCCACAGGAGGGGTGTAGGGGTTTGACCCTGAAGACAAACGGCCACTCTCACCAGCTTGGTCTGATGGACCAGGATCACTTGACTACACGTAGAAGAGAGTGCAGAAAAACATTGGATTTCTTGGATGACGACACAAGAAAAATCTAAATTAGGCAAAATAACCTTGTAGTGTTAGTGTGGTGAAGATGTGCCTGTTTGTTTCAACAGTGGGCTGAACCATTTGTGTGGTGAGCTACCTGACGTGGCAACACTGACAACGAGGCCTCTTCTGTGATTTGTCGGCGGACCGTTGGCGGGGCAGTTGTCCGGGCAACAGGAAACAGGAAGCCCGGCTGCTCAGTTGGGTCAGTTACCCATATTGCACCGTTGTCGTCAAAGCCGGCCTTAGTGGACGGCCGATGAGTCATCCGCTCCTCGTCGATCCAGTTCTGATCCATATCATCTGGTTTGGACCTGTTCCTGCCTGGTTTCTTTTTCACATTCTGGTTGGGTCGAGTTTTCTGTAGAACCACAGAGTCAGAGGGAGGCTGTGGGGTGGAGCGGGGACTGACCCGGGCCGGGAGCTTGGGGTTAGCTTGGGTTTGGTCATAGGGCTGGTTCTCCTGGTGGTTTGGATGGTTCTGGTAAACTCTGGTCTGCTCCACTGGGATCTCCTCCACAGGGCTATGGTCCTCTGGAGACAGGTCCAGCTGGTTCAGGATCCGTGGCTTCTCCACTTTGGTCTTAGATGAGACCTAGCTCAAGGAAAACAGAACTACTGTGAGGAGCTGGGCCACAACATGTGTGGTTATATACTGTATATATTATTTTTTATACATTGTACTATGGATCTTCATGTGTCCTGAATAAAATCATATATATATATATATATATATGATTATGAAGGACAGGCCTTGTGAGGGGCAAACACATGTACGGAGATCTATTCTATAAGCGCCTTTTATGATTTTGAAAACAAACATTTTCCAGAATCGCTGACTCCACCTTTAAATGAGTGAATGAAAACATCCAACCAAAGACACGGTTGTTAGTGCACATGTCTGGTTTACCTTTTCAACAAATGAATTGATAATAAGACAGAAGGTTATCACCATGAAGGCAGTGAATGAGCACAGGCTCTATTGGTTCTCACAGTGGTAGAATGTTGAAGCATTATTTGTGTCTCTTGCTCACCACCTTTTGTAGTGCTCTCCAATCACTCAATGATAAGCCTCTACTGACATAATTACAATCCTTTGCATAATAATAAGGTCCACTGATATGACAGACTACATGGCTAACTTCAGCACGGAAAAATGAATGCAGGCAAGAAGAGTGAAGTCAAGTCCTACCTTTTTTCCTTCCAACTCTTTTGTGACAGGGTCAGGATCAGAATCAGTTTCTACAGAGGGGAAAGAAATGAAGTCAATGTAGCAGTTAAGGTTAGACACTGCAGGCAAAAAGGTTTTTCCAATCCCTGGTCAATTTAGAGGTTTTTGGCTATTTTGGCTAGAATAAAAAAAATCCAAAACGTACACATAGGTGTTTCTTTTACTACAAATTGTCTGTTTCTTTAGCGGCCATTATCTTAACATTATTTTTTTTTCAATATTCTGAACCAAAAATCCTTGACAGTACCAACACTTTCCATTCTTAGCACTATTTTGAAGGTAATTACAGAAGGATAAGTTCATATGTTGCACATTTCCATATTTATTCAAACATTTCTGAAGAAATTGTACGCAAGTAATCAACTGGAAAAGTTTCAGGATGATATCTTCTATAACTTCTAAATTGCACACTATTCACCTGTAGTGTCTCAACTTAAAAGACATCCTCTTACTTTGTAGTTTTTGTGTGTGTGTTGTTCTTTTACCAGGGTCTTCTAAAGGCATGTCCACTATAATCTGGTCGCTCCATCGTCCTCTCAGTCCGTTGGTGCAAATAGCGACCACCTGAACCACATAGCTGCTGTTAGCCAGCAGACCGGGGATGATGGCACCCTGTGAAGACACACAGGACAGTTAGTTAGTGGCTCCCGACCTTTCACATTCTCTGACACCCACGACACTGTTAACACAATCCATCACTTTAAAAAAATGATTCAACACGATTAATTACATTAACTCCTAATCACAGCAGGTGATGTTAAATTGTTACCGCCTCCAGTCAGTGTGGAGCGGGGGTTCCTGTGTAGTTGGCTTATCAGAAGTGGCAGCTTATTGATTTTTGAGACCATAAATATACCACAGATCAACCTCGCAGTTTTGAATTTCCACAGCTTAATTCCTACAAGGGTTTTTTTCAGAAGTACCACATGGTGGGAATCTGAAATGTCCCTAATGCTTTTAATACAAATTCATAAATCGAATAAGAAGATTTCTAATGATGATGACTTGTTGGTTTCCTCTTCGTCTCCAAATATGTTACATTTCTGAGTCTCTTCAAAACAGGTTATTAAAAATCCCTAAAAACGCTGCAAACAATAGTGTATTTTAGCATTTAAATTTGTAGTACATTTCAAGAATATAGCATAACTGAGAATATACATTCAAGTTGCACATATGCCAATAACTGGTGAGTAAAAGCCACATACTAATAACATTCTCTAACATTGGTGTCGTATAACGTTGGTCCAAATATTGACCAATCAGAGTTAACGTAGACGCAAAGGCTGCTGCACATACTGTACACTCATTCTCACGCGTACTGTTTATACACACAGTCATGGTCACATGGAGGGATGCTCAGTGACCCAGTTGAGAGGCCAATGATCAATCAATAGCTTTGATCAATATAGGTCCCAACAGCAATTGCAATGTAGTGGAGTGACAGAGGGAGAGTGGATGAATGCTTGATAGAATTTTAACACTTGATGATGTAAGGAGAAAAGGAAATGATTGTCATTTCTACCAATCACATCAAAGGAACCTGTGTGGAATAATGGGGTAAAACATGAGTTTATATTAGATGCAGTTAGAGGTGAGTGTACAAATGGGTGCTTGTTTGTAAGGTGATGTGTGTGTAGAGGTGTATCGTACCACATCCTGGTCCCCATCGGTCCTGTACTCCTGCTTGAGCTGCTGTGGGCCCTGCAGCCTCTGGTAGGTGACGGTGTACCAGTCTATGGTGGTGTCGTAAACCCCGCGCGGACGCTCCCACATCACCACGATGGTCGTATCGTTCTGGGCGTCGGCCTGAACGTTCTCCGGCTCAGAGCTGCAGGCTGGAGATGGCAGAGAGAGAAAAGGAAGACAAGATTGGTATTAAAGCTATTAGTGCGTAACTGCTGTCGCCACCACGAGGAATTCTGAGTCATTACAACAACACTGTCGGTGTATCTGAGTTAAGCCTATGGTGATAGCGCAAGGATTTTATTCCTTCTGCTGTACGTCCATGTTTTTTCTTAGCAGCAGAATCAACAACTGAAACATCTCTTAGGCGCTTCTTGGGATTTTTCTGAGCTCCTGCGCCAGTGTCAGTGGGTGACACCAGTTGGTAAACGCTGGCATACTGAGAAATACAGAGAGAGTTTTGTGGAGCTGATAGGCTTAATCAACTTTGTGTCATCTGATTTGGCAATGGCAAAGTTACGCACTACAGCTTTAGGAAAAAGGAAATAGTGATTTCTACAGATGTGATACAGAAAGCTGGAAGAAAAAAATGAAAAGAGACGAGAGAAAGAAATGCAGTGCACAGTAATGCTGCAACGTCTCACAATTATTTCTGTGCGGCTGAAGGAAATTGAATAAAGTCAAGTATTGAAAATGGAACAAAACAGAAGCACATTTTAAAAATCAGGGGGTGAGGCAGGGCAATAAGTGGGAGGTGTGTGTGTGTGTGTGTGTGTGTGTGTGTGTGTGTGCGTGTGTGTGTGTGTGTGTGTGTGTGTGTGTGTGTGTGTGTGTGTCCAAAAGAGCCTTTTCTGAATAATATATTTCAGTTTCAAAAAGAGCTGCAAAATAAATTGCCTGCACTGAGAGAAAAATGGGCACATAACTACAAAGTGAGGCTCCCTGGCAACCCAAAAGACCCACTTTACTCGAGGGTCGACTTTATGAAGCTGAAGAGCGTCAGGATTTATATCTTTTGATGATTGTGGCTTAGCGAACAGCGTTACAGCTACAGAGGAATTAGCAGATCGGCATATTTTCAGTAATATTTATATTGATCCCTAAAGGGTGAATACATTTTCAAGTGATGGTACCTGACTCATCTCCAATGACTAAAAGAAGTACACCATCAATTTTAAGCTGAGTGAAATGCTTTCCGAAAAATGCGTGATCCAAACCATGAACTTAAATCAAAACTGTAGGCAGGAAAAAATAATACTGACTGTAAACGAAAAAGGAAACTTGTACCCGAAGCTACGGCCATGTAGCACAGTTCTCAGTTCTACATCTAGCTAAGATGCTGTCTGGCCTATTGACAGCAACCACACACATGTCAAAACAGGCTCAGCACAGAGAACGACGAGGTTGAAATGAAAACAAAAGTGAGAAATGAGAGCCGAGGAGGCCAAGCCAAGGACCGGAGAATGAAAATGAGTTGTTTTATCCAAACCGCCGAGATGGAGGCGGGGTTAGCTGTCAGGAAGCCGACAGCTGGTTGACATGTCATGACACCACGCGTGTCTGGATCGTAAGCTATTTGAAGATGAGGTGGGTAAAGTGTATCTCACCTCTGATTGACAGGTGTTACAGATTACATGACGTAGAGTAGTCCTGAACATAAAATACATATATTTTTTTTAACATTTTAAGGAAATATCCATATGAGCCCCAGCATTGATGTGTTCCATTACAGCACAGTTAAGATTAAATCTCAAAAAAAATAAAGTTTAAGTGTGTAGTTTTACTCTTTTTAAAGAAGAGACAAAAAAGCAGCAAACGTTGAGTGATGTTGTTGTGCAGACGTACTGGGTGTGAGCACGTCCTCCACTCCGGTGTAGGAGGCAAACACCTGGCCCATGAACTGCTGCTGCTGCTCCCTGAAGTTGTTCTGCAGGTAGTCCGTCAGCATCACGTATCCAGCCTGCTCCATGGTCATCACATCGCAAAACACCTCCAACTGGGGACAGAGAGAGAGAGAGAGACAAGAGAGGATAGGTGGACTGAAACAGAAAACCAGGACAAGAAGGATTCGGCTGTTTGCATCTTCCCTGTTTCTATACAGTTGCCTTAAATAAACCTAAATCCTAAGCTTGTGAGCAGAGGCAAAGGCACAGCGCTGCTCTATTTTTGGTCTGCCACTACGCGTCCGTGTCATGCCTTGCCACCCCCCGTTTCAATCATGCCGCCGCAGACCAACACAAGCGCATACGCACACACAAGTAATCACATAGAATGCACACAACCACTTTCTCGACCTCATTCCCTCTCCATTATTCGGCTACATAATTGATTATTATTACACAGATGATTCAGTAGGAGCCGTTCCCTAAGCAGTTAAGGTCTTGGGTCTGGATTTAGGCTGCTGTACCATCACAGTGTAAGCTCTGTTCACGTTTGGACTAAACCTGTCACACTGCATCACATCAGAGTGGAGTTTTGTTTTTATTTTGTACACTAATGTCAAAACCAGCCATAAACTACGACCTGACACCACAGGCAGCACCATGTTTAAAAATGTCATCTTTTTATAAACTGAAAGCCAACGAAGACGGATATTTTTCATGACTTTTATATAGCTAAATATACACTATGACGGTGTGTGTGTCTGTCTGTCTGTCTGTCTGTCTGTCTGTCTGTCTGTCTGTCTGTCTGTCTGTCTGTCTCTGTGTGTGTGTGTGTGTGTGTGTGTGTGTGTGTGTGTGTGTGTGTGCGTGTGTGTGTGTGTGTGTGTGTGTGTGTGAGATAAGACCCACTGACCTGTGTTTCTGATATGGCCACAGTGTGTTTGAAGACAATCCACTCCACTGCTTCAGAGCAGGGAGGTGCGGTCAGTGAGCCGTTGTAGATGTAATATTTATCGGTGTTATTAGGCAGCAAAGAGCTCAAGGTGAACGCCTCCATTGACCCACTTTTACCTGGTTAAAAAAAAGAAAGATCCCATCAGTAACAAAACATCACAATTAATAAATTAATAAATGTTTGTTCCAAAATTGTAAAACCACCTGGGACCAGGCTTTAAAAGAATGTCAGATGGGTTGTTAAGTCTATGATATTGATTTTTTTAGGTGCAATTTTATTAACATGTTTTTATAATCAATCTCTCACTAACTGAAACAACGCTGCTTGTTTGGTAGATGATTTTAAATTCAATACTTATTCTGTGGATAATAATAATTACATTTTCTAATTTAAAGCCAATTTTCAGAATGTATTGATTTACCCTTCACCTTTTTAATATTATGCATGCTCTGCTAAATTTAATCTCAATCACAGCAGTTAGTAACAAGCATCACATTTTGCCTTTTTTGCAGGGATATCAATATTCTGCTGTTTCCTCTGTTGGTTAAACTCAAATATTCTCCTGGACATAATGCTGCTATTCGTTCTGTAAAGAGAAAATCAATTATACGTACTTCTATCTTTGTACCCATGTTCATGTTTTATGTTCAAAGTGACCTACCGAACCTGCTGACAGTGTTGACGGCCTCTATCAAAGGACTCAACTTCTCGTTGTCATCCAGGCTAACCTGTGGAAAACAACATGAACTTTTTGATGTGGAACTCACTCACAAACAATCAAAGGTGTTTGGTGTTGTGTGCCCCCAACGGAGCCTTCAAGGCAGGGCTGGTTGAGGTTAGGGTTAGGGATAAGGTTAGGGGATAGGCCCTTTCAGGCAGCGCTGCCTTGAAGGCACTGTTGGGGGCACAAAACACCATTGAGCACAAACATACAATCACTTAATTATTAACATAAAGACAGGTAAATCTCTATAACTGCAGTATACATTAACATGTGGTCCTACCTCAAAGAGCACCGCCAAGGCAGAGATCCTCCCTCCTTCCTTAATGGCATCGTCCAGACTTTGGTATTCGTCTGGATCGTAACAGTAGACCTGCATCTGAACGAGAGTGAGAAACAGGTAGGTCAGCTCAACTCATTGGGCGACAAAGGTGTTATAGATAGATAGAAGAACAAACGCTGAGTGTTCCCGTACCTCCAGAGGGTATTTCATCCCATTCAGGCTGTGTTCAGAGCCCTCTGACGTTGCGTTGCAGCGCCCCCAGTGGAATGTGATTCTAGCAACCCGAGACCTGGAGCTCAGCCCCCCTCCACTCACAAAGAACTCCCCCTCCACACTGATGGACACTAAAAAACAAACACAAGCATTTTAATGTTAACCTTTATGTCAAGCACCCTGTCGTCACAGATCAAACACTGGGAATGCAAAAGAGTTTCATTAAAGTGACATGACCAAGCAGCATCCTTCGTGGCTTAAGGCTAACGTTCAAAGTGCTTTAAGATGCATGCCCACTTATCCTACAACAGGCTTAATCAGGCAATGTGTTTGATTGACAAGACTTTAAGTTGCCACCATATGACTCCATACCACTTAGGCCTCCACGCTCCAAGATTTGGTCCAAATGTGGTTTGTCTCGATCTAAGCAACTGGCAAAATGGTGGCAACAGTAAAGTTCCAAAACTTTGTTTCAATGTCAAACACGTATACAAATAAAAATAAATGTTTTTCCACAGTTAAAAGGACACACCAGTGTGGCTGCAACAACTTTTAATTGTTCATTAATTAAATGTGGTTATTCTGGTCTCTTTTCAATGTATTTTGGTCTCTCAGTGATCATTAACAAACAATACCTAAACTTGCATTATAAGATGTTTTGGCCACTTGGGACCAACCAAAACAAGCAGTGAACACAACATCTACATGTAATTACCATATGAAGGCGATAATGAGGCCAATATTATACCTTGTTGCTGCCTTCCAAAGATAGTTGTCAAACAAATTTCTTTTTTTCCACATGCAGTAACCAAAGATCAACGCTAGCATTAATGGAGAATCTCTTTCTGGCTACCTTACGGATGGATGCAAGTCCAATATTTACTCTCCCTTTAACCTCTGTTTTGGTGTCCAGCATCTCCTCTGGGCATCATTAGCTTCGCCATGTTCTGCAGTTAGCCCATTAGTGGCAGACACGTAGCATGTTGTGTTTGTACATTTTTGATGAATCTGCTGGTGTCTACAAACGGCACAAATGAGTCTGGAAGTTGGAGTCAGCGATTCTGGAGAGCACTCGTCAATAACATTTTTGTCTTTATCTGTGATTATATTCTCACAAACTGCTAACTACGGTGGGCCCATTTGTTTACATTAACTTTGTCTGCATACCAGTTTACAGAGCCTAGGCTGTGTATTAAAACTGGATTTCTTTTTTCATCGCACTGACAGTACGTAGAGGTAGCGGATCGTGAGGAGATATTCACTGATTTTGACAAAAAGGGATTTTGTCAAGAAGCGTTCTCCAGAATCTCTCACCTCACCTTTAATCTGTTGGACGACTACTCATAACAGCATTTAATATCTGTTTAGTGAGACTGTGCGGGCCGCATATTTCTCTCATAATATCATGACAGCTACGCAATACCCGTTTTAATATGCAATTTCCTCTGTGACTGCTCAGAGAAAAAAAGATTCATTTTAGCACCATTAATGTATAGAGGGCACACAGAGCGCAGGCTGTATTGGAAAGATGGTGATGATAGCTCAGACGGCTTTCATTTGTTTATCAGGCGAGACATCGCTCCATGCGCTGCCTTCGCTATTAATGTCTCTTCACATTCCTCATTTCTCTCCCTTTACTCTTTCCTTGCATTTCTTCTGATGTTCAGTTCCATCTTTGCCTCTTGACATTGATCTTCCTTCTTCCTCCCCACGCTGTCCCTGCGGTTGCCATTTTTAATTTTTTTGGCCTCTCTCGTATCCTTATCTCACTGTGGGACACTATTTCCCCTTTAAATATATGCTGCTTCACTCTCTCATTAACCTCTGAGTTGTGAATCTTTTTTTCCCCCGCCACATCAGGAAAAGTTAAGCTTCTTACCACATATAGGGATTAAGATGCCGTGCTTCATAATGTCAAAATGATTTGTATATAGATATAATCTCTATCTATAATCTCTCCATGAATGTTGTACATACTGTGTCTTCTGCTCTGAATAGTATGAGCTTGTCTGGGATTGAAAAGAAAATGAAAACAAATGTCTTCATGTCACTCATCTTTCAAAAGAGAAACAGCTTATGGTACGGTTTTCTGAGGGATGACATTGCAAACATGGCTTCCCGTAGCTTCAAAATCAGGCAAAAGAGTGAGAAGAACGCCAACGCACCAGTTTTTCCGTCGTTGTGGATGGTGCTGGACTCGGCCGTGGGCTTGTCCCATCCTTCCAGCTGTAGATTCTGGTACTGCAGCCTGACTTGGGTAAACGTCTCGTCGATGTCCACTGGAGACTGCCTGGCCCCGTTGCAGGACGGGTACCTCTTACCCCAGTTGCGCTGGTTCAGGGTACCTGGATATGAGAGAGAGAGAGAGAGAGAGAGAGAGAGAGAGAGAGAGAGAGAGAGAGAGAGAGAGAGAGAGAGAGAGTGAGGGTGGCAAAGAAATATAGAGACAGACTTGTTCAGAAAGTACTGAAGTGAAAATGTCAAACTCCCTTAACACTCACACACAGTCACCACCTGGAAGCTCACCTGCATTGGTGCTACACAAACAGCAACCTCTTGGTATTAGGGTCACGGGAGAATAAAATACGAGAGGAAAGACCAATTACAATGTGGAGAAAAAAGACGAATTACAATGTCAAGAATAGACTTGACAGGTAAATATTGCATTAAAGTCGAAATTCTGGTATCAATAACTCGTAAGAAAAAACTTTATTAAGGCACAAACAATGCATTTGTTTTGCTATTGTTGTAAGGCAGACAATGGGCTACAACCTCCTTTTTACTGAAACCAGACGTCATCTAAGCAAGACCAATTATATAATAGACTCTACGTGCAGTGGGCTGTGAGACGAGAGCGCATTGTATTTTGCCTTTATTCTCGATATTTCAACATTATTCACAAAACTTATAGTGAAAGAAAACTTCTAAATCCCATCTTTCTCTCTCTGCTGGCCCTAATACTGTTCCGTAACAAATACCTACTGAGCAGATTTCCCTCCTAATGTAACAGTCTGAAGCAGAGATACTAAGACTCTGAGAGTCTACCAATTACCCAAGTGTCCTAAATTGACTTAAAGGCAGTCATGCTTAATGGATATTGAAATGCTTCGTTAAAATGCTTCACATGTGTGAATCAGTAATGCATGAGTGCATGTCTTAAATTCTGCGCACATTTTGTGTGTGTGTGTGCGTGTGAGAGGGGAGGGGGACCACTCTGAATTCTGTTTATACTTATTGATGTGGTGTGGGTGTGTATTCGTGTGTTTTAACAAGGCTCTGCTTTTCCCATGAATAATGCAAGACAATTTGAACAGCATTGGGACAGGGACAATTTGGAGCCAAACATTGAATACCCAAGAATTATAATGTGGAAGGTAAAAGCAAAAGTGACATCGTCTTGGTGTTTAGAAGACATTTTAGCGCAAATCTTCCGCTAAATATCACAAGCTCTGCCTCAAAATTGCTGTGGATTATTTATGAGCGCATGTCTGAATTTACAATTAGTTTTTAAATGTAATTTTGGGTGAGCTGAGCACATGTGTGAATGTATTCATGTGTGCATGTCACACTATCTGCATTTCCATCTACATACTGAAATACAGGAAGTACCTTTACATGCGTGTGTAAAATATTAATTCATACACCAAGTTACCTATGTACAGACTGTACATATATGTGTGCTAGCACGAACAGCTCCCTGTCTTTCCTTTTACTGTGCATCTATTCATCAGCTCTCACAAGTCAGTCATTTCCTCCAGACATGTCTCAGTACTTACTGCATTTATTATGGTGGTGAATATTTCTTATTTAAAGCCATAGTAGAGAACATTGGAAAACTGAAAAATAATGTAATGTATGCTTGTACAAAGAAAGCAAATAGAATCATTAAGATTAGAATTTATTAGACGGCAAAACACTGTTAGTTAAGTTTGATTTTAGGGTACGGTTTCTTGAAAACTATTAGAAGAAAGACAGGCTTTATATGTCATATGTAAGATAACACAAGTTTTACTTTGATGCACCAGGATCATTCTGTCCAACTGACTGTCACATTTTGGAATATATGGAATATGGAAATCAATTTCACACATCTTTTGGATAATGGGGGAAGCATCATTGGATTCTTCTAATCCACTGCTTTGTCAGTTAAAAGCATGCACATGTCTATGTGTGTACAGTATGTGTATGCGCGCACATTTTACAGTATTCAGAAAAGACAATGGGCCTAATGAGGTCAGGGCAGATGGTCCAACTGTAACAGGTCACACATGACTTAACAGGTATCTGCTTTACATTCCTTGTTATGTGTGTCTCACTCCCGTCCAAATAAATATAATTCATTTGTGTTCATGTGTTGAATTGCTGCCTGTTTCAGCAGCAACAGCTGAACCTGTGGAAACAGACTGAGGATTGTGGTCCAGTGAGTTCCCTGCTTCAGCCCTGTCCAGCCGTAATTTTGAGTTACCACTTGTGGTGTTGAGACATAGTTTAGCCACTGAGACCTTATGACTTCAACACAGAAAGTCAATATTGAAAGTAAGATTGAAGGTGATTGACAGGGAATGATGCAATTAAAGGTCAAAAAAAGTTTTTTTGTATTTCTTGTAAATTGTTAATTTAGTTTTACATTTCATCACTGTAATATTGAACAGAGGGTCAGATCCACATTTCCATCCTGATATATTTGGTATGACAGTGCTAGTAATGTACATGTGTGTGTAGGAAATGACAAGGGTTTGCCAGTGCATGACCACATCTGGCCCCCTGCAGCCGTACAAAACGTCATAACGCACACAGACACCAATTTACTCTTTGACATAACGCTACCATGGCAACAAGTAGCTGACAGGTTCGGGAGAATGGGATAAGAAAAAAATGCCTTGAAGTCAGACTTTCCTGTCTTCATTTAAATGCTTAAAGGCACATACATGCATGTACGCACACCCACTCCAAATTCAGTCAAGGAGTAAAATGTAGATGATTAAATATGGAAATTACATTTGATATCTCTGAGTTCCACATGCTTTTCTCTGCAGTCCCAGAATAAAGTCTGCTGATGCTGACAGCGAACCTATTGTTTTCAAATTCACATGGGAGACTTTTAAAAAGCACAGTCTGTAATTCTGATAAAACAGTATAATATTAATTTTTCACCTTGCTTAAGCCTTTTGCATGTGAATGTTAAACTAATTTGAAAAGACAGATACAATATCACAAACAATTACATATACTATGGGGTGAATGGAAAGACCAATCAATTGCTGAAAAATTAGTATTACAGATTATGAACAAATTATTGGTCCTCCCATTCTTCTATTAATCCAGGATGTCGTTCTGGATTAAGATAATTAAAATAAAATAAACCATTTTGACATTATGATCGGTTTCAAATTTTTAATTTTTAATTTATTTATTTTATTTATGAACTAAAGCTGTAAAACTGCAAAAGACAAAGAATAGAGCAAAGCTGTCTGGGAACTTTCTGAAGTGACAGCTCGGAGCTCAGTCAGCTGTTAAAGTGGCCGAGGCAGAACCCATTTGATGTGGCTGCTCTTTTTTCATTCCAGCTCTCCGCCCACTCACTCTCCGGGGAGGAGAGGTGAGGCCAGAGAAGAGGACAGGGCACAGAGGACAAAGAAGAGAAAAGAGATACAGCAGTGGGGGACACTATGGTAAGAGTGTAAAGAGGAGCCCAGGGGAGGTGAGGAAGAAAGGACTGAAGAGAAGATATAAGGGAGGGGAGAGAGAGAGAGATAGAGCGAGAGATAGAGTGAGAGAGAGCGAAGGATTAGGCAAAAAAAGAGTAGGTGTAGGGGACCAATAAAGACAGAGAGAGGACAGACAGTGTACGTGCACTGATACACTGTACACATGTAGGATGCAAATAAACGAAGAAGAGCACAAACACATGTAATTGTACTGTCTGGCTGTGCATACAACAATTACGTGTGCACGTGCGCACACACGCACACACACACAAACATACCAAGTGAGTGCTATTCCAGCCTTGTCATTGAGAGGATCGCTCTAAATATCCTTGCAAAGATAATTCTTCTTAAAGCGTGGGTCGTTCGCTAAGGTCCACATGAGGACATAAAGACAAATACACACACACACACACACACACACACACGTCACCCTCTTTGAAAAGGCTCCGCACTGCTGAGAGAGTTCACTGAAAACAAGCAGGATTATTAAATTGAATAATGTAGGACTTGACTTTTTTGGGGGGGACTGTCTGTTCCTGTTTGCATCACCGCTAGCAAAAAATAGCTGAATGTGTATTAAATATTAAAAGTAAAGGCTTCAGTTTTCCTTTAGTCCACAGTGGAGCTTGTGAATCTCACGCATAAGGTCCTTCTATTTCCAGAAAAGCTCTAACTGTAGCGTTTTGTGAATTTAGATACATTGACTATTTGTATAAGCTATTCATCTGCTGATCATGTTCCAGTTCATTTATCAATGATCAAGTAAGGGAGGCCTCTAGCAACATAATATAATATATAATCTACCTTTTTCACCGCAGACATATTGACAGGTCTGCTGTGAAAAAGGTCAATTCAAGTCACCTGTTTCAGAATTGACAAACTACAGCCAGCAACTGCAGGGTCACATGACCAACAAAGACAGCCAAAGGTGTCAGTGGGTTACTCTTTGGTCTCCTAGATAACAAGCTGGTTTACTGGTCATCCCTCTACGAGTGACAAAAAGCAATAGAACCACTGAACCACATTTATAAGTCTTTGAATTGTGTTCAGTTTTGACAAAGCGTCCACTGTGATTTGAAGGTAATCAAAGCAAAACTATTCAAAATCAGTACAAAAAAGATTGAGAGAACATAACAAATCTACACACAAACAAAGCTCCTTGTTAAATTGATTTTGCAATAAAAAACTTGAGAACACAATGACATAACTAATGTATAGCTACTATACTTATTTTCCTTCTATGTGTAGTATTTGGCTAGCTGTTTCCCCCTGTATCAAGCGTTTATGCAAAACTAAGCTTGGGCATGTAGCTTTATTTAAATGCATGAGAATGCTATCAATCTAGGCATCAATCTCAACAAAGAAACAAAAAAGTGTATTTTCAAAATATCAAACTATTAATTTCACACCACATTTTGTTTGCAATAAAGGTGCAAGAATGACAGAAATTCTTAAATGTTTTCCTTACTCATCTCATGTTTTATTTATACATTTACATACCACTGCAAAATAAGATGTGTCAGTGATTGAAACGTGAGACAGCTGACAGGCTGAAGTGGTTACATTATAGTAACCATGTGAGGATGGATAAACTTAAAACTGAATGTTTAGTTCACGTTCTGTCAGAGACATGACCAAACGCCCCACCAGAGATGGTGGGCTTGTACATTTCATGTGGTCTGGCCCTACAACCTTTTCCTTGTTCTTCTGAAGCCACCTCCAGAGGTACTCTACTTTACCATCACACACCCATGGGTTGAACATCAGATTTAGCCCCCTCTCTTCAACGGATTCCAGAGGGTCCAGCAAACCTGCAGGGATGTGGCTCAACTGGTTGCCATCCAGTCTGAGCTCTGTGAGCTTTGTGAGTCCTTGAAAAAGGTTTTGGGGAAGTTTGTTGAGCTTGTTCCGAGTGAGGGACAGAACGGTTAGGTTTCGGGTGCTCTGAAAAGTAGAAGCATTGAGGGTGTCTAGCTTGTTGTCATCCAGGATAAGCCATCTTAGTTTGGTCAGTGGGTCCAGAGAATTTGCTGATATCTTCTCCAGACGGTTGTTATAAAAGTCCAGATAGTCCAGGTGGGGCAGCTTCTGAAGAAAAGCAGCTGGGATCTGCGTCAAGCGGTTACCAGATATGTCAAACGAGGTGAGATTGCTGTTATTAGAAAACCACTCGGCTTCAACTTTCTCAATTAGGTTATCTTCCAGTGACAAGTCGCGGAGAAGTGGGGCGTGGCTGAAGACATTCGCAGGCAGATGAGAAATTTTGTTTTCCTTGAGATGCAAATTTCGGATGTGAGGGACGTTCCTGAAAAGGTGAGAGGAAAGATTCTGCAGCTGGTTGCTGTACAGCATGAGCGTTGCCAACAAGGGTGTGGAGCTTAGATCTTCCTCTGAGATGGAGGTGATTTGCGTGGACCTGATAGATAAATAGGTGGTGTCCTTTGGGAAATCTTTAGAGGGATACTCTGTCATGGGAATATTATGACAGTATACTACATGGTCAGGGCATCTACAATGTTCTGGGCAGGACAGAGTGCCATAGCAGAAATATGCCATGAGAAAAGCAAGGGCACACCAGGTCTTCATTACTATGACACAAGAAGGGGAGTAAAAAGAGAATTAAAATGAGGGCGAAAGTACATCAGAAAACTTCTTAACGACTTTAAAATCCCACCAAATTTCTCCACAGCAAAACAAGTAAAACAACAAACCAATTCCAGTTCAAGCACAGGATTTTACGGAAGACTATAAGTCCCTCAGGACTGACAGAAAATGATTCATTATGCACTTGGGGAGATAAGTCAAAATATGGAGAATAAACTCAACAGTTCAACACTGTGGTAAAGTTGGAAAGATGTTAAAGGCCCTGGCAACCCAAATCCACTAAATCCTTGTAACTATGTTATTTGGGGAGTAAAATGAATGTTAATATGTATATGAAAGGTTTTAGGAATAGCTGCCAACCCCCGCAAACATATACTTCCATGTCAGTTGGTCGAGCATTTGAAAAATCCTGATTCGAATGTCACATGACAAGCCGTTTTCACACGCATCTCCACTCCAACATACATTGGACTTCTCGTTAGAAAATTTCAAATTCAAATTTTGGCTTGGAGTTTTGTTTTCACACGTCACGCGATTCTTAAAGACTATAAAAACAATTCTATGCCATCTCTCTGGTGCCGCGCAAGTGATACAGACTGTCTCTTTGCGCCTGAGCCTACACTCAAAGCCCCGTCTGAGCGAAGCAGCGCGCACCCCGTGAAACACTGTGATGGTGACGTTCACAGTGAGCCCTCGCCGAGCCGCCGTGCAGAAAAACTATGTGGTTTAAGACTAAATGATCACCGGGGATTCCTGCACGTTAACGTTGTAGAGGGGACATGCTTTCACGAGCCGATTGCATGTCCCGAGCCCTGATACACAGAGACATGTCTCCTAACTGACTGCGCCGATACATGCCTCTGACACGTCGACTCACAACATAATCGTCGAGGCTTTGAATTCAGTGCTGGGGATGTGGGGCCATTTCACGTGCCTCTTTTTCCTCTCGTCACTTCGTTCTCTATCCAAGCGCACACACCTCTGTCCGGCCGCATCTGAGTGCGCAGCCAGTGCTCCACCCGAAAAAATAAAAAACAAGTTGGACACAAGCCCTGAAGCTGAATGATCGCTGTAACGGTCAGTCCATAACTGGACGCTGAATATTAGACCCCGAATATAAAACGACACGACTTTTTACGACCTATTCCCAGGGGGAAACCCCTTCTTATAATCGGCCCAATACGGCATGTGTCACCGCTGCATGTAACAATATTGCATTGGTGATGCATTTTTTTTTAATCAATGTAGCGAGTTATTATTTAAGTGCAGGCAGAGCTTCTTTTTTGTCAGCACTCCCTTCTGAGGATATGTTTCCGCGGCTATGCCTGTAGCGTACTTCAACAGCGGGTCTCCACACTGTTGAACCGTATATCGCATCAGCTCACGTGATGAGAAACATAATCAGACTCCGTTTTCTCTCTCTCTCTATTCCCACTCCTATCCACAGAAAAATCTGATTTTAAAAATGCATATGCCTAAAATAAGATAGGGAATTTTTTGCAAGTTAAATGGGAAATAAACTAATAAGAGATAGTCTAACAGCCTGAATATGAGACAGATATTTTTATATATTTTCATTGTGACACAGACACCTGTTTCAATTAAATAGGTTGCGGTTGTGGTGGGGAAAAAATAGCATACAACTAGCCTAATTGCAAAGCTAGCCTATATAGGTTACTTTCTAGCAGGATGCAAGTGATTCTGAGCTGCGCTCTCAGCTGTGCCAAAGCATTCACCGTTGCTAGGGAAACCAGCTACCGTCGCAGCCCGTGCAGCAGTGTGAACTGCCAGTCAGGCTCATTGAGCATTTGCAACATTTTCAAGTTTGCGTTTCGTTGTGTGGTGAATCTTTGGTCTGAACTGGGCTAAACCTGCTCAGCACCGTGAGTGAGAGAACGTTCCCTTACAGAACGTTATTGACCACGCCCACACCGCCCTGCAAAATGTTCTAGACAGCAAAAAAGCAGTTTTTTAGACAAAATTTTATAATATTTATGAAAATACATTTTTAATTGGATAACTGTAAACAGCTTGTAGAGAAACACAATATTAATGTCATATATTTAGGTCTCTGGGTTGCCAGGGCCTTTAACAGATTCAAAATTTATATGCAGTGCAGTTATAAGTGGAGCTTAAAGGATGTCTCGTTTCGGTTATAAATTAGTAGCTGAATGTCTGCCTTAGGACGAAAGCAAAGTAAGATTGCATTGTTTGTGTTTTAATACAGTTTTCCTCATGATCCTGGAAGTTCGAATTTTCCAAAATCTTTTCAACTTTACTGCAGTCTTTAACTGTCTTTATTCTCAAAATTTCAAATTTATTCACAAAATTGTAATTCAACTTTATTCTCGACATGTACTTGTTTCTCGAAGTACATAATGAAAAATAGAATGTCCTCCCCTCAATTTTCTTCTCTGCCTGCCATGGCCATAATACTAAGTAATAATATTAATGAGTATGGTTTTGACATGAGTAACAAAATTGAACTTACCGTTGTGTCCTAGTTAGATGAGTTGCAAACAGACTGCTACTATTGTCAGTTTCAGCAGTGTTTACTGGCAATTTCAGTCACGTTCGGGGGAGAATCAAACAATCTAATCATTACTTAGTGAGTAAACAAGGACTCGTCACTACACAGTCATTTGTCAAGGACATGCAGTTGCAACAGATGTATGAACTGAGAAAACTGTTTACATTATTATGTACTTTGGATCTTTTAAATGTGGGGAAAGAGGAGGAAAGGGAGCATGTGAGAAATAAGCAAATACGCATAAATATGATTTAAAATAAGGTGATACAGATGATATAAGGAGTACAAGGCCTATTGAGATGGAGAATCTCCCTCTTCTCTGAAAACTTCAATATTCAATGGTGGATTTGCCATTAGAAGGCAATTGTTCTGCCTTAGCTGGTGCCATGTGTTTCAATCAGTTTCTCAGTTTGCATTAAAACTCTTTGATTAAAACACAGCAGTAGTCTGGGCAGAGAAGTAGGAATCGTTCCTTTGTGTGAGAGGAGACATTTTGATTCTGTAGAATCAATCTCTTTCATGCATTCATGGGCGGGCACACTGACACACAAACATATCAAGGCATGCGCCTGAGGCGGACAAGATCTAAGCTACTAAATGAATCTATTATGAGAAAGCGCTACACACACATCACTCATGTAAAGAGATCTACGATGCTAGTGTGATGGACTGTCACACACAGCAGCAGGCGTATGTGACAATCAGTCCTGTCATTCTACTCAAACAGAAAAAACTGCGGGTATGAATCCCAGCATGCCCTTCATGTGATCTGTAGTGGCTGCGTCTAGACATGTGAATATAAATAAGACTCTGAAGCGAGAGACAACGGGGACAAGAGTTTAAATATTAAACGATAGCAGACTGGAGCTCCTAACTGATTTACTGTTTATCAGAACTTTGCGTCTATTTCCCTTTTAAATCAGAAGATGTCCAATAGTGCCATCAGCTCAGAACTGGCAGAAGCCAGTGGGGCCAAGGTACCTCCATTTATTGTCCGGAGAAGTCAGGCCAGAAGTGGTCTTCATGGAAGAGTTGCAGCCAAAAAGCCATACCTCCCACATGGAAACAAGGCCAAGCGACTCAACTATGCACAAAAACATAGGAACTGGGGCGCAGAAAAATGACAGCAGGTGCTGTGGACTGCTGAGTCAAAATTTGAAATATTTGTCTGGAGACGGTACAATAATGAGTGTCTGCAGGCAAAAGTGAAGCATGGTGAAGTATGAGGCTGCATTTCTGCAAATGGAGTTGAAGATTTGGTCGGGATTAATGGTGTCCTTAATGCTGAGAACAGTATATGGGTGTACCTAGGTCCCACTGGTTTCTGCCAGTTCTGAGCTGATTGCACTGCTGAATTTAGATTTCTCTTCTGTTCATGCACTGCATTTTGTTAATGCAGTGCATAAACAGAAGAGAAATAATATAAATGTAACATTCAGACAACCTTTGACAGATTAGACTGGCCAGGTCAGTAGGCTAGACATGAGGGAGCCAACAAGTATCCCATGTTTTCTGAATACTTAAGTCATCACAGTTACCTCTCATGGCCACCAAAGTGCAAAAATGACTGCCAATGACCTCAATAAACCTGCTACATATTGGTACAACCAGGGAGCAAGGAAAGAGAAATATGTGAGTGTGTGTCTGCGAATAAAGACACCCACATACACACCTCTGCATCATTACCTCATGTCTCCCACAGGGATCCAGGAACAGCAACACAGACAGAGCAACAACTGGAGCAGAAGAGAAGCCAGCCTCAAGTATTTGGTGACTAAGAGAGCAGTTGAGAACAGGGTGGGTGGTGAACACAACACAGTGAGACAACACACAAATGAGATGAGAGAAGGAAAAGAACACAGCTGAACAGATCAAAGACTTTGGCCTTTTCCTCCTGTCACAGTGGAAAAGCCTCTACGGCAGTTTTCAGACCCTCATGGGACACGAAAAACCCTCCAATTGAAGTTGTGATAAGAACAACAAAGGCATGCTAAGGCATACTTACAAGGATTAACATGCAATCACACAAACTGCATCATACCACTACAGGATGAAGACAGAAGGATTATTACGCATGATAAGTAAGTAATAAGTGATTACAACTATTGTGTGTAACATGATACGCTTATATTAAAGGGCACAGCTCACAGAGATGGCCGAAGCGCAGTGTTGACAGAGCATGCTGAATCGCCCAGATGAGAGGAAGCGTTTCCCGAAAATCTACATAGTTTTTTGTGATGTGATTTGTGTCAGGTAGCTCTATAGCAGTTTTTAACAAGAAATTAAGACCAGAAAAGTAGTATAATAGGAGATCTTTAAGAAAGAGCAGTTTGAGAAATCATTATGTGAGCTTACAAAGGTTTATGAGTCTGTGTAAATTATTTTCAAAAGCAGCATGTTGATAATGATAATATTGAGTTGCTGAAAATTGCAGGATGACCCTGCATTTTTTGTTGAAAACCTCTCAGACAGAATTAATGGAGTGGTCTCATTGAAATGAATGAGATGGCTGTGTTTTATTGTGTGCTGATGATGAAAACACAATTTTCTGTTAAAGGTCACATATCATTATAATTTTAAGCTTCAAAATTGTAATTTGGGTTTCTACTACAAACTGTAGTCGTGGTGTATAGTTTCCAAAATAAACTTAATATGTAAATATATACACACAGTGCCATTGCTGAATCTCCTATTTCAGCCTATGTCCGAAACACTCTGTTTTAGCTTTGCCCCAACTTCCAAAAAGCCCAGTCTGCTCTGATTGGCCCTGAATCTAACTGTGGTATCTGAGGTTGTGCTAATCACAGGTGGAGGTAGTGCTTAATTAGGTTTGTAAGGGGGGAAAGGGTGTGGCTTCTCCCCTTATGACGTCATAAGGTTTTTGAACAGAGGTTTTTAGAAAAGTGAAAGTGGAGAAAACAAGATGGTTGTTCATTCTCATACTTAAGGACCCTCTTATCAAACCGGGGACCCATATCAACCTTTTCTTGTTGAAAAACCAAGAAATGGTTCATTTTGCACGATAGATGAAAACATTGGTGAGTCTTACATTTGATTACATGCCATGCCAGCAAAAACATTGGTGAGTATTACATTTGATTACATGCCAGCAAATGTATGGATGTAAGATTAATATTTACTGTTCACACTAATCAAAAATTAGTATTGCCATGAATAGCCTAAATTTAACAAAATGTGAGCCGTCAGACATCCTCTCATGCTGTCTGTATTAGTGTACTCCTAATGATTCTGATTCGCCAATGAGGACTAAATGAGCACAATTTAACAAAGAGCCTGATCTGAATCTAAACCAGAACATACAAGTCATTTGGTATCTGCAACAACACACTTCTCTTTCCAATCAGATCATTTAGAACATGAAGACGTGGTTTAAGGACAGAATTGTATGAACCAATGTGGACAGGCAGGCGGGAGTATTCATATTTCATAGATATCTCTATGTGTGTGTTCCCCAGACAACGCACTAGGGGAGTATTGAAGCCTGCATCGCCCCGGGGGGAAGAATTAGTTAGATCACACTGAGAGAGGAGACACAGAGACAGACCCAGAGACCAGAGGCAGAGGAAGGCAGAGAAACAGATACATGAATTCAGCACTTTGAATATTTTACAGTCCTGTTTGTTTTTCTCATACATCTGATCCCTTTTAAAGTCAATTCCATGATGATTTGTTAGATTAAGTTGTATCTTAATGAATTATTATCAGATTCTGACGTTGCACTTGAACTATTTTGATGGTTCATATACAGTATACACTACAGTATGTTCTTCTGTGGTGAGTAATATTTGGAAATGGCTTCTAATGCCGTTTCAATACAATCCAAAAAAGTACAGTAAGCAGTAGCAGTATAGTATCACTACAGTATTCCTAAAGGGGCTTGATGTTTTGTTGTGATGCCATCGCATTTGCCTGCTAGAGAAAACTCTGGATTATCAGAGTGCATACTTACACAGAACACAAACAACACAAACGCATGCACACATACACACATAACAGATGGGGCCCTGGGGGTGTCCTGCAGGCAGGAGGATGCCAGGGATCCCCCAGGAGACTAAGCAGAGAGGAATGACATGGAGGACAACATGGAGGAGGAGGGGGAGCAGGAGTAGGGATTCTTTCACTCACAAACATAGACAGTGTACCTGGCTGCTATCTGCTTTAATGATACTACAAAAGAAAATACTCAAAAGGTACCAGCTGCACAAAAATGTGTTTACATCTTATCTTGCATACTTTGTCACTGAATCCTCACACTCATTTTTGTCTAAAAACTATTATTAACTGACTGGCTCTTTGTGGATACAGAAACTCTGTGCCTAATAATATTTAAAACGTATTTAAAATCAGATTTATCTTTGTAAAAATCTAATCAAACAACCATGGTTTGTTTGACACAAGCGCTTAGATTGTATTGTGAATCTGCTGAAGCCTAATTTTCAAACTTCCTCCTCCACCTTCTCTCCTTCTTTCAGTTGAGTTCTCCCTTTCCTTCAGCTCCCATTTCTTTCACTCGCTCACCCCACTTTTTCTATTCCTCCCTTTTTTCCTTTTGTACCCCGCTACTTCTGACCTAACTAAAAAGCTGTGCACGCTGCCTAACAATGAAGTGTGGTTCTTTCACATGTAAATGCTTTTACTCACGGCTCAGTACCCCGCACAAGGCAAGAAACGGAGCCGGTCAGGAAAACAAGATTGTGTACACATGCATGCGCGCACACACACACACACACACACACACACACACACACACACACACACACACACACACACACACACACACACACACACACACACACACACACACACACACACACACACACACACACACACACACACACACACACACACACACACACACACACACACACACACACACACACACACACACACACACACACACACACTGTGTGCACGGCAGGAATGACTACTGTTACAATGAATTCAGGTGAAGTGCTACTGAGTTGTCTGTAGTTGTGATCATGAACTTCAAAACCCAACAGAGAGGTAAATGAGAATTACGGAGAATAGCATGAAGAAAGAAAATCAGATAAAGGGAGAGAGAGACAGAAACATCTGGAGACACAGTGCAAGATTAAAAATGGAAGTGCAGAAGACAAAGAGGGAGAAGAAAGGGCGGCTCCACTTCATTTCTATTGCAGACAGGCTTCTTCGCCATCCAAGACCATTTCAGAGAATCGCACGAAAGAAAAAGCTATTACACTTTGTCAAACGGAGCGCATGTGGCAGGGAATGGAAAGCTCTGACAGAGGCAAAGAAAACACTGCTGATGAAAATACATGTGCATACATTGGTATTCAGGCTGCGATGACAAGCTGTTTGTAGGGACACTTCAAATCAACAAAACATTGCGGGTGTACTCGCTGCCCCTGTGTGTGAATCTGGTCAAGTCAAGTCCATTAAAACATTAACACTGTGTGCAAAGCTCATTCCTCTGGACGCTTCAGCCCCTTTAAAACCCATAAATGAGTTTAAAGTGGAGTCAGCAGTTCTGAAGAATGCTTGTTGTCAAAATCACTTTGTCAAAATCCGTTCATATCTCATCATGACCCATTACCTGTCTGTACTATTTTTGCGCTGAAAAAAAAACCCGTGTTACACAGCCTAGGCTCTTTAAACTAGTATGTTGTAACTAATAATTTAACCTTTGCTAGCAACTTGCCCTTTTACAGACCCTAGGCTGTGTATTAACACTGGATTATTTTTCCAGTGCACAGACAATACAGAAGGGCAGTGGATCGTGAGGGGATATTCACTGATTTTGACAAAAAATGATTTTGACAACATGCATTCAAGAAAGTTAATCGTCAACATTTTTAAGTGACATAAACTGTGTGTCTTTGGAAGGCTATGCTTCCCTTTTAAGCAGCTGAGAGGAAAGGCTTCAAAGAACAGATCCAAACACTGGCTCTTACACATAAGAAACAGCATTGCCAACTCCTGGAAAGAACTGGAAGTGGCTGCACACAATGGCCCTCATTTATCAATTTTGCGTGGAAACTGGTGCAGATTCTGGCGCAAATACCTCCCTACGCCAGGTGTCGCGTGGTATTTATCAAACAGGCGTATCTCGCCAATCTCAGCGTACGCCAGGCCATTATTGATAAATGCGGCGGATGAAAACGAGCGTATCACGCCCCTATATTTTCTCAGTTTAGAGGCCTCGCCCAGAGGTTTTACGACATGGATATGCGCAATACGGCACTTCCCTGAAGTAGAAATTGACAGAATAACAGCGAAAGTAGAAAAAAAAAGAGTTTCATTTCGGAGCATTAGCTTACATCAAAGAACGACAGAAGGCAGCAGTTAGGAAGGAAATAACTGCTGCGGTCAACAGCGTTGGTGTTGACTCAAAATCGCCACTAAAAAAGCGTGTTGCTGTTCTGAAATGCAACCAACTGGGGGTGCGGGGCTGCGGGCATAATATAAGTGGTGGAGGAGAAAAAGATGCACCAACTGTCCGATAATGGTCCCCATAAAATAAATACACGTCTGCAGAGATTTGAATGATTGGAATGTATTGGCCCTTTTAGATAGCACTATTCAAAAGGGTTTTAAAAACTAAAAATAACACATTTAGCGTTTTACTGTATGACAGCATGCGCTTGGCACGAGTGGTCAGCCCGGCCGTCAGCTGCACAAGCCGACCCGGCAGCGATCAGCTGTGAGAGCGCCCACCGTCCTGCTCCACCAGCAGATAAGAACAACGTGCCGGTTAACGGTGGAAATAAATCGCTCGCTTTAGCATTAATGACACATTAAAAGAGGAACTAACATCTACAAATGCGTCAAATAAATAAAATGTTAAGCTGAATGGTGTGCCGTGTATTTGTTGTATCATAAAGAGCAGTGTATGTCTACTAGCCTACATATTTAATACTTAGGCTAACATTTTGAATGAATGCAGCCCCCGTGCCTCAGTGTCCCCCCAGCTGCTCCAAGACGGAGACTGCCCTTACGCAGTCCCATGCAGCCGGTGTGCGCACTATTGAATCAGCTCTCCTACTCAGTTGCACATAAGCTGCTCATTTTTAAGTGATTAATATCTTTATTTCGGTCTTATTTGCACTGCATTTGTATTATCTTCTAATAAGTGTCCAACAAAGTCATCGGCTACCCGGCACAGCCTGCACTGCGAGTCCAAGCTGTTTTCAAATTTGCGTACACGAGCTGAGAGCTGGCGTGGGATTTGAGCGTACCCTACGCTCACGTCCATATTGATAAATGCCGAGATTTGCGTGGAAATGTACGTACACCCATTTTTCTGGTCTACGCAAGATTGATAAATGAGGGCCATTGTCCCTGCAAGTCATCAATACTGGACTGGCTGATAAAACAAATCAGTGATGTTCATGATCAATTAATCTGATCTAAGTTGATACACTGTCATTTTATCAGTAAATATCCATTTGATTCAGTAAAGGTTCAGTGCACCTACAAGTGAACACAATGTGCTATCGTGCTAGAGGAAGTTAAAGCTGGTTCATCAATGAATGGCCAGAAAGAATGGTTTGTACAAGAGGCTTTTTCCCACTTAGTGACTGACAAATGTTGCGGTAGGGCAGCATAGATCTCCTATAGTATTATTAGGAGCTTCAAATGACATCATTTGTCAGTTGTCACCTGCAATCCATTTGTGGTGCAGGTTAATAAGTCTAACAGCCTTGCATTCAGCCCAAGCTGCTGACATATTGAGCCTGATGGTCCCTGCTCAGTAAGAAGCTAATCTCTCCCTCTGGGACCATAACTATCCGTCTGCATCCACTCTTTGATTCAGTTGGACTACAGCTTAGCCCAGCAGGGGCTGTGCTGAGTTAGCTCATGTCCTCTCTGACCATATGGTCCCAGGCAGATCAGGGCTGTCTCACGGGACATGTTAACAGATAATTCCTTCCATTTATCTGATATTAAGGCTGGTAAGTCCAACGTTTACATTTTTCATTTATTTATTACGGCTCACGGCCATAGCACATGGCATGGAGCACACAATTCAACTGAAATCATTACAAAACAAAACAATGGTGCACGGCAAGGAAAAACAAAACAAAACAAAACAAAAACATCACTTAAACAATGGCAAAACATTTCTCAAAAAGGCACCTGTTTTAACAATAACCCCTGGCCTACTTGCCCTCAAAAGTGAAATCAGTTTGGTCATGGATGGAAAATAAACATAATAATTTGGCAGATACTTTTTTCTAAAATACATTACATCCACATTTTTACACTCAAAAAGTACATGGTATTCATCTCCAACACAATTGGCATCACAAAGGTTGCATATTCTTTGGTTTCTTTCCAGCCCTTTGTATCTTCCTGTGACTTTAGGTATGCGGGTGTTATTGGTTCTAAAATTGCAGATGGCCTGTCTGGACTTTTGATTTTCATACAACAGATATTTTTCTAGTTTAAACTCTTGTTTAAATTCTATGTATAAGTCACAGGAAGTCATGCTTGTAAGCTCGCTCTGCCATTTCTGAATGAATTGATCTTTTAACCTCCGCTCAACAGTTCTTTTCAGCCAGTTAATGTTGTTGTATTTTTGTGTTATCCAGATGTATGACTACCACTTTGATGGAACTGTCCCTTGTACAATCTGTTGTAAGAAGGGTGTGTGTGTGTGTGTGTGTGTGTGTGTGTGTGTGTGTGTGTGTGTGTGTGTATGTGTGTGTGGGTCCAATTTAAACTTCCTGTCACTGAAGCTATTAGAAAATCCTGTGTGTGTACATGTGCACAGAACCTTATACCTAATGGTATATTTTAATTTATATTTTATATTTTAACAATTTCTTCTTCTGATGTTTTTGATGTAAAAATTGTTTCTGAAATACACAGTATGCAAATAAATTGTTACTACGAACAAAATTCCTGTAAAATGCATTATGCGACTGACGTTAGATTACTTACATATCGGGAAATGAACACAACTCATACCAGTGCTGACAGATACAAGCTGTACATTATATTATGCTACTGCACAGCCAAAAAACCCCACTTACTGTCCAAACAAAGCCACCTCTTTAATTACTGTAAATCTCTCTGGTCTATGTAGCGAACTGCTCATGTCACCACACACGGTACAAACGGCTCCTACCAACCTGAGTACGACCAGTCGATATCTTCGGGGAGTTTCCTCAGGCCTCGGACCAGCGGCTCGGCTGCCACGACTACAGTAGGAAGAATCAGAGAAAGAGATCTGGTATGATTATTTAATTTCCAAAAATACACTTAAATGTAGAGACTGACAGGTGAGAGCATGACACGCTGCTGTGTGACTGTGCCACTTGATGAGACTGACTTCACTCAGTCACAGAAGTCAAATGTGCAAACAGGGTCATATGTGATGCCACTATTTATGTTGAGCTGCAAGGCAAATTGAGGTGAGTTTAGCTGTGTATCAGAAATGACAACAGACAAAGGAAAACGACAAGCATCTTGTTCTAAGTCCTGGTTTTTCAGCTTCTGCTACACATATGGTAACTTTATTCCTTTAACAGACAGAGAAGACCTAAGCATTTTTTATTCAAAAGGCGGAAAATTATTTACTGTATGTGTAAGACACACACACACACACACACACACACACACACACACACACACACACACACACACACACACACGTTACTATTATCAATAGGATATAGTGTAATATAATAGGGTAAAGGAGGGGACTGTATCACCATTAACATCATTTTCCCCAGCCTACACACACACACACACACTATATATTTCCTGGTTGCTCTTTTCCCTCGGACAGTAAAGGATACAATGATGTATGAAGTCACAGTTGGAGGATTCACTGTGTGTAACTGTATGTGTGCTACTGGCCAAATACATTCATCCACTAGCTGCACATTCACTAATAACTTTGAGTCCCTCTCTAGCAGTCTCCTCTTGCTCCATGACAAATAGGGACATGCCATTGCATAACACACATAAACACACACACACACACACACACACACACACACACACACACACACACACACACACACACACACACGCTCATGCCTAACACTTATCTCTCTCTCTCTTTTTCACTCTGACTCATCCTGCTTACAGGAATGTATCAATATTATTCATGATGATCCACAGATAAACTGATAAGATAATCCATTTTTGTATCTGTACAATCAAACATAGTATTTTCTAAAAACATTTCATCTATGGGAGAATAGTAAACTTCCATCACGTCAGATGGATAATGGCAGCTACATTATCAAGCTTACTTTGCTGGTAGGAAATGTATATATCCAACAATACTAACAATAACAAAGTAACACCGCCACAATTTAAAAGGTGGAGTCAGCGATTCTGGAGAACGCTTGTTGCCAAAATCAGTCACTATCTGCTACCTGTCCGTACTGTGTGTGTGTGCTGAAAATGAAACTGTTGTTAATACACATCCTAGGCTCTGTAAACGAGTATGTAAACAAAGGGGGCCCACCGTAGCTCGCAACATGCCTGTTTACAGAGCCTAGGCTGTGTATTAACACTGGATTTATTTTCAGTGCAGAATGTGTTGTGAGGAGATATTCACTGATTTTGACAAAAGTGATTTTGACAACAGGTCTTTTCCAGAATGCCTGAATCCACCTTTAATGGGAGAATAGTACGCTTCCATTCCATTGGATGGATAACGGTGGCTACATTATCAAGCTTGCTTGCTTACAGGGAATGAATACATCCAACAATACATTAACACAGTTACACTGGCAGGATTTAATTCCCATTAGGGTGACACATACTAAAAACATGTGTCTATGTTGTTTGAAGGGTCATTGTAGACAGGAATGCAGCCTATACACGGGTATTGACAATTATCCTTAAAGCACTTCAAACATTACCAGATGACAGATTATATGTTATCAGTGGGGTCAAAAAAGGCACAACATACATAATCTGGCAAAGCTAAACTAAATTCCTGCTATCCTCCATACAGAGTGGGGGAGGAAAGAGCAAAGGGTATTACATGCTGACAAACATTACAATATCAAAACTCGTTAAGGAGACTGGCTCAGAAACAACACAAAAAGTAAAGTGAATTACATTTTTTTTAAATACATCATCCGTTTTTGAGCTTTCACTGCTCACAGAAGAACCAAAAAAACCTAACCTCCAACAAGATGAAAGGCCCGAGCAGTCAGATGTAGGTCATGGGCAACTATCACCATGTTCACTACATTAAGTCTGTCCCTGTGGCACAGATGAAGCCAGTATAATCCCATTGTTTACTGTACCAACAGCAGGGTTAACCACACTGGGTGATTTACTGCACATTCCTGTCAGCATGCGCTCCTTCATATAGTTGTATCAACTTGTCTTGAACTCGTGTCACACCCACGCTGAAAACAAAACCCTTCTGTAACGACTTTAAAATGATCTTCTGAATCAATTAATATTTAACAAACCCAGCCACAGGGGGGGTTCGTGTTGTTCTTCACACTTGTTTTTAATTATTTTTTCCATTTTTCCCAAAAGAGACTGATGCAAAAGGTAAAAACAAAATATATTAGCTTTTTCTGCTTTTGGAGGTTACAGGGGAGCTCTCCAATGACTGACTGGATGAAGGGCTAAAAACAGACTTCCTGTGGATGCAAAAGGGCTTTATAAATCAGGGGCCGTATTCACAAAACATTTTATCTTAGCGCTAAGAGTACTCCTAAGGAGCACTAAAAGTTCTTAGTAAGGAGTCATTTCTTAAAACCTATTCACAAAGCTGATAAGACCAACTTTTACTAAGGAATGGGAGGGACTCCTAAGCTAAGACTAGAGGGCGGTGTTGACCCTGTTGCTATGGATGATGTCATGTTCATACCTTCTATGCCCACAGTGATTGGCTGAGAGGGAATGAGAGCTAAGAGTGAATTTATGATAGAAACACTGTGGGAGATATCCATATCGTGTCGCTGTATTAAAGTGAAGAGTTTTTATATACAATTAATGACAAGTGACACTGATTTAACATGAAACCAAGATACTGCAGGGTTTCCCACACATTCGTTCACAATTAGCCTACAATAGCGCCACGTAGGTCTATTAATTTAAAATGTTACAATGATTTGAATCGGAAAAAATATCCTCATTGAAGAGCTGCACGCCATGCACTCTCACTGTATTTCTTTCAACGGTGTACTATGCAGCAATAGTCAGACAGCGACAAACCAGGAAATTCACAATTTAGAAACAACAACTGGCGAAATCGTAAAGTGCATGCGGAAGGAAAAAGGCGAGACACGCAACTATACAGTAGCGGACCTGTGGAATGGAGGAGATGGAAGCGCCACATATGGGCCTACTCTAGTAACAAATTAAACCCAAACGTGACACCAACAGTAACTTTCAGTGCATCGTAAACCCAAAGCAACTGCAGGAAAAGGAACTTAATACATAATTTTTTATATAAATATAATAAATATAAATGTGTCTATACTTTCTAAACATAGCTTTACTAAGATCATTAAACCCTTACAGCTATTAAGGTAGCCTACCTTTTGTAAAGCTCACTAGCATTAAATCTCTCCAAAATGCAATCAAATGAGTGTCTGTGATTTACTCTTAGTGACTTAGGAGTCCTCTCGAGGACTCCTAGCTTTTCATAGATTTAGGAGCTAGTTTTAGCGCTAAAATGCTTTGTGAATTACACTTATCTTAAAAAGTTAGGAGTCCTAAAATTAGGAGTGAAACGCCCCTTATTTTTGAGAGTTACTCCTAAATCAGCACGTTAGGACCTACTCTTAGCCTTAAAATGTTTTGTGAATACGGCCCCTGAACAAGGACTCATTTCAAGGTTCTTGAATTGGCCTTGAATTAAAATAACATTGTGTTATAGCTTATTTCATATTTTCCTATAAAGGTTACTAGTAGGAATCTTCATTATTGACCTCTATATTGTGCCACATTGCACTGACAAGAACCTGAATAAAAGACAAAAAGACAAGAAGAAAATCTGTGGACGCCACTTATATCAATAGGACTTCTCTTTCAAATCCTAATAAATTGGGGAGTTCATTTGTAGCCCTGCTTCCCAGCGTAATTAGCGTGTGGGTCTACTTTATGCTGTCATTCAGACCGCCACCTATAAATTCAGTGTATGTGATGATTCCATTCAAGACAGCACAAAGGAGCAAAGAGCAATGAGAGAAAGGAACGAGGGCGAGCAAAAGGGGAAGGAGTGAAGAATGGAGTGGACTGTGGGGTTGCAGCGTCAATAATGGCTTCATTAACATCACACTGTGAGGGATTATAATCTAATTTGCCTTCGGCATACCACCGCAACACACACAAAAGTTTCCATTAGAAAAGGTAATGTATTTGGAATATTTATTTTGAATACAATAGGGATGATGTATCATTGAAGTGGATTTTGAATGTTAGCATTTTGTGCTTAAGAATCTTCATAATCAGAACATGTGAAATATCTTCAAACATATACACATGTTATCGAACATAATACATGTATGTCATCAGTATTTTTCCCCATGTGGGTCACTGTGGCCAGCTACACATCCCATCTGCCCAACACACCTTTTTCCCTTTTCCCTATGCTGCATTACATATGCTCTTCATGCTACCTGCTCCCTCACTTTATCTGGCCTGAGTCCAGATTTTACTTAAGGGAAGCCAGGAGGCCAGATGGGCCAACCTTGACATCAGTTGCTAACCTGTATTCAGGTCAGTCAGTTGCTGAATCCTGATGTGACTATTAAATAAAATGTTCTCTGGAAATCTCATTGAACATTCACTCACAGGAACAAGCTGGTCCATTTTTCTAGCCTGATGGATTAACCCTCATAGCCACTGTGTCAAAGGCAGAGGAAGAATGTGTTCTTGTTTTAAACTGATTGATATTGATATTGATGATGATCTGACCTGCTCGATCTAAAAACAATAAAAGGACAATGGTGTACTTCTAGATAACCCTTAGCTTCTATTAACTTTGGTTAACAGTTTAAGAGTCAGAGGTCTCCAAAATCTGGTGTTAACTAAGATCTGGTGGATACCACCAATGATGAACTCCAACATCCCATGTTTAAGTATGGCCAGGGAATATAGTTGCAGCTCTCTTTATTGTCTGTAATTAGGGCATTAAGATGCACCAAGATGGATTCAAATGCACCTGATTCCTGTGCACTGCATCACAAGTCTTTCCTTCAAAGTCACAGAATATATTAAAATGTTTTATATATCTTTCTTTAGTCTACACCTATTCTTATTATTTAAAAAGGATACGATACTGTGCACTAATAGTAAAGTTAATCACGCTATTTTTTCTAACCATCTAAGAAGCTTTCCAACATGTAGTTCATAAGAGAGATGGTTTTTCAGAAATAATAAAATGGCAACCACTAGTTTTTGATGGACATGTTGGCCCATACAGTCACATCTCAAATCTCTTAAGCAGTGGTAGTAGAAGTAGTAGTAGTAGTAGTAAGCCAGGCTAGAGAGATACATGCGGTAGCTGTCAGTCATTAGAGGCAGCAGTCAGTGGAATGAGGTGATGAGACAGCGCTGTGCAGGTGAAGAGCCAGCAGCAGCAAAGAGACACCGGTGTTCAGCTTTAAGAGCACGGCAGATAGTCATGCTACTCCATGACTGCAGGCCGGCCATGCATGAAGCTGGCAGCTGAATCACTGGATTATTTCACCCATCTGCACTCCGCTTTATCAGATTTCCCCAGGAGGCTCGGGGGACCTGGCATTAAAAGGCTTAGGTGACTGCGGTGGCAACAAGACCTTTTCTATGGATGGTGTATTATTCATGTAGGAAAGGTCAGAAGACATGCAGGTTTCCATCAATGCTCTGCTTCAATGTCACGCATTTATACAACTGATCTTCGTTGCCTATCAGCCAAAGGGAAATGGGATAGAGCAAAGGGCTGGTCTCCACTTATGGATTTGTAACAAGCCTACACTTCAATCCCATTTGAACTACGCCCTGTGTATTGGCATGAGTGCGTCTGACTCCACGGTTGTTAGTGTGAGGCAGAATAACGTGGCAAAATGAAAAGGCAAATGAACATGTGTGTCAGCCTGGCCACACACCTGGTACTCTCTGACTACAAGCTGCTCTCATTCTAAAGTGTCAGTCACTGGGCATAAGTGAATACAAGCTTCACTTGAAAACATGCACTATGGTTAAAACATGTTAAAGGAATACTTCACCCATATGGAACCAGCGTTCTGTCATTATAAAATCACTATTATAATATAATGAATGAGGTTTTTCTTCTCTCAGTCTTCCCTTGGCTCAGCTGTCCTGTTAATCCTAACCCTTACTGTGATGTTTTGCACATTTATACTAAATAGGATCTCCGAGTTCAATACACCTTCATATTCCAACCGGTGAAGTAGGTCTTTAAGGTAATGCAGAAGTGGAGCCCATTAGACTTCACTTGTCAATCAAATGGTGGATATCAAAAATTCCTATCATGGCAAAGGACTTTTGTTATGTGATTTTAGGAGCATGTTCACTAAATTATGCAGTGGGTAGTTCACACAATCCAAACACAGCTGAGATTATTAATGACAATGAAATATCATTTGTGATCTTTCTGAGCTAGTAATGGTAAGGTATGCTATTTTATCTTATCAAGTTAAATATCCTTCATTATTTTCGTATCCAAGTATGTCTCTCAGTCTCAATCAGTTGTACAGCTATCTTGTGCCATTTTTATGTATGCCATCATAATGTATTTCTGACAAAGACACAGCTCAAGGAATGTCTGCTGTAATATGAAACTTACTATTATCACGGTAACCACAGGTGTCGGAATCAATCAACTACAACCTAAACCTTAAGATTACAACATTAAACCAGTCGCTAAGACATTAATGTGTGCAAAGATCACAAAGGCGTGGGTCATGAAAAGTGCAAGCTTCTCCTCTCACCCTACAGACAGGCATCCTGTTGCAACAATCCTTCACGTCCAGCTCATTCCAGGAGTGATTTTTTATTAACTCTTGAAATGTATAGTTTTGGCTACCCACTCGGCTTGGATCTTCGCACATCTTCAGTTACCATTTGCTTATGTTTCCTAGAACGTCTGTAAAATATCTAGGAGGAGGAGATGTGGACTTGGTGCTTTCAATGAAATATAGACATGCTTTGGAACGCTTTAAAACTCTTGCAGCTGTAATGAATTCAAGTATAATAGTAAATAGTTTGACAATGTTTCTTTTTCTTAAACTACATGCAGCAAAAGCCCTAGATGGCAATTTATGGGCGATGGAGGTGCCTTAGGGAAGATTCGCTAGTGCCAGTTCTGTTTTTTAAGTATTGGGATAAGCATTTAGGAATAGCAACTTGTTGTCTGTCTGTGGTAGTCAGCACACTGTTCTTCGCTGGGGCGTGCTGGGGAGGAGGCATCAAGGCTGGGGAGTCCAACAGACCCAACAAGCTGGTGAGGAAAGCCAGCTCTGTTGTGGGACTTGAACTGGACAGTCTGGAGGTGGTGTTGGAAAGGAGGATGATAGACAAATTCAAGTCCATCCTGGGCAACCCCTCCCATCCCCTCCTGATGGCAGATGAGGAGCACCTTCAGCCATAGATTCATGTTCCCCAGGTGCAAGACAGAGCGCTTCAGGTGCTCCTTTGTGCCGGCAGCCATTAGGCTGTTCAACAGTGCCTGAGGATTGTGTTAGTGTTTGTCTATGTGTTTGCATATGCATGTGTGTGTGTTTAGATACGCGTATATATGTATATGCGTCACTCATCATGATGTTGGTTCTGTTTGTCTTGTTTTTGTCCCTATTTTAACTATACGTGTCTACTTATGCACTTTGTATTTATTGCATTGTCCTTTTTATCCTGTGTCCTTCCACTGCTGCTGGGCTGTTTTTGCAACAAACAAATTTCTCCTACGGGGGATTAATAAAGTTGTATTTGCTCCGGGGTCTGATTTAGCCAGAATTTCTGCAATGAGGGAATTCTTCTCAAGCTGATTTTACACCGACACAAACAGTAGATGTGATTACTGTTGTCCCATTAAAGGAAGCTGTGTCTCTCAAGGGACAGAAAGTGTGTGTGTTAACCCTCAATAGTGGAAGTGTCTTTAAGGTTCTGTGACTGTTCCATCTATGAAGGCTATAGATTTAAGGATGATAAATGAGGCAGTGTGTGAGTGAGTTTTTGTTTTTAGCAAAATATGTTTAAGCTGATTCAGTACCAAACAATGAAGAAGCATTTATATGGCACAGCAAATTGTTTGTCGAAGTTACAATGGGTAAATGGGAGTACAAAGTTTTTTTGATCCAACTTACCCACGATATTCACCATCTTAACATTCATTAGCAACAGCATACAGCTGGGAACGGTGGGAATGCCATTAGTTCAAAGTAATCACATTGAACCCATGATGATTGTGCCAAATTAAGAATATCAACCTTATGCTGATGCAAGAGGAAGGCTGCGTTCCAATACCCATACTTCCCTGCTATTTAGTATGGTAGAAAAGATTTAGGATGTCTCAATATATGGGGTCAAGTGCAATATGCTGTAAAATACCCTGATGCTCTACTACATCCGGTCGTGATTGTTAGTGTGGACATCAACATGCTTTTTTTTGGCGATTCTGACCCACAATCCAGTGCGCACTGGAAGTGACATCATATCTACTGAGCCTCAGAGTGAAAATAACCAGCAATGCGACAGATATATAAGCTAGAAGCAATTTCAAGGCACAATGTTATGATGAAATACAAATATAAAAGTATGTCCCAATTGTAGCCTACTGCTTGCAAACTACAACATTTTATGGGCAGCTGTAGTATGCAGAGTAGTCATTAGGATCCATCACGTGGGGAGCATTAATGAACCAAAACCAAAACACTTGACAAAAAATCTTGTATCTTTTTTTTGGGGGGTGGGGTGGAGATTGTTTGCCAAGATTGTCAAATTGACAAACAAAGTTATCATCTCTTTGAGCAGCCCTCTGTCAACACATAATGAGCAGCATTCCTACAGTGGACTCCATAGTAAACTAACTACTGTAAGTGAAAGGACTCCAAGATGACAACTGCCATAACCGATGAGCGCACTGCATCCGTGTTGCATTAAACATGACACCTGTTGACCTCAGTGTCACATCACACACACGCACTAATACACACATCCAGGCACATACCACCAGGGGCCAGACCATAACTTATATAGCATTCAGCTGTGTTTGAGTGTCAGCTGGTTAAATTAGTACGCTTGACTTCTCTCATTCACTGTCTGACTGTTTCTACCGCCTTGTCTTACTGTGTCAGCCTGTCTGGTTTGGTGCATCTCATTTTAAATGACTATCCATGGGATGTTAACTAGAAAGCCAGACAAAGAAAAAGCAGAGAGGAATGACAAGGAAGAGAAGAAAGAAAGGGTATACAACTTGTTGCCTGGATAGTAAATATTCTAACGTTGATGTTGATAGGACAGCGCACACCACCATTATTTACCTATCTTATTAAATGTCCATTTGATGGCTGCGACAATGTCATCCATGTAATTACCCATTTAATCAAAACCTGTGGAGGAGATGAAGATTTTTGTATTTATTCTTTGGACAAGGAATAAGAATAGCAAAGTTCTATTTCGGTTTCTATCCAATAAGCACTATATAGAATATAGAGGGACATAGGAAGTATTTCCTAGTGAGGCTTTAATAAAAATCACAAACTTGACCACATAGGCACGAACCCTGTCATTTTGGGACTCTTTATGATCCATAACATACTGTGTTATATTGTTCCTGCAGCACATGAGACGTCTCCCACTCATTTGATCTGTTCAGCTGAATGAACGGAGCCTCACAGTGAAGTCCAGCAGCCCAGGTTATGAGTTAATGGGATTTGGCTCCGTATTAAATGGAGGATATTGTTGCTGAGTGCTAAACAAACCGTGCATTGTCCACGGGGACATGACAGTATTAAAGCTGCAATTTAAAACCTTATCAGACAAGCCTATCATTGGGATCTCTGCGCACGCGTGTGTGTGTGCGCGTGTGTGTGTGTGTGTGTGTGTGTGTGTGTGTGTGTGTGTGTGTGTGTGTGTGTGTGTGTGTGCGTGTGTGCGTGTGTGTGTTGTGCTCCAGTTGTTCTGGTTGGGACAAGGGAGTCAGTTTTCGGAGTTTGTGTGTATGGTAACTGAGGTGACCGTGAGAATTTGGGGCCCTGTTTTGGAGGTGGTAATACAGCTGAACAGCTGGGGGGTTAAAAAGAACACACATGCACCCATGCACCCATGCACACACACACACACACACACAAAGTGTCAGGTAACACCCCACTATGTCCAGCCAGATGAGGTATCGCAAATTCTTTTGCAGCCCTTTGGCTCCACAAAAAGTCTAATAAAACCGAAGTGTTTCACTGACTGTATTATGACATCCATAAAGCCTGAGCAATTACTATACTTTTGATATTGTAACCCATTACTCTCTGGTACATACATTAAAGTATAAAAACAACAACCTATAATGCTCCTTACTCATAGAGAGCTTCTCTCAAACAAACGATATATGTGAGAAAAACTTTATGTAGACAATGTTCAAAGTGCTTCAAGATTATATTAACTAGCAGTTGTCGCTTTGCCTACTTTGACAATACATCAATTAACAATTTAATTTACAACAATATATGATAACAGTACAAAGTAGAGCATCATTGCTCCCTGGAACCAAAGTTTTATGTTTTATATTTATATGGTCACTGTTTAAGAAATGTTATTATTGTTTCTTGTTTAAGAAAATATAAATATTGAATTGATACTCAGTGTTATCAGATAGCCGTTATAAAGGACTTGGATACAACCTTATCGCTATATAAAGGAGTATATCTAAATCATTTGGGGCTGACTGATATCATGTTTGGTTGGTTCATACTTCATATTTTCACTTTACTTATCCAATGAATGGCAATAGGTCATAGTTTTGGGCTTGACTTTAATGTGGTAAAGCCAGTCAAACAGAGGTCCTTCCTCAGTTTTATTCTATGCTGTTATAACTGATTTTTATGTATTTTGAGCTGTCGGATTACAATCTGGTCAACCCATGTGCTGAGGGCATGAATGAGTGTGTTTCCCCCCACTATGATCACTGGGAGTGAGTGGCAGAGACCCTGCACTGTTACTGACCTCAAATCCTTTGCTTTGGGCACAAAATCAAACTATGCATGCAGAACATATCTTATCAACTAGTTATTAATAAATGAAGGCCATATAGACATATGCTCACACAGAGATCCATGTGTCGGACAAATGAGGTGAAAAGACAAGCATCACAGAATATAAATTCCACCTTGATACCAGTGTAGGGAGTGTGTAATGTGAGATGACATTTAGCACACACACACACACACACACACACACACACACACACACACACACACACACACACACACACACACACACACACACACACACACACACACACACACACACACACACACACACACACACACACACACACAAGAGGGAGAATGCACCAGGCACTGAAGGAAGCCAGTCAGCTGGCGGACGCATGTGTGTTTGTTCAATGCAAGTGTGTAAAGTGTTTTCTGTGCATGCAGGAAGTGAGTTTATCTACTGAGCATGTATGACTGCACTTCTCCAACACAGAAGTGTATCTGTGTGTGTGTGTGTGTGTGTGTGTGTGTGTGTGTGTGTGTGTGTGACTAATCTGCCAGCCTACTTAGAGCAGCGAGATGCACCATTTCCATCTGCTTTGTACAAATTGGGAAAATACTGCACAGCGTGTGTTGTGTGTGTTTAGTAATCCTGAAGCATTTCAGTGGAGGGGGGCAACACACTAATACAGCAGCTTCTGGTCAGGACGAGTCTTAAGTATCCAACATTGATCACTCTTTAACGAGGAGAGCAGAGCTGTAAGTCTGCTGCTCATTTTTAATCAGAAGAAGAGGAACACCAAAAAGTATACAAAAGTCAAAAAGACAAAAGTAATACATAAAGACGACTGGCTTTTTTTAATGGCTTCGAAATTGTGTCTGCACTGAATAATAAAGTTTGGAGATAAACGGACAAGAGCTAAAATGCTGTTAATATATCACAAACTATCCGGTCCGATTCATCTTCAACACTTTAATTTAGAATGTACTAAGCTTGCGTATCAGCAACCCACTGGGGCTGTGGACGATACACTTTCATTGAAGAATCTGGCAGACACATTCTACATCAGCATTCAGTCTGAATCGGCAGAGTTTCCATGACAACGGCCCACCGCGTCATGACAACGGAAGAGCCCCCCCGATGGCGTGTGGAACACCCTGACTTCCTGTAGGCTTCCTGCTACGACTCCCACTATTGCCATGGATACAAAACCATCCCCTCTCTCTATCTTTCAGTGCAGGGTCAAGCCCCCAATTCTTCACTTGTCTGGCAGACAGCACACACACATATCCATGTATTCAGAGACACATATGTGCTTATAGACTTGCAAACATAACCCTTGGAAGTGTGCATGTATAATACACTGGCACATAGGCCTTAGCGCATTAGTGTGTTTGTGTGTATATATATGTGGATGTGCATCTGGGGGGGGACTTCTCTAGAGCCCACCCAAACATTTCGAATGAAATGTGTGCGTGGGGGGTGGTTGGCTTGGCTGGTGGGGGTTTTGGGGGGTTAATGAACTTCCAACCCAACGATTGGTCACAGTAGCAGCCCCCCAATGAACTTTCTCACTGGGGAAAAAGAAAGTTTGTCCTGTGCCGAGATCCAGTTAACTTCCACTCCGCTTGTCTCGGAATTCCACGCTTGACAAATCAATAGACAAGCTTCCATCAACTTCCATCAAACCAATTCGTTTTGGTTCCCACTTGACTTCATCACAGTCTAAAATAACAAACCTATTCACAATTCATCAGATGAAGGCACTGCAACAAAATGTTGACTGTTTCTGGAGAAGCAAAACGTTTGGGTTGTGATCTGTTTCTTTTTAAACTCTCAGCAAGGGTAATTTGTCAGCAGTGCATCTTAAGAAAAGCAACGTCTGGTTCTAACTTTGCATCTTCCTCACTAACTTTCATTCACACTGTTCTACCCAGGTGGTTCCCACATACATCAGAGCTCGAAGGGGGAATATACAGTATTTAATTTGAGAAGCACAGTAAATTTCAACAAATTGTTCAGTTTTCTCTAAATGCTGATTAAGATTAAGTCACAAATTAATGATTTTCCCATTTCCATTAATGGCACTTCAAAGCTCAAGAATAAAAACTGTCTAGATACAGACAAAGCTGGACCCAAGAAAACAAAAAAATAGGGTTGGACAAAGTCACGGTTTTCACATTTTAGGGGATTTATGGTTAATGAAGTCTATTAAACAAAAACACGTCTCACTGTATTCTTCCCTGACACATTGTGCTGCCAAATTTGTGAAATTGCTTTGTACAGTTAGCAATAAGGCACAACCGACTGACAGTATCACTGGATTAATTCCCTGTGATTGGGGCAAAGGGCCAACACTCTTCGCTTTAGGGGGTGAATTCCCACTGGTAATGCAACCATTTTACAAAAAGGTGTTTATGATAAAGACATTCACTAAATGAGAATTCTCACAAGTCTCTTCCCTAATGACTTTATCAACAGCTGTTTGTAGAATATTGCTCCTGTGATTATGTGATAATAATATGGCAGTGTAGCACCCTGGTCTTTCTGTTGCACAATGATGGCATTAGCAAACAAGCATTGGCTCTTTGGTGCTTCATGATCAAAGTGGATCACAGTGGATTAAGATTTAAGAATGAGAATAGCTGAGGAGGACCTCAGGTCACGGTGGGCATCTGTGCCACCATCTTCCACAAACACAAGTATAATAGTCTGGACAACTATTCATCTTTTGTCATAAACAAAATTACCAGTCAAATAAAATTGTGGAAATTCCTCATTTCAAAGGTAACTTCAAGGGGAGTATTGTGCATAGTTTTTTAGTTGATATGCTAGATACGTACTACTAGATATGCTGTTCACAATAACAGCAGTTTTTTTGGTATTTGATTTTGATACAATATCAATTTCAGTCATTTCAGTTCATAATATCAACAGCATCATCCAGTAGCACAATTTCAACACAAATTCCTCGTTTCCACCGAGTAGAGTGATAGTTTGACCCATATTCTGGCCTATTCAGCCTAATCCCCCCACCGCACCAGTAAGGGTGGTCGGTGGTGGAAACACCACCGAGATTCTTAAAAGCGAGCTGTCCCGCTCTGAGCCGCTCCGATCTGAGCCGCTCTACTCGGTGGAAACGAGGCAAAAGAGTATACAAACATATACATGTACTAGTGCAGGCTACGTCTCAGTGCAGCTGGCATGATCTGTGTGACCTCTGTCTTTAGCCTTTACACAAAGGACTTTGAAGCAGAGTGTTTGCAACATTCACAAGACAACATTCAGACTGCAGCACCATGACCTAAAGACCAATAGCCAATGACAGAAATACTTCAAGTGAAATAGTGTAAGAGATGTCTTTAGTCATGAGTTTCTATAATGTAAGTATGTATTGTTCGTGTTTGTGCATTGGCACGTGTGTGTGTTAAAGTCTTGTGTGCCCATCAGCTGGCCAGCTCAGTAGTAGCGAGGTCCTCTCCCTCTCCGGTAGCCTCAGTCCTTGGTGCCAGCCTTTTAAAAAACAACAGTGGCTTTTGTATGTGGGCACAGACAGAGACAGACGGCCATTGTCAGCTGCTGTAACTTCAGACAGACCTCCTCAACTGGAGAGACCACAGAGACGGCATTGGCATTTAGGGGTTTCAGTGACTTAGTTTCACTCTTCCTCGGCTTTTCACCCTTTGTCGTGTGTGATCCTGCTATCCTCCTTTTCTACCTCATGCTCCTCAACTGGTTATGCCTTGCAACTGCTTCAAGTCCCACATGTACAATCTAAATCTTTTCCATGGTCATTCTTTATCCGCACCCACAAACTACCCTCTCTCCTTCCTTTGGTAATTGGTTACACTACGTTAGAGATAATGACTAGAGGAAGATGTGAGTGACAATTAGTATACTCTTACTTCCAAACACAACATTCTGACTAACTTTGGACCTTGGACAGGATCACAGGAAGTACTTAGGTAGTAAAGGTGAGATGACTTTTCATTTGAGAGATGGTCATGATTCCTGGAGAAAGAAACTAAACACCCAGGGAGTCACCAAGCTCCCAACAAGGTGCTTCTCAGATGGTTGATGAATGTTTCTGTTTCTGTATGAGACAATCTAATATTGATGCATGGCATGGTGATTGGACAGCTGCGGGGAGGTGAGAATGTAGGAACTGAAGTATTTAAACTTATCTCTCTAGCTCTATCACTTTTTTTCCACAACATGAATGTCTTAAAGGACAGACTGACAGAAAATGTACGCAGTTAACCACATAATGAAACAGTTTGCTCCATTTATATAACCACCAACTTTACATCCTTCTTCCAGGTGTGGTCCTACAACTATAACTATTCCTACATGGTCTGACGACATGTCCTAAAAACAAGTTACACAAGGTTTTTAGCTCGCCCCTTTTTAAAGAGCAGTATCTATAATTAGCATGGATTCAAAGCAGTTACAATGGATTCCAATGGAGTCCAATGGAGTCCATTGTAACTGCGCTGCGTTTGGTGAAAGTGCCTTTAAATCTTTTGCCCCCTCATCATGGTGTAAGCTACAGGCAGGGCTGGACTGGCCATCTGGCATACCGGGCAAATGCCCGAGGGGCCGGCAGCCTTTTGGGCCGGTGAGGTTAAAAAAAAAAAAAAAAAAAAAAAAAATTAAAAATCTTTTTTTTTTTTTTATTTTTTTTTTTTTTTGGACCCTCGGCTGTGTGACTCGGCCCGGCCCGGCCAAGTCACACAGCCGAGGGCCGAGGTCCCTTCCCTCTCGGGAGTGCCATGGACATATAAATGTGCGTGCAGGCTGTCAACTTCACCTGAAAGTTACCAGGCCATTACTCATTATGATTGGTTCTAGGTTAGGCCTGGCCCAATCACACACACAGCAGAGGGCCGCCCATTCAGAGGCTGCATTGAGTTGTATTATCACGCATTCAACTTGTACTCAGTAATTATGAGCATCTGACGATGGTCAGTTTTACGTTCAGGGCCGTCGGACTGCGGACAGGCTTGGGGGGGCCCAAGGCAGAGGGGGGCTGCACCCAAGAAAAAATAAATTATTTTTTTGATTTATATTAATTTTACTGGCTCAATATAGGCCCCTGATCTTTGAAGGCCCCGACATTTTTTATTTAGGGGCTATGAAGATCAGGGGCCTATATTGGGCCATTAAAAAATACAAACGAAGGGAAAAAATTCCCGAAGCTGACTGGATTTTTTAAACTTTCTTCTTTCTGCTTTTTGGTCATTCTGTGTCTTTGAATCATTCCAGAAAATAGTACTAAATAGCTTACATAGGAAACAGTTGATTTAGCCTTAGTTTTCTTCTCAAAGTGCACCAGATTGATGAATTTTACTTTAACATTTTAAAAAAAATCTTCCGGGGGAGCATTCCCCCGGACCCCCCTAGAAGGTCCAGGGTCCACGACACAGTCTCCCAAATTCCTGTGAGAAACACTGTGTGTGTGCATGTTTATTAAGAGTCATTAGACCAGGGGTTGTGTTCAAGTACGCGTAATAATCTGGTCATTCATCAATAGAAACATTGTGTTGTTATCTGGCTCAGAGAGGGACCAGTCACTCATACGTTTTGGACTATAGACAAACAAAGCTTTTACATGTTTGTATTGTAAGACCGCCTCTCAGAGAGCCCATCAGGACTTTCTGTATAGGGGCCCAGAATTTGGTGCAACACCCCTTCCTCCGCATATCGTATAAACGGTGGGCTGCCATGGCCAAAAATGCCAGGGCCGATTTTTTGTCCCAGTCCAGCCCTGGCTACAGGAACACCTTAAACTTCTTTATCCTTTATCACCATGAACAATTAAAAAAGCAGGATTAAGGACTATTTAACCGCAAACTGTACATGCCCGGTTACTGAACACTGACTTACTGCCAATGAGATTGATGCTTTGTGACTTTTTATTTTATTTTTTATTGTGTTTTGTGTCTTGTTTTAAGTGTGAAATTTTGTTTTTTTAACGTGAATCTTTTATGTTTTTATGCTGCCTTCTTGGCCAGGACTCTCTTGAAAAAGAGATTTTGAATCTCAATGAGTATATTCCTGGAAAAATAAAGGTTAATAAAAAATAAAAAACTGCTCCTGAGACAAAGTCCACTTCTCCACTGTTGGTCTTCATGTTCAGTCTGTTCCAAACATCATAGTTATTTACCATCATAGCTAAATGAACTTCTTGCACTCGTTATACTGGAAGTCAGCTTTGCAAAAAAAGCTCTCAACCATTGTAATGCACTTTCACCTTGAGAAATTGTATCTCTACTAATCATTGCCGACAATAGCAATTACTGAAAAAACTTTTGATTGACAATAATGTTTCACAGAGCTGAGTTTCCTGTCCAAACTGCTCAACATCAAAGAGATTCAGACCTCCTCTTGGCACAGACCAGCTTTAAAATAACTGTGACGCTGTGCGCTGCGAGAGTAAAAGCAGACTGCAGCTAAGTGGATTAAAGAATAAGAGCACTTATGAATAAAATACTTTAGATGGAGATGCCAGATCATAAACTCTCTTTAGAAAGACAAGAGGGGAGGAAGACAAAATATCACAGCAGAAAACAGGGAATCAATTATTCAAAGAAACATCTGTGGTTTAGCAATGCCAACACTGTAGTGACTATAACAGTCCAACCCTCCATCAGTATCAGTATACTCAGAATACACTCAAGTATCACATGTATGTAATTATATTCAATGAAGGACATAGTACTGAAATCCACAAAACATTTTGTTAGAGTTTGAGTATTTAATGATCGTTTGAAAAATATTTTGTAATGAAACTTTTTTCCTACAACATCATAATCTCCCAAAATTTGTATGCCAAAAAAATAAAATCTGATTATACAAACTACAAACCAGATAGTTAAGAAGGCTTTGGTAAATCTTTTTAACAAGATTTATTTCCCTCAGTGAAGATTTTTATTTGGCTGGTTTACAGAGCTTGGCTCCATCAGCAAGTGTGTGTGGGTGTGTGTGCACACATAATCTCATTTTAAGCATTAAGGTAAAGCTAGAAAGAGGGAGACACACACACAAAGGCAGCTAACATACTATATACAGCCACAACAAAATGAGATAAGAATGGAAAGAAACAGAGATGGTTCAAATAATATGAGGCAACAATAATCTTCATGGGCGTAGAATGTGTTGAGTGTGTGCTTGAGGGTCGGCAGTATGCAGCAGTGACATAGGATGTCGGTGCCAATATCCCTATTAAACAGACCATTTAACACTTAAAAAGTTGATGGTCATATTAGAATATATTCCATTCTATTAAACAGTTTAAAAAGTGATCATCAGTAAATCCTTGATTACCGTGGCATGTTAACTGAGAAAATAACATTTCAGTGAGGCCAGATGAAACCCATGCGCTTTGAAAAGGTACCATATTGCGTTTTCTTGTAAACAAACAAGAAATAAGTTAACATTCTCCTAAACACATTTTGTCTATCTTTAAGCTCTAAGAAATGCATTGAATCAGTTTCCTTCATCATAAAACTTTTAAAATCATGTTTCGTTTTCTTCCATTTTACTGGCTCGCGGTACTGTTTTCCTCCCGTTATTGCTGGCACAATAACTGTGTCTGTTGGCATTACTGCCCCCTGTAGATCAGTAGAATATGAAATCACGAGCATTATCGCATCTTTTTAGCATACGTGTACGTACTTGTGCTCTGTATCGGTGAGAGTATATACTGTAGAAATCAGTACCCGGACTGAAAAAGTCGTACTGGTGCACAAAGTTAATTTGTTTAATAATGTATAGAGGGTAAGCATAATTTACTGTAACTCTTGAGTAAGTGTCTGACTTACTCAATTCAGGTCAGGTCTCTCTTCATATAATTTATGGATTTACACATTCAGTATGTGTGCCAGAATGTGTGTGCCAGTATTTTGTAGGCAATTACTATTACACCATCAGGCATCCTATTATGCGGCCGGATGCAACCCCTCTGGTTCCAATGCTCTTTGCATTGGAAGCCAGATGGTATCACACAAGGAGAGCATATAGCCATTGAATTCACATTAATGGCCGGATTTCTTTAGAGGTGATATATAGGTGACCTGTGCTATTTGCTATATTTGTCAGAGGGAGTTTTGTTGTACCTCATTCAATTCAAACTCTGTTGCTAGCCAACTAAAATATACATCGAAATAGGAATACTGACTGTAGCCAGACAATGCACAGTTTACATGATGTTTTGAGAGTCATGCCATGTGAGCTATGGTGGTGCCAAAATATTTCCCAAACACTCAAAATTTGAGACTGAGTCATCTAATGAGAAATAAGAAATGTAGTCTGTTTGGGAGTGATTGTGGGTACAATGAGTCAGATTAACTTCTTTGTGTTTGGAAAGCTGAGAGAAACAAATTGAGGTATACAGAGAAGGGCCACAAGAAGAAGAAAAAGCACCTCCAAACTGAGCTGAATCTGATAAGATTAAGGAGGACTGCAGGATCAAAAAAGTTAAATAGTTTCCCAAATTCGTATCTACACATATTCAATTTCAAAATAACACAAGCATAAAAACAGTAACATGCTGTATGCTCAAGCCCCTTTCCTACTGAAGTGCACATATGGAACCACAGGCAGAAGGTGTGATAACCACTGAGAAGTCAGATGTATAGGGGCAACCATGCTGTTGACAAGCATATGGCACAGTGAAGGACTCCAGCTAAAAGATTGTGTTCGCTGGCAGAACTGCTTGGACAAACAAGGCCAAAATGACATCACCCCTCGACATCACTCGACAGTTAGTTTGTATGGAAAGGTGTGAACAAGTGAGCGTGTTTGTATGTGATTTTGAGTGGTGTCTGTGCTTATTGGGACATATGGCTCTGAGAAATTATCCATTTCCTTTCACTAAAGGAAACAATCTCTCCCCGTCTCTGTATCTAGCAGCATCTTTACCACATCTTAAATGAATTGAGCTGCCTTGGATCAGATGGTTACATACAGTCCATATAAACTTGCAACGGCAGCACAGTCAATCAACAAGCTGAATTCGGCAAACATCTGGTAAGACTGACTCGACTGCTGCAACTTCAGAGGCATAACCAAAGTTTGGGACCAGAGATCACTTGATTCTCAGTATCTCCAGTTAATTAAGAAATGTTTCTTTCCTCCAGTGACAACAGGTGGAGAAAGGAGTTAAAGGCCAACGGCATACATGCAAAATTCGATCTCAATTTCATGAAACGAGAGCAGTAGCAATAACGCCGCGGTGATTATAAACAACCAATCAAAGATAAGGGGTTGTTTAAGGAACAGCATATTTTACTCGCCCCTTCTATCACCATTTGTCTATTTCTGTGCAAAGTTATATTACTTTTTTTTATCGTGAGCTCATCTGAGTAAATCTGATCATACAAAATCTCATCAAAATGGAACACGCAGGTTTGTGTTCAGGATGTGAAAATATCCGGAAACCTCTGACCCCAGCTTCCTGAGTTGAATGTCCTTAGATTCATATCCTGCACATCTATCTATAAAGCATCTATCTATAAAGCAAGAAACTTCTGTCTGTCTGTGTGTGTGTCTCTCTGTGGCTCGCATATCTCTTGGACTGTTAGTCAGATCGGCCTGAGCTTCCGGATATTGCTTGCGCACAGCACAAAGGTGTGCATCCTGGATTGATTATGAGGTTGGACCAAATATGTAGAAGTTATATCTATAAGTTTTTATATCATGCTGGCGGCGAATACATGCGCGCACTGAAGGCCAAAGTAACGACGGGCATGAAGTAGTCTCCGGCTAAACCCCGCCTCCCTCTGATTTGATTGGCCGCTGCGACCAAAGCATGAATTTATGATCGGGACACACACAGCAGACCGACACAGCCTGTTACTTCCTCATTCAATGCACCCAACTTTCCAAACAAAATATTCTTAAACCTTTCCACAGACATCACCAACTCCTCAAAACCGTCCGCTTTAGAGTTAAAGATCGCACGTTACGCTATTTTCACTGTTATAGAGTTAATGTAGTTAAACACTTCCGCGACAGTGATGCTTATGTTCAGTTAGCGTGTCAATAGCGGTTTCCATTTAAACTAGCACGGTCTCGGATAGCTCTGCTACCGGTGAATGTAAACATGATCGCTTACACAGAATGTTTTAAATGTGTTAGAAACTAACACCTAAACGAGCTACAGACTATGTAAGATGCCAAAATGCCCTTCATTTTGTTTGCAAAGATAAATGCTGCTAGCCTGGCTCCGCCCGCCCGCCTACTTCCGGACAAATTTCATTTTCCCTTCAGTAGTCAGTCTGGGTGTACAGTGCATTTCCCAGCTTTCGCCGGAGAATGTACAGTCGTCCAATCAACGAACAGAGCGAGTGGCTGAGAACGATGACGTCGAAGTCGCGCTCCAGTTTCAGTTGAATGCTGCGTTCCTTTATACTCGGAAGAAGGAGATTTCCGACTTGGTAGTTCCGAGTTCCGACCTGTCTGTGTTCCAGTGCATCTGCTCGCGAAAGTATGGACGCCTACAACCTTTCTCATCCAAATAAGTAAACGTTAGGCTCTAGCAAGTTACCGTTGCCAGGTACCGGCAGATTCATAGACTACAATATGTAGTGAAGTCGGAAATTTCCGAGTTCCCTGTCCAACTGGAACGCACCGTCAAAAGCCGGCTCATGACACACGTGACGACCAAACGTGATGCGATTGTTTGGCTAATCCAGAGTGGCACTGAGCAGATCCAATAGTTTTAAACTTCGACAGACACCCGCCTCCAAGTGAGTGAACGTTTGCCAATTACAGCATTTCCAGACCTTCTGTACAAATGAAATTAAGTACGATGGTCTGGTTGGACCAGGCTAAAATGCTGCTGCCTTCAAGCTGCAATTACCAATGAAAAACATTTTTCACCTGCTTTGCCCATAAAGAATAGAGGATTATATGGCGCAACAATTATTAAAGAAAGAACAAAAGTCACATTGACGAGCGATGTGACAGCCATTTCAATGACTGTGTGACACTGCCTATGAGTAGGCTACATCTGTTTGTGTCCCACTTTGATAGACGGGTTACATTTAAGCATGCATACGCTACTGCTTCCTACAGGCACTGCACTAGTATCTATAAAAACAACTGATGGAGTATAAACAATTAGATAACCTTTTTAAGAATCTGTGTTAAACATTTTAGCATGTTCTCCTATTCTCAAAAGGAAAATGTCACAAAACACTTTACTGAAGATGAGTGAATGGCAAAATGGACTAACAGGGGACCTACAGAGGATTCAATGATATCCTCAGCAAATTTGTTATTTAAAGAATTGACCAACCCTGCTCAGAGTATACTGAGCAGGGTAAGTACATACACAAGCTACAGTACTAAACAGTAACATAACATGCTTGCCACTCATTGGCCAACATATCCACCAACATATATAGTCATTTATAGTGGCCGTTACATCAGATTTTCCAAGCGTTTGATTCAAGTATGCTTCTAGCAGTGTGCTTCATATGTTTCATCTGTGTCATGTCAGCAGCCATCCGTCATGTCAATTTGATGACGATACATTAGTATCTTTTTATCAGGAGCATGAAGTGAAATATAGTGGGATAAAGTAATTCAATCATTACATCAAAACAACATGCTAATTCTAAGTTGTGTGTTGTGTAAGAAAGTACATTGATTGACCTAAAAACTGTAAATTACTGCCGCTACCAGTCTTGTTACTGACTAGAGAAAAACCTGTTAATTGTGTCTTCTTTTTTTACTATTTGGGAATGAGTGCCTGGACAGTATAAAATAAAACGTATAGGCCTACCCATTAGTGCAATCAGCACCATGTGCTACTCTCAGATGTCTGTACTAAAGAGGATCTGTGCTTTGACAGCTGCTCTGACTCATATCGTGAGGGATTATGCTTTTAACAAACCATTGCAATTTACCAATTTGCTGTGGAAAGTTACAGCCATATAACTAACATGGTGAAAAGTAGCCAACATGGATTGTGATAAATCAATCTGCTGAAAACCTTTACACATGTCATAATTTGAGATGATACTCAGCATCCAAACAGAAAAAGTGTAGTTTAAATTCTAACTTAGATGTAGGCCTATAGTTACAATTTAGCAGATCAATAGGGTCTCAATGACAATGTATTTCAAAATATCAAAGGGTGTTATAATAAATTAATGAAACATATTGATTTAATTATTGAATCAAAACCAAGTTTATAAAGCAACATTTGTTTTGCTTCTGCTTCTATCAAATAAGTTGATGAGACGCGGTGGGAGCAGTTTCAGCACCGTTCTCAAAACCAGGGTCACGAAAGACACACCAGTCAGTCACACTGCACAATTCATTCACAATTAAACATAACGATTGAAATAAAAGATCAAAATGTTCAAAGCATTCCAAAAAAAATCTCCGCATAGCCTACACTGCCGACGAAACGCTTGAAACTAAATGTGAGTGGAGTATTTAGCGGAGGCTTATCCGCATCAAAAACGCACGTTCCAAAAAAATAATGCCACATAGCCTACATGTAAAATGAGTCTGTCTTTGCCGCCGGTTCTGAAGTGTGCTGGATTGCTCGTCTGAGGGGAAGAAAACAGACGCGCCACTCAATCTTTGACAGCGTTCAAAACGTCCACAGCATCGCAGCGTCCACAGTCGGTAAAAATCAGGATTTTTCATCCTTTCCAGTTTCTTACCTATTTGGCTGAAAAGGAGCAGCTGGCAGATGAAAATCTCAGTCCTTGGAGCTGCCGTCTCCATGGTCTCGGCGAGAGAATTAAACAGAAAGCAGCAGAATGTGGGTTTGTAAGGGACGGACGGACGGCGGGTCGGGTGCGTAAAGATGCGCTACCAACTCATCGTTCCTGCTCTGCTGCCTCTGTGCAGGGCTGCAGGACTGAACGGCTTGGATTGGTTCAGTTTGGCTCGGCTGGCTTTGGCTCGCTGGCTGCTTGGTTGATAAGGGACGCGCACTCACGTGTATCGCAATAAGAGACGGGCTGAGTGTGCGCGCCGCCCACTGCCCTTAGTGCAAATCACTGTTTCATCTTATATTATTCTGATGATATCACTCTAGGGACATAGTGTGAGTCTGCAGCATGCAGCAGCGATTTCGAGGCTTTTATCTCCTAGAGCAGCAACAGGGGATTCCTATGATAGTCCTGTAATATCGTTATAGCGTCTGTGGAACAACACATTGATTTTATGGTGAACAGGTCACACTTTGTGGTATAATATTGGCGACAAAATGCATGATATAGACAAGACGTGCTTGGTCGTTGTGTGACCTTATTATCTTTTACAGTGTAAATGACAGTAATGAAAGTAGGCCAATATTATTTCTATACCGTTTTGGCAGATGGGTTAGGTCCACTACATAGGTGCTTCCTAGTGACTCGCAGAGCTACCCTTTTTGATCATTCAATGAAACAGCATAAAGGGAATGACAGGTTATTTGTGCTGTATTACAAGGTATACCAGATCTAATAGTAAGAAGACAAGTGCTTGATGAGAAATAGGGATAACAAATAACTCATAAGACATCATGAGAAAATCAACAGTCAGTTACTTTAAGTGTCTAATTTGTCTGTTAAGTACCATAAAGACAGACAACAAGTCTCTCTCTTGGAAAAGGGTAGCATGTCCACTTTCACTTAAGGTTTCATTTGAGTACCTCACAAAGCTTTAAAGAGAAACTAGGACACTCCTCACAAGTTTTTAAGATTTCCCATAAAACATTGAAAAGACTTTAGACTGCTGAATTGAAGCAGCATCACACAGCGAAACAAAGTTGTGTACCCAACCGAGCCAGGATGGTCCCACCACAGCAAGGATGAGCGTGTGTGTATTTGCAGCAGAGGGAACATTTGGCAATAGTTGGACTACAAGATTCCCATGAACTACACAATGGCATGGTGCTCAGCGTGTGAGTGTACGTGTGTGCTTGTGTGTGTGTGTTTTGTGAAAAATAATGTGTATCTCCACAAGCAACAGGCTTCAGTGGTGCAATTACACAATCTTGGGAGCTCCAACACACACACACACACGCTGTGTACGTGTGTGTGTGTGTGTGTGCGTGCATGCGTGTGTGTGCGTGTGTGTGTGCACGCACGTTGGGCTTCAGGCCCTCAATAACATGCTGCTCTCATTACTCTCTGTGTGCATTAATTATCATAAATTAAGACAGATAATCCGCTTTAATTCAGGCGGGAGCCTTGTCTCACTTGTTGGACCAACATTTCTTCGGATGCTTGTTACAATATCCTCTTTGCCTCTGTGCTTCCGTTGTATAAGCCTCTGTGTGTGTGTGTGTGTGTGTGTGTGTGTGTGTGTGTGTGTGTGTGTGTGTGTGTGTGTGTGTGTGTGTATTGTGGGAGGAAGGGAGTGTGACTTAAGGAATAAAAACATGTTGACGGTAGCATCAGTCTGTGTGATTATGGACAAAAATAGAGAGAATATAGCAACAACAACAAAAATGGCAACTGGGAAAAAGATAGAAACAAACACTCACAGAGACACAAGCCGAAACCAACTGAAGCAAGGCAAATGTAAAAGGAAGGGAAACGAAAGGAAGATAAATCCACAAAAGGCGCCTGTTCTCACACACAGAGTTCCTGTCAGCTCCGACAGGTGTAGGGACACAAGCTGTGAGGTGAACCATCACAAACGCGCCACCGCCTGCTGGAGCTTTTCCACTTCCTGCATCAAGATGATTCAGTTTTCACAGCACACATGGGGCTATGGATTATGGATTATAGATTATGTGGCCGCTCTGTGTTTCCTCTCTCTTACTGCGCATTCACACCGTGAGTGGAGCGAGGTCAACAGCTCAACACTTCATCTAGGTCTCCAACTGTTAAGTATTTGGACCTGTCTATCTCGCTGAATATCTAAAGAGGTCACTGATCAGATTTTTATGAAGCTTTGGGAAAATGCTCATCACAGCTTCGGTCCGTCATTCAAATTAAAAGGTTATCATGAGATAAACGTTGCCGCTTAAAGAGGGAGCTGTAAGTCTATTTAACATGTAACATATAGATGCTCCAGTTAAGTGTTGTTTTTTCTTTTAGGTAATTTCCTCTAAAAGTTTCGTCTGAAAGTCATCAGTAACCATTACAACAGTTATTACAGTAAAGAAGTGACTCAAAAGGTCCCATTCAAACGTTCTTCTCAATCGGTATATCAACCTCACGTTTTGATTACGTACATGATGTGAGCCTAAACCCCTGTTGCCATGACAGTGGATGCCGTGATGCGACTTGACAGCGATAGTGATATTGACTTCCAGCCGTGGCAACTGGAGGTCAGTCTCATGGACACCACAGGGCTGACAAATACTGGTCGATGTTTCCTCGTGTGTGTGTGTGTGTGTGTGTGTGTGTGTGTGTGTGTGTGTGTGTGTGTGTGTGTGTGTGTGTGTGCGTGCTAGAGAGAGAGAATGCGAGAGAGAGAAAAGAAAGAGAGAGAGGCCATCGGTAGTCGATTGCTATGGAGAAACATAGCTCTGCGTGTGATGCAATTTTCCTGCACATGTATGGTGTTTGGGGTGAATATTGTAGTAAATGAATTCCGATTTGCATTTGTGGAAGTGCTGAAAACACGTACTACTAAAAAACATCTAAAAGCACCTAGTTATATTTAACATACCTTTAAATATTACCATGAACAAAAATATATTACCAATCATGTTCTAAACAGGCAATTTGACCTTTTAGCTATCAGTGTGAAGAATGTGTTCATTCAGTAATCAATATGCTCTCAGTCTTTTAGATCCATACTATTTTAAAGATCATCTCTCTCTCTCTCAAAGGCAAGAAGAAAAAGAAGCCAGGCAAGACAGGCTAGACATGTAATGGTTGTCATTTATCATTGGCATCAAACAGCCTCAGGAGACAATAAGAGCTACGTGTCTGCATCTTTATGTGTCTGTGTGTGTGTGTTCCTGAAAACTGAAGGTGAGCAACAGTGTGTGTCCTTAAGTGTGTGTTTTGTCCTTTATACAGACGATGTGTGTCTGGCGGTGACATTTACCTTCCCGGTATTACTAAAGGTTCCCCCACCGATCTTCAAGTCATGACTCATCACACACTCAGAGTTCACACTCTCGTCATGTGAGGAACGAGTGTTACCACCTACTAAGACATCTTACATCATCCACATTGGGACCATCATTTCCCTAATTATTTCATTTACATAAATCACTTCTTAGCCTCATGCAGGTGCAATTTCTGTTCTTTATGTGTATTTCAATTTCTTGAAATAAGAGAAAAAGTACCATCTTGCATTTATAAATGTCAACTAATAAGATATAAGTGTCTTGCGCATGGTGACTAAGGGAAGTAATGAACACAAACCTATGTGTGGATCATGTTTGGCATTTTCTCTTATTAGCTTGATTCCAATGAATCAGAGGAAAGTGTTCACATTACAGTTCATGAGTCAGCAGAAAATCCAGTACAATAGAAAGACAGCAGAGAGAGTGATTGACAACAGGTGTATATCACAAAGATGATTCATGGACGATAATGGCTGTTGTCCAGGCAACTATTAGTTAATTTCAGTTAAATGCAGTGATACTAACTTTAACAAAAACAATGAAGGTGACAAAATATTTACTGGGATGGATTAAACATTTACATTTTTACAATTTTTTTTTTTGAAAGCGTACTAAATGATGAAAAGCCTACTGACTGCTATACTATTGGCTAGAACATTTGGAACTGATCAGAATTTTTGGTTTTCTTAAATGGCTGTCAACAATATAACAAAATAACAGATATGGCACGACATACTGTATGCAGAAACTTACTGTCGTTTGGGGTTGTCTGTTCATTCACACAACTTACCAGTAGAGAGGTCTATGATGGTCAGGAGGGAGCTGAACAAACTCAAACCTGCCGTGACCAAAAGAAAAACAAGGACAGCAGTTAAAGTGACGTACAGTTGAAGTGTAAGGTGTTTCATTAGTAATATAATATTAGTCTGGCTCACAACCCACGTGTACATGATAAAGTCAGTTGTTGTTTTCTTGTATACGTTATAAATAAGAACGTGGTAGAACTGTAGTGACATTCTTCTGCCATCTCGGCCTCATCTAGGGATGCTTTCATCCATCTTCTAACACCCTGGGAGAGCTGACACTGACTGACAGGTGACAGCAGGCTCATGACCACTGCACACCCGCATTGTCCATGGAATAAGTGACAATGTATACCGGTTTACCAGCGGCTTTCGAGGTTTCGGAATTTAAAATGAACAGTTGATCCGTTATTGTTGTTTTTATGACTTCAGAGTCACAGCAGGTATGGAGTTAAGCTCTAGCTCATGATAGCTACTTCTTTATCAGGGGACAGATACTCATACTGCAAATGCTGGTTTCAAAATGAAAAGTATTTTTATTTTATTTTTTCACTGACACATCCGTACGTCATGATGATTGTAAATGCATAATATATGATATACTGTTGCAGTCTATTTGCCCCCCTAGTGTTTCTATTCCGCTCTACAAATACCTGCCACCTGAGACAGCTGCTGTAGAGTAAAGAAGAGTAAAAATGCTTTATTGCTTTTAATGTCCTACAAAATGGAAATTTTGTTAGGGATATGTGTTGGGGAGCGACAGCAATACCCAACATATTGAGTCACTAACAGTGGCAGCCAGGATGAGGCTTCAAATCCCTCTGATGCCACCTACAGCGTGTTGAATATGTACAAACATTTCTAAAAATGATTCTACTGTAAAACAGCCCAGAGGCCCTCAGCAGGACTGAATCTTAACTGACAAGTACAAACCTTCCTTCTGCATTCTGCTTTTGCTTTGTTTATATAAGGCAAAAACCCAGAGAGAAAAAAAAACACATGCAAAACAGTGTGTAGAGTGGATAAAATGCAAACTATTTCCAAACATTGATCCATGAGGTAGAGTGGTTGTAGTAAAGTGTGCATAAGCATTGGAAATCGCTAAAACTATTGCCATGAGGATTAATGTGTGTATGTGCACTGGAATGGTGCAGCATAACCATTGCTTTCTGTTAATGTTAAGCTAAATGAGATTTGAATTCCATGCTGGTCCTCCCTTTAAACAGCGTGTTAAAAGACATGCTATTTAATTCTGCCTTCTCACATCTAGCTGTAGCTTACATATTACAATGACAGCATCCTATATTTCAGGGTTTTTTTTTCAGACTCCATCTTTGTTACCCATATGATTTTATTTCAGTTTCTAAAACAGTCTTATCCTTGTCCAACACTGGTATACAGTCATTTAATTCTAGGTAGACACGACAAAGCTGGGCTGTGGGTGTTCTTTTAAGGTAGGATTTTCTAGGCTATATAAAGCTCAACATGGGTTTTCTATGCCCTTAAAAATATAAAGAGAATGTATCAATCCTGAAGCAACCACTACTGCTGCTTACCATCTTGGCCATTTCAAAAACTGAAACATGGTAGGTTCTTATGTTTAAAAAAAAATGCTATCAAAACAGCAGTAACTTTGACTTTCCACGTCATTTGCAGGAATTGTTTGCTGTTTATTTGGACTCTCAAGCATAGGGACACTTTTATTATTTGTGAACTGTGTGTTCCTAAAGCTTCGTCCTGGGGCAGAATTAAAATGAAAAGCCTTATTGACAGCGGAGGAGACAAAGTTGAAGTGAGGTCAGTGAATGGTGTACGATATGAATAGTGAATGAAGCTCAGTCTGTGAAGGAGCTAAAAAGAAAGACACACTCAAAATCTCACACACACACACACACACACACACACACACACACACACGCACAGGGCGACAAACACTTACTTTCCTAAGAAGAGGGTGAGCATCTCAGCCATGCATCAGAGTACTTGTTTTTTTCTTTCTTTTTTTTCCCACACAAGCACACGAACTGAGATGGATTGCTGCTGGGTGCCATGGCAACCAGTGGGGCTTTTTTCTCAGTCACTGTGGCTAAGGGAGTGAGAAAATGGGGAGAATTAGTTCATCAACAACACACATTTTCATTCAATACCAACCAACACATACACACTGTAACACACACAAACGATATTGTACATTCATGTAGCTCACTGACATAGGCTTGTTGCGCTGTTGAGGAAAAGAGGCTTTCGGGGAAAAAAATATTCTAAGAGTTATCCCTGCATTATCTGACTCACCCAAAATACAGTAGATACATAAGATAAGATAAAATAAAATACTTAAAATGTCAATTTCCTAGAGCCCATGGCAATGTCTTCAAACAAACAGCATACTACCTCCAAATACTCTATTTATGATATTGAAAATAGAAAATAAGAAAAAACCCTCTCATAAGCTTGGACCAGGAATTATTTGGCATTTCCCTTGATACCTAGGCCTACTAAAATTGTTGCGAAGTAAGCTATGTCTAAAGCTAAATTAATTGATAGGATGCGTTTAATTTCATTTAGGCTATTTATTTGTAAAGAATAGCACACAAATTATTCCATATTTAAAGTGTCAGCTGACTAATTTTTGTTTGTGTCCTTTGGCAGGATGTTTTCCAAGCTAAGCAAGTTAAAGCAACTATGCGACTATTTAAATGTCTTTATATTTATAAAAATCTTATTTAAAAAAAAAAGTTAGCCTATCAAGTCTATGAAGTTAACTGTCAAATGTAAACCACTAAATAAACGTTGAACACAGTAAATAAAAATGTTGCAATGTTCAGAGACAATGAAATGGAAAACAATGAAGCTCAAGCTAGCTGTAGAAGGATGCTAAATTAGCTAAATACCATTCTAATTACACTTCCTCTCACCTGTTGCTTTCTCAGTCAGACTTTTAGTGACGGCCTGAGAAAAAAACTACTGACTAAACACGAGCCTACAGACTTGTGTTTAAAGACGTCGTCTGGAGCTATATGTTTAATTAACTTTGACTTATTTATCTGTTATAGCCACAAGAAGTGTTAAAAACTAGTGATGGCCCGTAACGTGCCGAGGCTTCGGAGCGTGTGTCGAGTAATCCCGGACGTTTTTGGTGAAGCGCGTATCGAGACTTGTATCGTTTAGGCCGAATCACGTGACTGATGACGTTCGAAGCCTCGTTTGTTCAAGAAGTGCTTCGGGTATTGGGGATCCACTCGCACTTTGCGGGTGAGTGTTGGCGATGTGTTGGTTTGGGAGTGATGTAGACGTGCATGTTGTATCAACATGCTGTGACTTTCTTGTCACCCCTGCCTCCGCTGTACCATGTGAAAGAGTGTTCTCCAAAGCAGGAGAAGTTGTTTCCAAAAGGGGAAATTGTCTGAACCCCAGCACAGTGGAAACATTTTGTTTCTCAATAAAAATGAATCAAATCCTTAACAAGCACATTCATTGCATATATAACACTGCGACAGTTTGAAAATAATTATTCCTGTCATTATGAGTAATTCAAAGTTTGACAACAAATATTTACTGATAGATTTATTAGATTTTTATGTTTTATCATGTATGATACCCATAATACACCAAACAAAATATAAGTTGTATTTATATGAATTAATACATGAACAATACATGAAATGCATTTATTAAGATGTATTGATTTATTTACTTGTCAGTCACTCATTCCCATGGCTGCACTGTTGCAGGACAGTATTGAGTGTATTACAAATTGATAGAATTATCTGGCTATTTAACACTGTTTGACCAGCAGGGGGGGTTGTATTGTGTTGAAATCGGTTCAAATGAAGCCTCGAGAAATGAACCTTTTGGTGAACCATTTGGCTTTAAGGCTTCAAGGCTTCAAAAAGCTTCATCTGGCCATCACTATTAAAAACTCCTAAAACTGGTCACTTGAGCTTGTTTTTTTGAGCAAACTGCGCCATCACCTGGTACGTTTAATCAATCACCATCACGCATGTACGTCATCACGCAGCGACAAGGAAGTGCTGCTACTGTGCGCGTCCTTCACTTCACTACAGTCCCTACACCTACACGTTACAAAAGCCTTGTGTTTATTATTACTCTGATTTTACCGGGGTTTATGGAGTAAGAGAGACCGTTGGGACAAAGACATCCTTCTGGAGGTTTTAGCGTTGCATTCGGTGAGTTTAGCTCTTGTTACTGTGTGCTGGGTCTGGGTGACAGGTGAGAGGGAGTGCATTATTCATAGTCCAATTGCAAGGTATACACGGTGTACTGCTGTGTCATGTTAGTATAATGATTCTTTTGAGGCTAATGTAGGGGTTTAATTTCACAACATAAACATATATCAAGCATACAGTCTATGAGAGCAAGTACAGTGTAAACATGAGTGTTACACACAGCACTAACCAGTAGAAACGTTACCGTAATTAATGGACTATAGGCTCAGGTTAATGTGAATTTTTAGTGAGGAGTACATACCCTATTGTTTATAATGCTTTTTTTTTAACAGTTTACCCATGAGCCCTATTAATTCCAATATGCAACTTCACCACCCATTAACTTGTTATTTCAAACCTCTCCTAGGTGTCAAGCAGCAATGTCAGCTCCAAACTCTGCAGAGAGGAAGGCCTGCTGGGACGCCAGGGACCTGCTGTGGAAATGTCTGGATGACAACCAGGACCAAGCTGCGCCCTGCCAGAAGTTCCAGAGCGAGTTTGAGGCAAATTGCCCCGCTCAATGGGTAAACTATCCCAGCTGTTTTTTTTATCTTTGTGATCGAAAGGGCTGGGGACTGTATTAAGTTGAGACCCTGATATCAGAAAGGATGAACTAATAGCACTGTTTCAAAACCATAATATCAAATGTTTTCTTAAGTGAATCAACAATCTTCAGCGGCATTTCAAATAATATCTATGGTTGCCTTCCGAATCGCATATTCTTTCTTTTTTCTATTCTACATACTACATCCAACGATAAAAAGAATCTAGTTAGGATGCAGTAGGCATACTATTGGGACATACTTTACTCTCTTATTTCATCATAACATTGCGCCTTGATCTTGCCTCTTGCTTTTATATCCGTCGCATCCCCGTTTGTTTTCATATGGAGGCTTCGTCGATGTGACGTCACTTCACGTGCGCACTGGATTGTGGGTCAGAATCGCCCAAATAGGATGCAGTTTTCAACACTAACAATCTTGGCCGCATAAAGTAGGACATCCGGGTACTTCTAACCATCCTAAATCTGGCCACAAGAATTGTTAATCATCTTTTTTTATTATTTTTTCCCCTGGCAGGTGAAATATTTCTCCAAGAGGAGAGACTTCCTGAAATACAAGGACAAGATGGAGAAAGAAGGCTTCACACCTGCAGAAGGTCCCAAGCAGCCATCCTAACCACTGGACACTGGACTTTAAGCCTTATTCAGACCAGCGCCAGAGGTGCACAATTTGGAGAGTTTCCCAACTCTATTGTGGACAGAGAAATACCTCTGCAGTTATTTATTTACAAAGCAGCATCAAGGAAACGCACAAATCGGCAATTCCGAGTGGCAGCGTGAGCGACCTGTTTGACGAGCTGCTCTCCTCGGAAATATGTGGCGTCAGCTCATGTGGACAAACCCGGCTGCTCTGAGATTTAAAATCACTTCCAATACTTCTACTTGTCAACTTTCATACTTAATGTATCCAAGAATTTATTTCCTAATCAAGTTTTATGAAAATATACAATTGTGTTGACTGTCATTCAGTTTCCAGAGTGCTCTTGAAGTTTCTATTGAATCAAGTTTTTTGTGAATTCATTTCATATAACTCTTTATTAATTAAGTTATAGCAAAATCTCAAGAGTGTGACGGACGTGTGGCGTTCAATGTAAACAAATAGAATGATAAATACCATCAGTCGTTTCATTGTTTTTATTGTTGTGCATGTATAATGTTGACTCGTCCTAACCTGTTTGTCTAATATGGATATGAATAACATAACACATCATTTAGGAATAGTACAGCTCATTTGGAAACAAGCAAAGGCACATATTTATATTACAAATCTGCATGTATTTACAAAGGAGTGTGGCCCCTGGGTCAGGGGTCACTGCTGTAACACCATAAAGATATATGAAACCTTAAGTAGAACTAGATAAATTACACACAAAAAAAACAGGTAGGCTCTTGATTCTGCCTATGCTGTGACATAAACCTAAAAAGCAGTGATATTTAAAATAAAAAAAGCCACAAATTACATTTAAAACTTGTGTAAAAAAATATAAAGCATAGATTATTGCACAGTACAGTGATGTTGTGTGCAAACCTTTTCACCACCAGTTAATGTGATTGGACAGCTGATTGAACAAACTACTGCACCATACAACCCACCTCACTCGTTTCTTAAAGGCTCCCCTCCAGATTCCTGACAGTCCTGTTGCTTAACATACTATTGAAACAATTTCACAAAAAAATATATATATTTTTTATATTTACCGTCGGCCTGTCTATTGATACTTGTTAAAGTAGTTTTCCACCAGCTTTTCATGTTAAAGACTTTATGTATAATCTAAATGAATAATCTCTGATGATTTTAGTTGTATTCAACATTAAAAAAAGAACAGCATCTGACTGACACTAACCCTTGAGCACAGTGTGGGAAATGGAGAAAAGAACAGACCCAGGACTTTCAATTCCTTAAATACAGCACAGTTTACATTCTTCATATCGTAACGGCATCAAGTACAAGAAGAACATGTTAAATCTGAAAGTAAAGAAGAAATGACACTAATGCGTTTCCATCAATTAAGAACAATGGCAGTGAACTGAGAGTTCATGCACCGCTCATTACATGACATTACAATGATGAAGTAACATTATCTGGTTTAGAGGTTGGATCCCCACAAGAGACTGCCCTGCCAAAAAGCAGTATTACAGGCAGTACTATGGTAAAGGCACAAGTGGTACTGCAACATGCTTTGAGTGAATAAGGCCAAACTAAATGCTGCAATGTTCACAGTGTTGATGGGGCACATAACCAGCTTCGGAACCTTTGGTAGAGTCATAAGGCACATATTAAGAGGCCTTGATGTGTAATGCAAAATCTGTGGACAGTGAATAAGCTTTCAAATTGCTGCTTCATATACCCAAGCTTCCATAGACTCTTATGAAAAGATACTGGGTACGTAGTCGCTCTATACAGTACATCAGCAGCCATATAAGAAGCCTCTTTCCACGCATGTATCTTGCTTAAAATTTGCATCCAACTATTCCTTGTACACAGGACAGTGTAGACAAAGTGATATATCAGAAGAACTTCATATTAAATTCTCTCTTTTCACCAGCCCACCGTTTTGCAACACATGTGATCTGGTTACAAACCCTTACTTTAAAGTGCAGCAGAGGTCCAGCAAGCATGTGGTAGAAAGAGGCTTATTCACAGTGGCCTTACAGTATTTCTATCAAAATAGTTTAAAACTAACCCACAGAATAACTTGACGTGGCTCTGAGAACACTTTATAACCCCCAACTTATTACTGTTTCTATTATAAACCGAGACCTTTTTTATATCAGTTCTTGTCCATCACAAATATGTTTGCGGCGTTTTAAATATCTTCAGTGATTGGTTGGAAACAGAATTTCCATGGAACGGACAGAGACAAATAAAGGTTTTGCTCAAGGTCAGAGCTCCACACAGTGGCCACTTTCGCAGAGGCATTCTGCATTCCTCGTTACGAACAATACAAATATATTTCTATTTATTACATTTAAGCAACAGGTAAAGGGGTTTCGCATTTTCTTCTTCTTCGACTTCCCCTATTTTTCCAGTTCAATCAGTCTAAAAAAGGGCTTAACTCTGAGCAAGACCGTCCTCTTGACATCCCATATGTCCTTTCCCTGTTGTCTTTCCTTACACACACACTGCCCCATCGATCTCTCTCGCTCTCTCTCTCTCTCTCTCTCTCTCTTTCTCTCTCTCTCTCTCTCTCTCTCTCTCTTTCTTTCCATCGATCAAGTGATTCGTCCCATCTTCCAGCTGAGTGGTTATAAGGCCCCTGTGACGTTTCTGGCCATTGCCCAGGCTGGGAACTCATTCAAGTCGAAGAGGGGAACCCCCCATGTGGTGATGGCCAACATCACCACCGCCACGCCGATCACGTTCACCCCGAAGCCTGCTTTCACCTGGAGGAGGAAGAGAGGAAAGAAAGATAGAGGAAATGAAAGAAATGCATACAATTGCAGAACGGTGAGAATACAGCGACATGACAATATGTAAGGTGGCAGTGACCGTTGAACTCCAAAATCTTACCAGTTCATCTGTTAGACTCGTAAATTGTGGAAACTGGAAAAATCATCCCTCAAAGCGACTTCCTTAATAAAATGAGTTCATCTCATTGCGTTCACAAGAATGGCCCAGAGGGACGGACGGACCAACTACCCGAAAACATAATGCCTCCGACCTTTGGCTATGGCTGGCCCGGAGGCATAAAAACACTGGAGTTGTAAGCTTTCATCTATTTGAAAATAAACATCTGAATCGGGCGCTCTGGTTGGCCAATAGTTAAAAAAGAAAAAGTCTTCATCCCTCAAATAACATAACAACAACTCATGGACACACTGGACTCTTGAGTCTTTTGATGCTGCAGGTGCAAAAAGAGCATGTGACTTGTGTTTGTGCAAAGCGTGTGTGTGTCGCACCATGTCGCTGATCTTCAAGTGGCCGTAACTGAAGACGATGGCGTTGGGGGGGTTCCCCACTGGAAGCATGACCCCAAACGACACACACATGGTGGAGGGGATCAGCGTCTGAAGAGGGTTGATCTGCAGAGTCTCTGACTGGAGGGGTGAAGAAGAAGAAGAAGAAGAAGAAGAAGAAGAAGAAGAAGAAGAAGAAGAAGAAGAAGAAGAAGAAGAAGAAGAAGAAGAAGAAGAAGAAGAAGAAGAAGAAGAAGAAGAAGAAGGGGAGGAGTGCAATGGAAAGATAATGAAAGGAAGAAGATGCAGGGAGAATAGAAAGGGGCAGATGAGATGGTTAATAACAGGAATGCACTCATTTGCTTTTTTCTTACTTTCTTTCTCTCTGAGAAATAGATGAGAATGTTGTTATTTTTATTTTTGCCAGTGTGCTAGTCCAGAGTAAATTGCCTCTTCATTGTGATGTAGCAGAATACATTAACATTGTGTTAAGATATTATGGATCATATATTAATTAGGGCTGTGCTCAAACTACGATACGGCAATACTGTATATCACGATATTAATCTTTGTGATATCTGTATCAGATCGTTAGCTACAAAAATCTTTAAATCTCTTAAATCTATAAAAATAAATTGGAACTGGTTGTGAAATACAACCTCAGCTCTGGTAGATGCTGCGATACAGCTAGTCGCTTCAAATTGCCGGGTTTTGAATTTGAATAAAGTTTTGAAATAAATAGTTTTGACAAAACAAATGTCGCAGAATGATCTATACAGTGCAATGTAATGTATTAAGACCACACAGATAGTACACAGCAAATCGTATGTCAGCTCTGTTTTTATATTTTCAGTGAACTATGTGGAATATCACAATGTATCGCGATATATCATCGTGTGACCCATGTATCGTGATGCATATCGTATCGTGAAGTCCTTGCCAATATACAGCCCTATTATTAATCCAAGCAAGAATTTCAACTTTTAACCAGCCTCTCTCACCTTTTATCGGAATTATTTTTCTTTATTTTTTTCAATAAAGATCGTATTCTGTGTGTGTGAGTGTGTGTTTCATACCAGCGCCGACAGGATGGGCAGAAAGACTGTGAGAGTGGCCGGGTTGGAGGCAAACTCTGTGACCCCCGACACCAGCAGGCAGGCCAGCAGGGTGACGGCCCAGGGAGAGAGGCCGCTCATGGGCTCCAGCTGTCTGCCGATCCACACTGAGAGGCCTGACACCTGCACACAGTAGACACATGTCAGCATCATCATGTCTGTATTCATGTCCACCTGAACCTCCTCTGATCTGACCTCAAGTCCCTCACTTAAATGAGCAGGCAGACACTGACACTGACACCGCTGCCCTGGCCCTTTCTGCAATGTCCTTTATGATGTTACACTGTTTTTTATCTTTGACTGATGGAAAACAGAACAATGACAGGCATAACATGAGAGAATCAATGACACACAGATACTGTATGTTACTCTTTTTCTACCGCTAAAGCTATGACTACAGCCTCTCTTCGATACAAAAATAAAATAAAGGTGGAGTTGAAAAAAAACACCTTTTCTCAAAATCATTGAATATCTCCTCACATGAAGGGTGCCCCCCCCCCCCCCACCCTACCTAGCACCATGCTGATTTTTTTTTTGTCAGCGCACACAAAGTACATACAGGTAGCAGGACATATTCACTGATTTGAATAACAAACGTTTTTGACAAGAATCGCTGACTCCACCTTTAATGCTGCTACTTTGGACATTTCAAAATCTAAACAGTTCATGAGAAGATATGAAATGGCCGCTAAACCTTAGCCTACCCTTTAGATAGTGCAGCCCTGTAATACAACACAAGGTATTATACCTTGCAACCAGCAGCCAGTGCGTAGCCTCCTCCCACCAGGATGACGATCTCCCAGGGCATCAGTCTCTGGAAGTCCTTCCAGGTGATCATGGGAGCCAGCGGGTCGTCTGACGGTTTATAAACCACAGGAAAAATGTCAATACAGCTGGAATGCTAATGGGGTGTGTGTTTAATAAGCCTTTTTTAAAAGACATGGTGGTGTACTATTGGTAATGAGTGAGATTTAGAAGTGAGTTGCTGCTGAGAGATAACTTATTTTATCGTATTGTAATGTACAATAAAGACATTTTGTAAAAAGGATATATCTTATAACGGCATACTGTAGTAAGTAAACTTGACTACATATAAGTAGTGACAAAGTTTATTTCAGGAAATGTCTTACAATCATCACCACATTAATAGAATTGGGAATTAAGGACCCATTAAATAGAGAGTCATCTGAAGCAGCAAAGAAAGTGGTAAAAAAAAAACTTTTGACAAGATATTTAGAACATATTTTTGTCCAGCTTATGTGTTTACCTTTCTGTGTCTTAAACATCACACATTAAAGGAAGACAAATGTGTAGAGGTTGGTCAGCACTAAAACACTTTGTGTTGTTCAGCACAGCAAAATGTCCTCCGTCAAACTGTTGCACACGCCTGGGAAAAACACCAGTATTTGTAGTTAATGTGTTTTCCTGTGGAAGCTCTGACCTGCTGAACCTGGTGGCATATGGGCAGTAAATCAACTGAAAAGGCTGTTGAAACAACGGCTGTTTAGAGCAGAGTGAGGATTGTGCCTAATTTATGAATTTAAGGGGACAATTTAGAATAGAGGCAAAATATACACATATGCTTTTTTTATGTTTTTTCCCTTCTTTTTTTATTCACTTTACATTGTCCCATATGTTAAACCCCTCCTGTCTGGTGCCCTGAGGATATAAACCAAATATAGTACAGCTATGTCAGAAGCTGTAAGGTGGATGGATGTGAGGTCCTGACCTGTGTTTCTAAAGCTGGAGGAGAAGGGTCGTCTGGCAGGGATGAGGAAGAGAAGGAAGCCCAGGAGGACGGACACTGTTGCGTCGGTCCTGTAGCCTTTTCTACGAGGGAGAACAACCACACTTTAATAATAATAATAAAGTTCAGCGTAAAGTCTTCTTTTGAGCATAGGCATAGTCATCATATGTCCCTCTAAAAATTTAGAAGAGGTACATTTATCCCCCTTCAAAAAAAATATGAAAGACAACTCCCTCCCAAAAAAGGTAAAAATAACAGTTAACCTTGTCGACCTACCACACTTTCAGTGGCTTCTGACTAGCCATGCAAAACCTACACCAATGCATATGAGTGTGTTCATGTATGTTTTCACTGACAGCGATCCCTGGCAGTTCCTGGTGGTGTGGTGGCTACTCACTTCTCAAAGAGAGACGTCCACCCGGGGACAAAGCCTGGCTCTCTGGTGAACCACAGCAGAGTCATCAGGATGAAGAAAACACCGGTCACCACCTCTGGATAGCTGTGACACACACACACACACACACACACAAACACACACACACACACACACACACACACACACACAGAGGAACCACAAAAGCTTGTGAGCAGCAATTACACGAATGATAACATGATTGTGCCCCGCTGCTGTCATGTCTGGCTGTGTGAGTAGGATAAACACCCAGGTCACTGCCAAAAGTCTGAAGTTGTTGATTGGAAAAATGTTGAATAATTGCAAGAATTTCCTATGAGTTTCAGTGGCTTAAAATCATTTCCAAATTCCAGGGAGGCTAGTGCAAAGACAGCAGACAAACACACAGAGATATCCATCCACACACCTGATAGGTCCCAGTTTTGCGTATTCCTCGTGGATCCTCTTCTCCGACAGCATCTCTCTCCTAGTTTTGCGTTTCTTGCTCCAAGAACAGGTTTCCTTGAAGCTTTGAACACACACACACACAACAGCAACAACAACATCAACCACACATGGTGAACTGACACACTCGCTCTGTTCGCTCCTATAACCTGCAGCCACAGGACACCTGAAGGCACCGTGGCTCAACAGCGGGGCGGACAGAAGGATTATCATGAGGCTGGGATAATATGATGCAATACTCACGTAAGGATGCACACACCGCCATAGATACACAGTGCGGAAGACACAAACTGTAAAAATAGACACACAAAGACACACACGTCTCACTCACTTGCAGCCGAGGAAGAGAAAGTGCAGCCAGAGCCAGGTGAGCACCAGCATGATGATGGCAATGGGGAAACTGAAGATGAACCACGTCCCAAAGTTTATCGACTTGGCATCAGGATAACGACTGGAAAAAAAATACAGAGAGACAGAGTTACTTTATGTTGATGTTGAAAGAAAAGTTATTAAATACTTAACACATTGAATCTCATCACATTTATTGATGGCTTTATCAAGGATTTGACATAGCAGCCATATAGATTTGTCATAACCTGACAACCCAATCGTGCTATACAATAGCTTTGAGTAATAAGTGACCCTGACCGGATGAAATATATTATTTATTTATTTTTTATTTTTTGCAATAAACATTACTAATACAGTACAAACAAAACATCCACTTTATTATTTTTTTAAGATATTTTTTGGCATTTTTATGCTTTATTGATAGTGTAGAGATAGAGTTGAAATGGGGCAGGGAGGGGAGTGACATGCAGAGAACGACCACGGGCTGGAAACGAACCCGGGTCCGCTGCCCATGGGGGGGACGCCCTACCAACTGAGCTAAGGGCGCCCCAATCCACTTTATTAATGTGTCTCAGTTTGATGAACCGTAAGAATTGTTTGCACGGATTAAAATCAACCTTATTATTTTATGTTGATTATACTATTGGTCAGTCGAGCCGACACAAACGGCTGTCTGTGCAGTCTAACACAGCCCTACACTGTCTCCACTGTCGTATCATTCAATTGATTCAGGTGATTAAGTGTGTTTGCTCAGACGTGCTTCACTGAGCTCTCTGCTGTACAGACACTTAGCAGGGTAAAGGTGACATTTAGAGAAGATGAGCATGTGTGGGCCGCAGACACAAACCCTGCCATCCCTTCAATAATCCTCAGGGAAATCTATGCAAATGAGCCATTCATACTTCTGAAGATTTAATTACATTTCTACGAAGTCTGTTCTGGAAACTCTCAATAAATTCTACACACTGTAAGATAGCTGCAGAATTGGACAAAAAATGTGGGTTTGTGACAACAAGCAACCCCCTCTTACATTAAAGCTATCACTTTGGCAATATAAAACCTGAACTACCGCCTGGCAGTTATATGCCTTCGTGAAGCATACAATTGTTGTAAGAGTACAGTGGCAATGCTTTAAAGACGGTAAAGCTCCAAAGAAGCTACAATGATAATGCAACCTCACAATATGTAAGGTCACAGTAACCTTTGACCTGCAACATCTAGTCAGAGTCAGAGTTGATAATTGTGCAAACTTTGAAGAAAATCCCTCTTGTGTTCTTGAGATAGCGAGTTCACAATACGCAAAGTCCCAGTGACCCTGACCTTTGACCTCCAACATGTAATCAGTTGTCCTCTCATCAAAGTGTGAGTTTGTGCCAAATTTGACAAAAAAAACCTCAAAGCGTTCTTGAGATATTGCGTTCACGAGGCATGAGGCCACAGTGACCTTGATCTTTGACCTATGACCTCCAAAATCCATTCAATTGTTCTTTGAGTCGGAGTAGACATTTTTTTTTCTTTAAGATATTTTTTGGGCATTTTTTATGCTTTATTGATAGTGTAGAGACAGAGTTGAAATGGGGCAGAAAGGGGAGTGACACGCAGAGAACGATCGCGGGCTGGAATCGAACCCGGGTCCGCTGCTGGCCGAGGCCCATGGGGGGGACGCCCTACCAACTGAGCTAAGGGCGCCCCCTGACATTTGTGCAAAGTTTGAAGAAAATTCCTCAAAGTGTTCATGAGACATTGCGCTCACAAGAATGGCACGGACGGACAGACAGACGTTCGTACTAACCACACCAGCCATAACTTGACGTGAGAAACTCACACACACCACTAATGCCAACCACTGTTCAAACTCCAACAGCTGACTAAAAGCCCAGGATAAATCACTGACTCATAAGAGTGTGGGTTTGTACAAGCATAATATTCTGTATCTGCTTTGATCGTCCATGTGTAAACCTGTGTTTCCGAGCAATGATGATGGAAACAGAGCTTCCCCGAGAGGCTGCATATTTATCATTCACCTCAGGCAGTGTCAAGTGTAAAGTGTTAAGTAGGAAGTGTGCGTGTCCAAGCTTGCGTGGATGGTTTATGGCTTGCTTGGCCTTATCATTCTAGCATGGACTTGTTCCAGACACGGACATGGACTGACTGACCTCAACACACAAAAACAAAACCCCTAATTGACTTAAATTTGATTAAAAAATCAGACTTGAAGATAATTCTTATTCACTTCTTGGATTGATTGCTATTCCTGTTAATATTACTTAGGATTACGACTTCATCACGCCAACCCCCCCCCCCACACACACTCTCACAGGATCATAACCTAACCTTTGTCCATCGAGCTGCGACATGAAGGAGGCCATTCTGCCGGGCTTAGTGCACTGGCTGGAGGAAATCGGCTCTGTTGGGGACTGCTTAGTTTGATCTCAGACCCTGCGTGCCCCCTAGGCCACTGAGTTAACACGAGCTGCTTATATGCGGCTGGCGCAGCAGCCAAAAAAAGGTGCTTGAAAGTTGACATGGTGTCTACAGGCGACCTGAGCTAAGCCGTCTGATATTACGTTTTAAAGGCGAGACACGGCAGGCAAAAAAAAAAACATTGTTTTCCAAGCACTGGGTCATTTCTAGATTTTTTCTATTTTGCCTCCATAACGTTTTTCTTTCATACCAGTAAAAAAAAAAATTACATCTAGGTGATTATTTTAGTAATATACCGTTTGCCTATGTACATTTCTCCTGTACAACCATCTTTGACAGCCATTATCTCAACATTGTTATTTTTTTCGAATACTTCTAAAGCACTTATATCAACTAAACTTTCCACAATCACCATTCTAAACAGAATAATTTGTTCACATATCGTTCATTGTCTCACTGTCTATTTTAACCCTCTGTACCTATTGCACCGTGCTTCGTAGAGAAACATATTTTCTATTGCTCTGTATGTCTGGCACATATTGTAGAATTGATAATAAAGTTGACTTAACCTGATATGTTGTTCTATGGTCACCGTCAGCAGACAAATGGAAGACTTTTTTACCGACTGCATGAGGTAACCTACGTGTTAAACTGCTCTGCAAAGATGAGGTTGGTGGACGTGCCGGTGATGGTGATGAGCCCGCCGATGGTGGCAGCGTAGGTGATGCTGAGCGTCAGGCATTTACAGATCAAGTGATCCCTCTTGGTGGGGTACTGGGAGTCCCTTCTGGCCCTCACCCGCTTTGTGTTCGGAATGTGGATCGCAACCTAACGGAGAGGGAGGAGGAAATGTATCGTGAAGTTTACTGACTGTGTGTGCACTGGAAAAAATTAATCTGGTGTTAATACTCAGCCTAGGCTCTGTAAACAAAGGGGGACCACCTTAGCAAGCAACATGCCCGTTTACAGAGCGTAGGCTGTGTATTAACACTGGATTTTTTTGTTGCGGTTTTTCAACAGTATGGACCGGTATGGACATATTCACTGATTTTGACAAGAAGCGATTTTGACAAAAAGCGTTCTCCAGAATCGCTGCCTGCACCTTTAATTGGCTGTAAGCTTGTAACCAGGAATCTTATAGTCACCTCTGATTTTCTGCGTGATTGCGGGTTCCCAATCTGGGGCAGGTGTCCGTTGGTTTGTCTGATTAACACTTGGTTAAGGACTGGACTTGGACAAACACCATTGACATCCCCAGCCTGTACCTGAGAGCAACAGCAAGAACATCAAGAGAGAAAGACATGACGTACAGTATGTTGACATTTTAAATAGTTTGATTTCTGTGGACTTGGCTTGGTTGTAGGTCTTACCTCAGTCACTGTAGAGAGCTCCTGTTTGGTGCCATCGTTGCTGTAGAGTAGAAAATAAATTAATCTCACTAGCAGGAGATACCACTCAACTCTCTCCACGCCAACAGTTGAAGCCGGCAGTAACAATGACTGTGGCTTATACTAGGTCAATGATCAAAATACCTAACACCTAGTCCCAGCAGTAAGTGCTCACACAAACACACACATACCTGTCGGTGCGATAGAGCAGCTCTAGCTGGTTTTTTTCAAGGTTTTCTTCCTTCTCTAGAAAAGCTGCAGACAACAACATTCATCATGAACTGTTTTGAATGTATAGTTCAGTACAACTTAAGCATTGATCTTTTAACATGTGAAATGCTTCTGATGAAAATGCTCAGTTGGATCCACAATCTGCCTTCCAAACACAGTGCAGTGTGCCATACGTACAGGGATCATCCTCTGGAGCCTCAGCGGTCTCTGAGTCTAGGTGGCTGTCTGCCAGGCCGGTGCAGATCAGCTGCTGTAGGACGGCCTCGGCTATGGGCATCACCATGGCTGTGGTGGACGTGTTGCTAAGCCACATGGACAGGAACACTGTGCAGCACATGAAGCCCAGCACTAACCTGGATGAGGAGAGAGAGGGACATTGTATGATCCGAGTAAGGGCATTTTGGTAAACATGGCCATTTTGCTTTTAAAGGTGACGTATTATGCTCATTTTCAGGTCCAACCTTTTCATTTGGGTTCCTACTAGAAATGTTTTTTTAATGGTGAGTAATGGTGTCCAATTTTTAAAAACTATTTCTCACAGTGGCATTGTTAGATCTCTTCTTTTCAACCTCTGTCTGAAACGCACCATTTTAGAGCCTGTATCTTTAAGCCCCGCCCTGCAAAAAAGCCCAGTCTGCTCTGATTGGCCCTGAATCTAACTGCCAGCTACTTTATGGGGTAGCTGGGGGTGTTCCTATCACAGGTAGAGGTAGTGCTCAAGCCCCAACCTCAGCGATTTTTACCGGCATCCAATAAGGAAGTGACCTACAACTGTAGTAACCAGAAAGTGCCACTGGGGGTGGCGCCAAGACGAGCAGTTTTTCTTTGACTCACTTGTTAGATAGGCCGTTTTCAAAGTCTTATTAAACCTATTTACAGCCTGGGCCACAAAACCATTTTAGTCTGTATGTTTAGGTCATATCTCCATGACAACACTGGGGGGGTGAATTTTTTTGGCCCATGCTAGTTTTTATTCTTTTGGAGGTTAAAATGTATTGGCGCGATCTCCTGAGTGACAGCTTTCCGCCCGTTGTCCCTCACTTTGCCTCGGAGGTATACGTCAGCTATCTCCCTCCCCCCGACGTGACGTCAATTCCCCTTTTCGGCAAGAGGAGTGAGGCGGAGTAAAAATCTCACAAGATGGCGACGCGCACAAACCAGGATTATTGGATGCCGTGTGAATAAATGAGGTCAGCCCGGATGCTACATCCATATTATTTACTATATATGGTAGTGCTATGCTTGGTTTGTAATGAGTGGGTGTGGCCTCTCCCCTTATGACGTCATAAAGGCAGATACATCTGACTGGGGTTTTTGTACACATGTTTTCATTAAGGTGGAGAAAAAGTGAGAGCGTTATTTTTACGCATATTTAATTTAGCATAATAAGTGACCTTTAAAGTGTGTGTGTGTGTGTGTGTGTGTGTGTGTGTGTGTGTGTGTGTGTGTGTGTGTGTGTGTGTGTGTGTGTGTGTGTGTGTGTGTGTGTGTGTGTGTGTGTGTGTGTGTGTGTGTGTGTGTGTGTGTGTGTGCTGCTTACATGCCAGGCTTGGCCCCTGCTATCATCACCATGCGCAGCGCGATGCGTTTGTGCAGGTTCCACTTCTCTATGGAGGCAGCCAGGCAGATGACTCCCATCAGCAGCAGAGTGGTGTCTTTAAAGTACTCTGATGCCACCTGAACGCACAAGGAAAATTTCAAAATAAAAGTTGATAACATTTCAGAATGTGTAACCACTTTTACAATACAGTTGTTGGCATTAGATGACATTTAGGAAAAATAGACGGGATGAGGAGGAGTGGATGGAGTGATGGAGCCATTTTATGTTTCCTCCCTTCACCCACTTCCCTAGTTCAGCCTCCTTCTTAGCTTGGATCATCACCAATGCCAATTTGCCATTTGTTCTTTTTTAATCAGGGTTCACGGCTTCACACTGTTGTATAAGCCTGTGTCCCCTCACCTCTCACCTAAAGCTAAAGCCCAGCTCCCTGTTACTCTCTTTCCCTTTCTTTTAATTGCATGTACTGAAAAGGAGTAACACAAGAAACCCTCCTCAACCCTGCCTGGTAAATCACCTAAAAGAGAAACATGTTAATGAATATAAAGCCCAATTGAACAATAAAAGCCAAAACAAGTAATGCATTATGGACATACAATGAATATAATGTTGCCATTAGAATCCTTGTTAATTGATTTTCTGTTAGATTTCCACATTTTGTTTTTGATCGTAACATAAACAACAATGTGTCAGGAAAGTACACGTGGAAAACTATAACCAGATTAAATATGGGCCAACGTCTGCATACTGCTTATCCGTTAAATCCTTGTTGGTTGAGTTAACATGTAGAATGAGAGACAGCGGACAAGGGAATAAAGCAAGTTATATGTGTCGCCTATACTCAATGGTGGTTTTATTGGGGAAAGAAAGTTATGCAGGGGTTAGGGGAGGATGAGGGTACAATTATAGACTGAAAATATTGCACAAAGCTCTGGCATATTTAGAGAACACAATCACAAGAGGCTTACAGCTGTGTTAACAGGCGGCTTTGTCACCATTTGTCAATGCGATTTAGTCACATGAGGCGAACAGCTCACTTTTTATGTAACACTATAAAGTGTAAGTAGAGGGGGGGGATTTAATGGAAAGGAAAATAGTATAACAACTTGTATATATATTATATATATATACAGTGGCTTGCAAAAGTATTCATACCCCTTGGAATTTTCCACATTTTGTGACATTAAAACCACACACGTACATTTATTGGGATTGCATGTGATAGACCAACACACAGTGGTGCATCATTGTGAAGTGGAATGAAAATGAAATATGGTTTACATTTTTTTTTTAAATAAAAAACTGAAAAGTGTGGCGTGCAAAAGTATTCAGCCCCCTGAGTCAATGCTTTGTAGAACCACCTATCGCTGCAATTACAGCTGCAAGTCTATTGGAGTATGTCTCTACCAGCTTTATTTATTGCCCATTCTTCTTTGCAAAATAGCTCGAACTACAGATTCAGCATCAGATTGGATGGAGAGTGTCTGTCAACAGCAGTTTTCAAGTCTTTCTCAATATTCTCAATTGTAATTATGACTGGACTTTGACTGGGCCATTCTAACACATGACTATGCTTTGATCTAAACCATTCATAGTAGATATGGCTGTATGTTTAGGGTATTTAACCTTCTGGAAGGTGAACCTCCACCCTGTCTCAAGTCTTTTGCAGACTCTTACAGGTTTTTCTGCCCTGTATTTGGCTCCATCCATCTTCCCATCAGCTCTGACCAGCTTCCCTGTCGCTGTTGAAGAAAATAACCCCCAACGCATGATGCTGCCACCACCACCATGTTTCACGGTACGGATGGTGTGTTCAGGGTGATGTGCAGTGTGAGTTTCCCACCACACATTGCACTTTGCGTTAAGGCCAAAAATGTCCTTTTTGGTCTCATCTGACCAGAGCACCTTCCTCCAACCCTTGCCACAAGCCATGCATAGTCAGATGAGACCAAATGTGAAGTTTTTGGCCTGAATGCAAAATGCAATGTGTGGCGGAAACTAACACTGCACATCACCCTGAACACACCATCCCTACCGTGAAACATGGTGGTGGCAGCATCATGCTTTGGGGGTCCTGTTCTTCAGCAGGGATAGGGAAGCTGGTTAGAGTTGATGGGAAGATGGATGGAGCCAAATACAGGGCAGAAAACCTGTTAGAGTCTGCAAAAGACTTGAGACTGGGGTGGAGGTTCACCTTCCAGAGGGACAACTAGCCTAAAAATACAGCCAGATCTACGATGGAATGGTTTAAATCAAAGCATAGTCATGTGTTAGAATGGTCCAGTCAAAGTCCAGACCTCAATACAATTGAGAATCTCTGGAAAGACTTGAAAATTGCTGTTGACAGACGCTCTCCATCCAATTTGATGCTAAATCTGGAGCTCAAGCTATTTTTTAAAGAAGAATGGGCAAAAATGTCAGTCTGTAGATGGGCAAAGCTGGTAGAGAAATACTCAAAGAGATTTGCAGCTGTAATGGCAGCAATAGGTGGTTCTACCAAGCATTGACTCAGGGGGCTGAATACTTATGCACGCCACGCTTTTCAGTTTTTTATTTATAAAAAAAAAATTAAAACCACGTTTCATTTTCATTCCACTTCAGAATTATGCGCCATTGTGTGTTGGTCTATCACATAAAATTCCAAAAAAATAAATGTACCCGTGTGGTTATAACGTGACTAAATGTCAAACATTTCAAGCGGTATGAATACTTTTGCAAGCCACTGTATATTAGGTATATAAAGTGACGTCATCATCACCAATTAAACTAATCCAACTTTACCGGGGGTGTGTTTGAGTGGCTGTGGTGTAGGCACGTTAGATGTCACATACTCAGAAATGAAAAAAAAAAACACAGAGAAAGATAAGCGGGATAATGATGAGGAGTACCAGGTTAATGGGGTCATTGGATTAGATGCTCCACAAAGTCATGGCCTATAAGAAACCATAACAGCTGAGTGATGACACCTCTGGTTGTCATCATGCAACTGAGAAAGCCGTCAAATACTTAAGCAAACAGAAACATGCAGGTGGATCAGAGTTCTTGGGAAATAGTGCAGTTGAAAGCACAGCAAGACCTTTCACCTATTTCTCCCTGATTTCAACTTACTGTACATTCGCATATACAGTAGTCTGATCAGCTGACTCTTACTAACACGCCGTCACAACAACCAACATTCAATGTAGCCTAGCTAGCTGGTTTCCTGCTAAGCCTTTCTAAGCCTAAGCAGGTATTCTTCCCAAACCCACATTGTTACATCCCATACAAGAAAGACAGAGATGCTGTTATGAACAGATTTGAACATGTAAATAGAAAAAATCAGTGGTACAGTTCTGTAAGTACACCATGTAAACAGAAACAGTTCAGCATAGGCTTAATTGGATTAAGGTCAATCCAGCTACTTATCCTATCAGTTATGTACTGTATATGCACACCAAGGAAACTGTATGGAAGTAACTTGCTGCCTAAAATAAAATGCCTAAATAATTATCAGTATTGCTCCTTTTGAGTATAAATTCTCTCAGTTGTATCAATGTCTCAACCTCAGTATGCTTCAACTCAAATGTTCCTATTTGGGTTAAAACAATCCTATTGACAAAATAATGTTATCAGCATCAACCTAATCCGTCTATTGGAAACCCAACTTCGGGGTCGGGGTACTCCAATGCCTTTTGAAACTTTTTAGCATCTTTTATCTCACCTTCAGCAGGCAGCCATTGTTATTAGCGTAGCAATATTTTTGCAAATAACATTCGCTGGGGGAAAACACATGGCTTGCTAATGAGCCAAATGTTTTTCACAAGAGTTGGTGGAAACCAAAACAGCTAAAAAGCCTGTAATCAGAAATGAATGAATTAATTCTTAGCCCACTGACCTAATAACTATATTTGCATTGTGTTTGTGTGTGTATTGTAATTTTACTGTACATCATTGTAAATTAGGTTCACCCCTCAATTGATGTTTCAATGATAAATAAAGGAAAAATGTAAATGAAAATAAAGAGCTAAATTCAACCTCTCACCTATCTCTGAGACAGAAGGCTAACACTATATATAAACTCACCTCGCTGGACTTGAGTACCCCAAAGAGCGGGTATAGGAAGGCGGGTACCAGAGCAGCAGCACCCAGAGGAACGGCCTCAGACACCCAGTAGACCGCCGTCACCATCAGCACGTACGCGCAGCATGCCTCCTGTAGTATGGAATTGGAAGATAATTAAAGAATAAAAATAAACTTTTCACATAAATTATTAAGCTACAGCTAGGTAGGTTTGCTTAGCATATTTTACAATCTGGAATATGAAACAGCTAGCCTGGCTGTGTCAAAACTTAAAACAGAATCATTATAATTTTGCTTAAAGCGCCTCTAAAAGGAAGTCTAAAAACACTAGGTTATAAGATCATTTTCTTAAAATTGGACAGAGACAGGCTGGCTGCTTTTTTCTAATTTCTTCAAAAGAATAGAATGTGTGTGTCCTGTTGAGTGAAGTGTTATCTTGACAGTGGGGAGTTTGGTTCATGATCCAACTGGGCTGCCCACTCATGAACACACTCTCCTCTCTCTATCACACACACAAACACATACAAGCACACACCAACACACACATTGATGTTGCGTGAATCTGTTTATGGTTATATAATATCGACATACCAGCCTGTTGCAACAGAAGCAGGCTTAGTCACAGGCTCTCCAATCTTAAAAAACTAAAGAGGATTCTTGTGGCATATGTTGAAACCATATAAAACATAACCAAGACTTTCATGAACATTTGACATCACTCAAAAAGATAATATTGTACCCCAAATTCAAGGAGGTATATTTTTTATTATTAGCATTATTAATTTTTATTTAATATTTGGATAAAGTATTTTATTTCTTAACCTGTATTCTTACCTAGTTTTAAACATACGCAGTTTGCATGTTGTGTGAGCCTTTAGTGCTTTTACGTAAGAGAAATAATTAAGTATGACATCTTGGCAGCGACAGGACAGTTAATCTCAAAATAAATAAAGCCAAAGTGGCGAGAGACTTAGCCACAAGGCTCCAGGACCATTATAAAAGTTATAATCATACAATAAATTGGAATTTCATTTAGTCACTTTCTGCAAGCAGGGAATTAGTATTGTTTTTATCAGCTGAGGCTTGGCACTGGTTTGGCATTCAGGGCACAGGTTGTCAACTCTAAATCGACAACCATGTGTTTGGAGCTGGCAAGAGGACAGAGGAATTTTCCAGGAATTAGGCTAAGAACAGAACAAGGGGTTTGGGTTCATAATAACAATAATAGTAAACTTTAATCGTAAGGCACCTTTCGCAGAAGAAATGCAGCTCAAAGTGCTTTACAATAAGGAAATGGCATGCATCGAATGATTAACATGTAAACAGGGATAGAATGCAATAATTATTAGAAAATTAGAGGGAAACTAAAACACACTTAATAATATTCTTATTATTAGGATGTTTTGGGTGTGTCAAACCAGGTCACTGATTCACTCTCACACTGTCCATTAAATAATAGTAAAATCATTGAAAAAGAAAATTAATTTAAATTCAAGTTTCAAAGAAAGTGTGGAAATAACATTCAGCGAGGAACAATAGATAGTATCATTAGATTAATAATGATACATCAAAACATGGTTAGAATTCCTGAATGAATGGAAAATAAATCCCACTTGACGATGATGGTAGAAATAAGATGAAATACAGTCAACAGGCAGCGAAATATTCCACACAGGTGGAGGGGTGGAAAACACAGGAGAACCATATTCATGTTGAAGTTGCATTTTGCACAATAGGTGACCTTATAAGATAAACTGTTCACACAGATTGTTTTGCTGGTTATCAGCCAGCCCACTAGTGTCTTTCTTCATTTGGTAAACACTGTCTGTCTGGACCACACCAGCACATACAGGAAACATCAGCCAGATGGTATTAAGGCAAAGCAGAAGATTGGACTGTTGATCTGTCAACCAGACGAGAATATACAGAGTGGTATCAGGGAACTGAGAACAAATGGAGTGATTAGTGAGAAAGAGTCTAAACATGGATGACTCAATAAACACAACAGGTATGGTCAGCAGTGTTCAGTCATCGACTATTGGTCTCTCTTTATCAGAAGATAGTTGCCACACAGCTTCAATCAGATGCTCCTCAAACATTCCTCTGTGTTTGTCTGTCTTTGTTCTAGTTGTTCTAGAGTGCTGCTATAAGCAGAGAGGCTGAGTGGCTGTGTGGTGATAGCCAGATGTGTTGAGGAACAGAAGTCCATTTGGCTTGTTGTTGTGTATTCAATTTCTTTCAATACGTTGCAGCAGCGAGTCAATTTCTTTCACCCCACACCTGCAGATCACTTCCAAGTTTGCTGACATTTCGTAGGGAAAGAGTGGATGACGGAGAGGCAGCAGCTGCAGTGAATGACAGGCATGAGAATTCCAGGATTTAAAAACTAAAATATAGGCGAAAGTTCACTTGATTTTCTGAGGCTTTAAAAGAATGTGATGCTGTAGCGCCTGAGGTGAAATGGTCAGTGTTTGTGTGTGACGGTGTGCGTGCGTCTCAGCAGGCTGCATCAGCACTGCCAAAGTAAAGAGGTTGGAGCCCTAATTAAGCTTTCTGGAACAATCACATTTTTCCTATGAATGTCCATCTCATTCAGGCTAAATCCAGATAATAATTGTAAAAAAAATAAAAAGTAGTGCAGTTTTGCTTGCTACCAGTGTGAACTTTCATTCCAAGGTTGTCTTCCAAAATCATACCAAAACGTATTTGCTATTTAAAGCCACAAAATGTGAATATACTCTGTATGTGGTATAAGCTACAGACAATCCATCCTGACCTGTACAGTTAGAAAAACAACAAATGATCTCCATGGAGATACTGTAATTAACCTGCCCCCTCTTCTTCCCATTTGGAGCTACCAGCTTCCATACTGTGTGTTTTATGCATGCAATAATACACAACAATATTTAAGATACACAATAGATATATACAATGTCTGTGTAGGTAGAGGCAGCACACCATGAATGAAATCAGATGTTATTTCAGGTCAGTAGCCATGATTGTGTACCCAGTGTCCACTGGATGTGTACAATTAAAACACAGTGGAGATGTGCTGCATACTGTGGTCATAAGGTTTCCTCTGTGAGTTAAACTGAACCATTTTGTTGATTTGATGCTGACATATTATAAAACAGCCATTTTACATCTGACAGGCCAGTTTCTGTCTCAACATTCCAACAAAGGCCCATTGATTGTCTCATCAATAGCTCGGGAAATGAAGATCATCACTATTTAGAAAGAAAAAAAGACAGTAGCCTAATGGTCCCTGATAGTCACTAGGTCACAGTTGAAGCCTGTATTTGCTGAACTAATCAACAGAGGGGGGGGGGGGGTTGAACTGATAACACACACACACACACACACACACACCTACACACACACACACACACACACACACACACACACACACACACACACACACACAATCTGTTTTATACCTGTATGCATGCAGATACACATTCAAAAACCAACATTTCATGTAAAAGCAAGCACAAACACAGTGAATAATAAAGCGTTTTAAAATTAAAGCTTTATCTTATGTATTTTTTCACAATAGAGTGTGGTGTGATGTAACCACATTTCAAAACAACTAGATGTAGCCACTTGTAAAGACATTCAACCTTTTGTTTTGTTTTTTGGGTGCAAATGTGTGAAGTGAAGGTACAATCAACACATATACACGAGAATTCATCAGGTCATGTATAAAAGATACTACTGCAGTTAATCATGTCATATTGCTAATTTGCTGGCAGTGACCATACTAACATGCTGATGCTGGGCAGGCATAATATTTAAAATGTGAACTTAGCATGCTAACTTGCTAACATTTGCAAATCCGCACTATAATCAAACTTCAACTGAGGCTGACAGGAATGTAATTAGTTCTGCAGGTATTTTGTAATAAACCAAAGTACTTGATACATAGAGATTTTGACCTGATGATGCTATATATAGAAGTCATCTCCATTTGGGCGCTCTGGTGGCGTAGTGGATAGAGTGCATATTGGCTCCGGCCTTTGTTGCAGTGGTCACAAGTTCGAATCCAACTCGTGGACCTTTACTGCAGGTCATCCCCCCTCTCTCTGTCTCCCCATTTCAACTCTGTACTATCTAATAAAGCTTGAAAATACCAAAAAATTATATAAAAAAAAATAAAAAATAAGTTATCTCCATTCAACCAATTGTCAAACTCTTGATGGAGCTAGAGGAAAATCCAGGGGATAATCAAAGTCATTAGGATGCGTCCTCTACGGACTATGGATATTTTTACAAAAGTTATCGTCAAATTTCACTCACGCAATGTAGGACCTTTAAAAGTATCCAGTAAGGCTGTGCTTTAATATCGATAAGGCAATATATTGTAATATACCTATATATTTTTTTTAAGATATTTTTTGGCATTTTTATGCTTTATTGATAGTGTAGAGACAGAGTTGAAATGGGGCAGAGAGGGGAGTGACATGCAGAGAACGAACGCGGGCTGGAATCGAACCCGGGTCCGCTGCTGGCCGAGCCCCATGGGGGGGACGCCCTACCAACTGAGCTAAGGGCGCCCCGTTATATTTGTTTTATCGTGATATCTGTAACGTATCGTCAGCTCCACGATCGATATTTTATAGAGACAAAATTCAAGTTCTAAACGGGTTGTGAACTTCAACCTCCGCTCATAGATGTTGCAGTACAGATAGTTGACTCAAATTGCCGGGTTTTGAATATGAATTCAAGTTTGCTCTTAAAGAGGACCTATGATGCTTTTTGACTTTTATGACCTATAAACGTTGTTATGATGATTCATAGTCATGCTTAACCATACTAAATTATCAAATAATGACTTACATGCATTTCGACGTATTCCCTGCTGACCGTCTGGGGTGTCTGTGCCGAGCACTAAACACTATTCTAGCCAGTCGAGAAGTCACGTGTTCAAAGCGGTCTACCCTTTGTAACTTTGTGACGTCGCATGTAACTTTGTGAAGTCACCACGCGGATGTTTCCATGTATGGTAATGCTGTCACTTCCCTGTTCGCGTCTGCCTCGCGTCTGCCTCGCGCCCTTATAGGTCCATGCTCGCGCTTCCCGCCACTGAAAGTGTTCCGGAAGGAAGGTAACCAATCACAACGGAGTGGGGTTTGCAGGAGGGGGGGGGGGAGGGTAGCGGAGATTGCCGAAGCACAGGCGGAGGGAGCGGAGATGGCCGATGCACACACACTCAAGTGTTGACAGGACGTGCTGGATCGCCAAAATAAGAGAAAGAGCTTCCCGAAAATCTACATAGTTTTTTGTGATGTGATTCGTGTCAGGTTGCTCTATAGCAGTGTAAAACAATAAATTAAGACCAGAAAAGTAGTATAATAGGTCCTCTTTAATGATCAATATAATGTGATGAGATATTTTAGATAGTGTGACCCATGTATCCTGATGCGTAGTGAAGTCATTGACAATGCACAGCCCTAGTATCAATGTATAAGCATTTCTGTTCTACTGCTTGATGACTCTACTCCTTTTTATTTACAGTATATGGGGATGAATATTGGCACGAGGCACTGTGCATATGTACCATATACTGTTACAAATGGTGTCCCACAGGGCTCAATTTTAGGTCCAGTTCTTTTCACAATTTATATAAATAACATTGTTTCATCGCTAAAAAACTGTCACGCCCATACGCTGACGACACAGTACTGTATTGCATTTCCGATTCGGTGCACCAATCTATCCAGAACCTACAAAGCTCTTTTAACACCTTGCAGGACTGTCTAGTGGACACAAATATATGTGTTTCTCCAGAACAAGAACTACACATTTGAATGATTTGAATATTTTTACAAAGAATGGATTTTCAATTGGAAGAGTCACAGAGTACAAATATCTCGGCATCTGGTTAGATGATAAACTCACTTTTAATTTTCATATAAAAAATCTTGTTTGTCGACTACGACAAAAAATTGGCTATTTTTATAGGAACAAAACCACCTTCCCTTTATTTAGTAGGAAAAGGATTATTGAGGCAGTTTTCATGTCTGTCCTTGATTACGGTGATGTGGTTTACCGGCATGCATCACATTCATGTCTGGACTCTGTTTTTCACTCTGCTTTAAGGTTCATCACAGGAGATGCTTATGACACACACCATTGTCTTTTATATGAAAAGGTTGGGTGGTCCTCCCTTAAAGAGAGACGTGACGCACATTGGCACATTTTTATTTACAAAGCCTTGACCGGGAAGCTTCCTCGTTATTTAACAGAAATGCTGCAAATTTCAGATGGGCTTTATCAGACCCGCTCCACTGACATGCTTATGCTTTATGTCCCACAAGCCCGGTCTGAGCTGGGAAAGACAGCTTTTAGCTTCAGTGCCCCTGACTCCTGGAACAACTTACAGCAACAAATTAAACTACATACCTTCATACCCTTTAACCAATTTAAACAAACTATCTTAAATCTGCCAAACTTTACCTCTAACTGTTTTAATTAGGCTATATTGTACTTTCACCCATTTCATTTTAATTGCTGCCACTCTTCACCACTGTGTAAATGTTTCAATTGTTTTTCTCTTCACCTGTTGTTGTGTATTTGATGTATTTGCATTGAATATTGTTTATGTATTGTTGTTTTTCCTTTGAATTTGTTTGAACTCGACGTCGTTGTAAATGAGGGTCACCCCTCAATTGGTCTCTCGAGGATAAATAAAAGTTAAATGAAAATGAAAAAATATTCCTGTCTAGCCTGTCTTTCTCTCTCTCTGACCTGCCTGACTGCATCCAACAGATGTTCTGTCCTGCTCCAGCTGGACACAGTACCGCTCAAAACATACACACACACACACACACACACACACACACACACACACACACACACACACACACACACACTCTACCCCTGTCACATTCTTCTTGACACAGTCTGTGGTCCCTCGTTTGGTAAGGAAGCCCTGTGGGGCAAACATCCAGAGTGGCGTTGGCTTGATTATATAACTTAATTGCTTGGATTGTTTCTCTCTCTTTTTTCTCTGCAGCAAAGTTTTTGTTCTTTTGTTCTTAACTGGCCTCATCCTGTGCCGCCCACTCCAGCAAAACATCCACCAGTCCTGACAACGTGATTGGCCTACAGATAACTTGGGAGCACAAAACAGTTCCTAGAAGGACTTAGAAGAAGGCCATTTATAACCCATAAACGCACACACCTGTGGCCGCATGTACCCTTGTGGTTTAATATGCTTGTATATGGTTAGATAAATAATATATCCGAATGCTAGTAACAATACACCTTAGTGCAGGCAACAATGTATTTGAGCACAAGCATGCAGTTTGACCAGAGGCAGTATACATCTGAGGGCAAAGCAGGAGCCATTGGAGTGCAAGGGCAGAGTTTGAGGGAACGAATGACAAAGTCTGAACGTGAAAGTGCGTGCTCATCATGCTCTCAAATCCAAAGCCAACACTCTGGAATAAAGACAGGAGAATAATTCCATAAAACTGTGGAGCATTTAAAACACAGACTATAGAAAAACTTTCTAAAAGGACATTTTGGAGACTAGACAATATGGGCTCACTGCTCGTCATCTGTGTGTCATTGAAGGCAGACTGAAAACCTAATCCCAGTCGAGCACATTGCAGGATATGTCACTGAATATTATTCCCCCTGACATGAGAGCAGGATGACAGGTGAAGGAGTTTGAAGCCTGCTACCGACATGAACGTGACAAATCAAACACAATCCTGTCTTCATTCCAAACTCCTACGTATACACTCCTTTAGTTGAGTTTAGAAGCAGTTCATAACAACATGAACTATAGAATAAGTGTTTATGTTTATTTTCAAACACAACTCAACTCATAAAATACGACTACACACTATTGCCTAGTTGTTAATATCCCAAAAATCATTCTCTATTAAGATTTCAATGCAGCAAGGTATTTTACTTGCTAAAAGGTGAATTCTTGCACAGATTTGATGTATGCAGATTGAGATAATCCCGTTGTTTCCAAGGCAATTCTACACAAACTTGAGTCAAGGAGAAGAAGAATAAGGCAGATTTCTCCTCCTTTTCAATGGCTCTCTCGGATAACAATTAAACGAAGCATGAGCCTAAATGACTATCAAGTGTCCAACCCCCCCCAACCCCCCCCCCACCCTTCAGCAGCACACTGATCTCCATCTCATCAACATGTCGCGACATCTCCTCTCCACACACACACAGCTCAGCTGATGATCGCCACAGGCTAGGGGACAAGCAGTCATCCAAACACAAGACAGTGAGCCTTTTGATTGATTTTCTATCACTGTCCACACACACACACACACACACACACACACACACACACACACACACACAGACACACACACACACACACACACACACACACACACACACACACACACACACACACACACACACACACACACACACACACACACACACACACACACACACACACACACACACACACACACACACACACACACACACACACACACACACACACACACACACACACACACAAATCCCATCAGGACACTGCAGCCATTAGCAGCTGACCAGTGGGAACATCAACAGATCAACTGGATGTTTAGTTTACCGCTGAATCGGATGGTTTCAAGGTATTTATTGAAACTAAATTCTGTGGTTTGTGGATGTAGCCTGCTGTATTTAACTGTCCTATTTAAGGTGATGAAATAAAACAAATGATTTGTTATAAGCAGCATGTACTTTACATTACTTTAAATGTATGTTGTAGTTTTTGCTTTTTTTGTTGCACCTTTGTCAGACTGGTACATTAATCATCAGCCTTTTGGCTTGTGCTGGCAATTTTAATCATGTGCACTGTCCCCTTAGAAACAGAATTGAATTGGATATTTTTAAGAGTTGTGAAGCATTTCCCACTCATTTTCACTTAATGATACACTAAAAGACTCTATAAGTGTATGAATGGAATCAATACAGAGACTTGGCTGACTTTGTCACACTCCTGGCATGTTTATAATACTGACTATAATAGTCATAAATGCCCCTTACAGTTAAAAGTAAGTTTGACAGCTCTTATTTTGACTCATGACTTTTCTTTTTTTCTTTTTACTCACGCTGGTTGGGTGAATGAGCGGTAAGGGCAGCAGGGCCAGCGGGATGAACACAACGACGATCAGCTTCCTCGCCCCCCACAGCTTCCTGAACACTTCCATCCTGGCTGCCGCGGCCTCTAGCCTCATGGGTTACCCGAGACTCTGTTTCGGACCGGCGGCCACAACTCAGCAGGACCGGGCTTGACAGTCACAGAACCCGAGGAGCAGGGAAGCAGTCCCCTGTTAGGCGCGTAAAGTTCTGTGGTTGTATTTTGGCTGTGCGCTTTTACGCACAGACCGCGGGCAGTGAGCAGCAGACCTGTGTGTGTCCCAGTAAGGTGAGTAAACTTGCCTGGATGTTTGCTCTGTTTTAAATCTGAGTCTTACTTCCACCGTGCTTGACACTCGTGCCATGCACTCACACCCGAATCCCCCCTTTCTCCCTCTATTCTCCTAGTCTGATGATGTTTGAAGCACCAGGTGAGGCTGCCCGGCACATTTATTAGCCCGGATAGGTATGCAAATTAGTCACGACTTTGCCCCCACCCTCTTTGGTCTGTGTACAGACCAATCAGGAGTGAGTAAAGTTTGCGCAAGGGTTTGGGGTCTGTGCGTGCGTGTGCATGTTTCCAAAAGTTTGTGCAGCAAAACTGTCTCTACACAGGAATATAATGGGCTTTGGATATGAGGAAATGACTGTGGTATATGACATATTAATAGCACAGTTGTTGTGTTACGATTACATTCAAATGATGAGATATAACGTATAAATAGAACATTATAGAATACTCTAAGGGATAAAGAGGAATCAATACAGGATGCCGCTGCAGATTGAAAAAAACAATTGACCGTGTTTTACATATGTTGTTTTAGTGGGTTGACCTCTTTTGGAAAAGATATAGCTCAATCAATTCTTGGTTTGAACTGATAACAATGAATTGAATGATCTATTTTCAAATCATGTAATCCTAAACAGGAAATCCTGGCTGAATACATCACTAAATGTACAGTCCAACATCCACAAAGTTTGTAAACCACTAAGTGTGAGGCTGCAGTCACACACTGCCCTCTAGAGGATTCACTTAGCCAGTGCAAGCAAGTGCGTTTGAGAATCTCTGATAGTAATATTTGAACCGAAATGTCAGTTTATTCTTCAAACAATAAAAATGTCATTTGTTTGCTGATAATGCCCTTACATTGTTACCAGAGCAAAGGTGAACCCACTGAATGTAGTTCAATCAAACGTGTTCAGACCTGAACCTGGTTTGTGAGAGACAAATCTGTTCTGGTCTAACATACTAAGGCCCAGGCATTAACATCATGTTTAATTTCATTTTAAACAACACTACTAAAAACATATATCTTATTCTATTGTATTACGTGTTACTTATCTAGCAGGTTTACTAGACAATGAGCCTGGTGCAGTAGAGGGCACAGTAGTTGCATTTTAATATCAGAATACTGTTCACTGCTGTGAGGTGAGAAGTTAAACCACTGGAGGTCGCCAAAGACAAGCTTTTCCATCATAGTCCTATAACAAAAAGGCAGAGGTTCGAAAGAGGCCGGTCACTTACAGACAGTGTCCATGTTTCAGGTAACAGCTGCCATGAAGCAAATGCATGAGGCACTTGGCAATTAGGGAATAAACCAAGACATTGGCAATAAATGACGTATACAACACACAACGTCAACGTGTTTTTTTAATTTTTTATTCTGTTCACTTCATACAGTATATGTTGCTGTTTTTCTTACAATCCACATTGTAGGTCACAGTAAAGCTTTTACTTTTAAACGTCTCACCAATAGGTAAAGGAAAAGGTCGGACATGCTTCTTGGAAACACTGCATAGAGAATCTTCAGTTTATTTTCTGTTTCCTAAAATACCCACAAAGCGACATTCTCCTCGCCTCGGTCAGAAGTTATAAAACACCTTACACACATGGGGTGTTACATGAAAGCGGCGCATTTGAAACCATGTGCAGGCCCCACAATATGAAAAACAAGCTCACATAAGCTGTATTTACTGTTAACTCCCCAAACAACCCAACCGCTTTCTCTTCATTGTGTAATGAGGATTAATTCTTGGCTTCTCGTGTGGACAAACAAAAGGCACAGGCTGACTGGTAAAAAGCAAGGCAACGTTTCAAGGGATCATCACACGGCATACTGTGTAGGCTACGTATGTGTGAAAATAGAGGTGAGATTTGTTACAATTATAGTAATTAGGTGTGTGTGTGTGTGTGTGTGTATGTGTGTGTGTGTGTTTGTGTGTGTGTGTGTGTGTGTGTGTGTGTGTGTGTGTGTGTGTGTGTGTGTGTGTGTGTGTGCATGTTGCGTGTGTGCGTCTACTCTTCACTGGACCTGTGAGCTTACAAAATCCAATCACTGTTTGCTAATTCTCACTAAACCTCTTTATTCTTAAACTAGGTAAAACTTTGTCAATGGCTTCACACTAGGCGAGTTCCCAGGGTGTGTGTGTGTGTGTGTGTGTGTGTGTGTGTGTGTGTGTGTGTATGTGTCTGTGTGTGTTTGTGTCTGTGTGTCTGTGTCTGTTTCCTAGTCTGTGCGTGTGTATGCATAACGGCCAGTGCTAATTGATTTGTCAGTGTCATTCTCACAGTACTTGTAACAGATCTACGGAGGATATAAACGTTCAATAATTGCTCCTCTATTCGCTGAGTGTTGGCAGTAAGAGTATGTGTGTAGGTGCGTGTTTGCCAGGCTATCGTGTCTATACTGACAGCTACCCCGCGGAGCCTCACAGCAGGTGCAGTCAGCCAGTAGATTCCATCATGTGGCGAGGCTATGTTTCCCCTTTTGCTCCTACCTGTGGTTTCCATTGGATTAAGTGTGACTGTGGCGTGATTGCCCGGGTTCCAGTATGCACGGGTTACAGTTTCTGCCCATGAGATGGTTTGCCAGGATTTTTTTTTTAAATGTTAAGGTCATGAGTACACATGACCCCTAAAATCCAACTATACAAAGAATTTAAAAAATATATTTCTTAAGTTTTATATTTCTACATTATGTTCATGAAGCAGCATGTAGGAAAAAAAACGTCAATTGCAATGGATCAAATGCAAGTTCTAACAACTCAACTTCATTCTCAATAAATGCAATAAACCCCCGACCATATGCCCCCTATTCTGCACCTTAATGACATGACTGTCAAAGTGAGTGGCTAGCTGGTGAACGTAGCATAGCATCTCGAAGCTGAAGTGCAGTTGGGTTTGAGAACAAAAAAACAGCTAAAAAATAACATGAATAAAACTCAAATGCTAATGCTGCTCTGTCTGTCTGTGATGAACGTGCTTTTTCAATCCGCCCCTGACTTCTTTTCTTTGTTTTTCCTGTGAAATACCTTGTTTTAATCCCATCACAGCACTTTCTGCATCCTTTGGCAATCCTCTCCCCTTGTGCCCCTTCCATTCTGACATAATGCTGTTCTCTGAAGGCCTCGTGAGGTTATGAGCTGCTTTGGTCTCATCCAATTGTCCTAGAATCTTAAAATCAGCATAAATCCAGCCCTGTGTGGTCCCCCTGCACTACACATGTATACAATACACTTCAGGTTACTACCTTTTGGGATTGGCTTCAGGGAGCTGTCCATTCTGCTGTGGTGCTGAATCCTGTTCCTTACATTTTCCCCATTACAGTAAAGGTGGAGCTCCTCACAAATCCATACTGTGTGTCCGCTGAAAAGAAAATCTGGTGTTAATACACAGCCTAGGCTCTATAAACTGGTATGTAAACAAACGGGGGCCCACGTGACTCCATGTTTTCCGAGCAATTTGTGTCAAAACATATATATTCCAAGAAGGGGTTCATTTCTGACCTTAAATGGCTTGCTTGAGACGTTCTAATCCCTAACATTCATGCCCTGACTTGTTTGGTGCCTAAATTTAAAATAAGGCTCTGTAAGTTTGGCCTCTGTTTGACCGCACAGTACCACCTTGTAGCAACTGGAATTGAAGTGATGTTGAATCTGAAAACATGCTTTGCTGCAGTTCGTGATTAGAAAGGGATGTTTTGTAAAGGCTCAGGTAATACTGTTTGTGTATCGCAATACCAAACACTAACCACAAGACGGTGTTGTACACTCAGCCAGGGCTTGAGTTAGAGTTCATGAGGGCAACCAGTCTTCTCAATGGGAACCAATCAATGCATTTCTATTATGCTGCAGTTGAATAACATACATGTATTATGATGGAGAGCACTCAATTAAACCTTATATAAGAGGTTATTTTTGAAGAACCACAGGTTTTCTACGGTGATTATGTGGTGACTCCAGTTGTTCTTTTTGTTTTTTTTTGAATTAATGTTTTAATTGTTTTTGTTAGCGCCTGGTTTGTCACCTTGGTGATGTGATGGATGAGAGTGAGCCGTTTCTCTCTGGATTACAGTTCAGTGAAAGGCTTGAAATGTAAATAGAAAATCTTGGTGCCAGTGACCTGTGATCTCAGATGAGATTAGGAGTCACATCCAGAATGCACGCAAACACACACACACACACACACACACACACACACACACACACACACACACACACACACACACACACACACACACACACACACTTTAGAGTGAGAACCGTCTTCTGTTCACTCAGCTCCTCTTGACTTTTAATCTTTTGACCTTCAGTCCTCACGGAAACCAGATGATGTGGGATTTCATCATTATCTCTATTATATCCAAACATAGTATTTTCCTTTTTTAACTTTCAGTTCAGGTTAACGTTGAGTTGTTTTTTTAATCACCTACATGGATATTTGAAATGTTATTGAAATTAACATGTTTCTTTTGATGAACATAAAACGTGACCATCGAATGAAAAGAATGCTATTTGTACATACGTAGTTAATCTTCATGCATTTGCTTGGGTCTGAATCCACGCCAACTCAGACCAAACAATTCACGGCAGGCAGACCGGAATGTCCTGTAATTATGAACGGTACTAAATCAAATTGCTTCACCATCGTCATATGACCATTATTAACATTACTGACATTCACATATAAATACATTACCTCATGGTCTCTTTCTCTTTCTCTCTCCCCTATGTTCAGCATGTACAAATGGTTAATATGCAATGAGGAAGGCTTAATATGAAAGTGTAGCATGTTTCAGACGGCATCATGCTGCTGTCCTCTCGTTGAACCTCTTGGGAAAGGCTAGAGACTAATCACTTTCACACTCTGTTAATGACTCAAGTGGGAGATCAGACGAGCAGCTCCAGGGGTCCTGAAGTCTCCTAGCTTCATGGTGTGTCTATGTGTGTTTATCTGTCCCACTGCTTATTACTAATCTGTTGCTATAGCCATCACCTCTGCCACTGGTTGTTTCCCAAATTAACACCAGAGCTGCAGGGAGTCACCCAGAGCTCAGACATTCACTTAAACCCCCCATTGAGCTGCAGGTTTCTACAAGTGGTTCTACGTTGTTCTGTAGTCTGTCAACTCCATGTGTGGGAACCAGAGAGCAGCAAAAAAAAAAAATTGGAAGCAGACACCTTTTAACTACAGTTTACAGAAAGTTTAAATGTAAATGTGTAGGCTGTGTGTCCAGCAATTGTGATGGTTTTCCTCACAGAGATCAATAACTTCATCTGATCTTCACAACTCATCTTTCACACTTATCCACAGTGATGGAAGAGCAGTGTTATGAGTCTACACTCAAATTCTAGACTTTCTCCAAGTCAATCAAACAGTGTGTGGGGTACTTTGTCTTCGAATTTTGTAATTTCTTTATACAAAAAAGCACATCATTTTTGGTTTTCTTGCCACAGTAACCACACCAAGTGAAGTGATGACTAAAAATACCTCAGTAAAGTGCTAAAGGACACTTCAAGGACTAGGTTTTTCCTGTTAGGGATTTGGCCCAGGGGATTTGAACCAGTTGCCATCCAGTCCTGGCTGATCCTCTGGTATGAAGTGTTCTCTGGGGTCAGATGTGGTTTGTCTCAGCAGGAATCGGAGTAAGAAGCCAACAAAAACGAAAAAAAACACCTCAACAAAAGTAGAACGACTTTCATTAGGAGTTAACACAAATCCAATAAGTGAAGATCCTTCAGTCTACAGTACACCCCCCCCCCCCACTGTGCTGCAGTAAGACCCTGAGAGTTGTTTACTGGTCGATTTGGTGCAGAAAAGTAATGAGTCGACTTAGTCCGGGAGCAGACAGTTCCAGGGTAAAGAGAGGACAGAGCACGGCTGGAAGTGAGCAAAAAAAGATTCCCACTAAGAATAAAATATTAAAGATTATGGAGTATGGAATCGAAGAAAAGTGTTTGAGGAATTAAGTTTTGTAACCTTGTTTGGACGTGAAAACTTTTAAAGCTACAGATACACTGAACTAAGTTATCTTTAATATTAGTCAATTTACAAGAGGCACATAGAAATTCCTCTTTTTGCATATCCCTTCTCAAGTTACCCACTTCGGAGGGGGTCAGTCCTGCTGCTGCTATAGTAACAAACTGATGAGAGCCGGGAGAGTCAACCAAAACAGTAAAAAAAAAATAGCAAAACATAGACGAAACAACGTGCTTAGGGATGCTTAAACACAGAGTTTGGGGGAGAATTCTAGATGGGTTTGGATCTATGAGAGACCTTCTTTCCTATCACATGAGAGATTGTTCTTTCCTTTTTTTTTTATTAACTAAATTTTAAGCTTGCAGTTTGGGAAATGGAGGCACACCCTTGCAGATCAGAGTAAGCGGGAGGGAACGAAATGTTCAGACTTAATAGTTTAAGCCTGCAAGAACAGACCTGAACGTAGAAGCTTTCAAAACAGAATTTACAGACACAACCTCAAGTGTAAAATGTAAAGGAGTGTTTTCAGGCATTCTTTTATAGAAGATCTGATATCTGTTGCGTTTGCAGAGCAATGTTTACAACATTAAGATATGGAAAAGACGTGGATAACTTTTGACAAGTAAAGCAAAAAGAATACTTTTCAAAAGGCTTGCTCACATAGAAATGTGGGTTGGACCGACAGCTGGATTCCTTATAGTAAAATAACAATCAAAGTGCCAGTGGAGTAAACAGAATCAGTGCTTTACAGGCTGAGAGTCTGGTGCCCCAATCGGAGCTGCGTTTTTCCTCATTATCCTCCCGTTTGGTTTCCTCACAGGAATTCTCTCCACATCTCCATCCCCATTTTGGGCCTCTGCCACAGATTACTTGAGCCCCGGTGAGAAGTGCTGTCTGTCTGGTGCTTGGTTAACCTCTTGTTACAGGAAAAGCCCACTCTGCCTTTGTGACCCTGCACTGACTGACTTACTTAGCGCTGATTATTGGCTTTATGTGCTGCTGGCCTTCATGCACACAAGACACAAACACACATGTAGAGGCCAAGCCCAAGCTTTAAGCCCCGAGATGCTGTACCGCGGAGTACCTTCTTGACGCATATTTCCTTGGTTGTTGTGAATGACAGTCAGAGTCGTATTTGCAATTAAAACCATCCGTTCGGTTTATTCTTCTTTCAAGTGATTACAAACATATTCCCTTGCTGCAGCCAAGTTGTATGGCGTGCTACGTGACTGAGTGTATGGTAAAAAAACGTTTGTCTTCCGGGTAGCAAACTGCGGAACCACAGATTGGTTCCTACTTATATAGACCCCTGATTGGCTCTTACAACACATGTGAATATAAACAAACGTACCCGCATGCTGAATATGTACGACATAGGGACACAGCATAGTATGAACCTATATAGGATGTATGCATGTGTTTACACTTCTGTCTTTCCCTCTTAGCTGTATGTACACTCATACACATGCAAACACAAACAGAGTGGACTGAGCTAAGACGGTTAAAGCTTTAGTGCGTAACTAATGTCTAATGAGGAATGCTGAGTAATTACAACAACACTGTCTGTGCGTCATTCCTTTATATGTAACAGTTACGCACCATACCTTTAAAGCATATATGTTTGTGCGTGTATGTGTGCATGCGTGTGTGTGTGTGTGTATATACTTGCACGTGAGCGTGTGGCTGTGCTGTGTTTTTGTATTATATAACACTATTCAATGTGCTCTTTAAGATGTGGCATCAGGGATTAGGTTGATAGGGAGAGAGTTTGCAGATTGCTGCTGCCTCTGAGAGTTTGTGTATGCGCTCAGAGACTTCCAGTGATGAATCATTTTCCAATAACTACACTGTAGCTCACGCAGCTTCAATATTCATCAACACAGAATGAGCACGTGTCTCGCTTGATCTGTCTTTGATGCAGTGACGTCGCATTTTCCCCCAAAGACATCAGAAAAATAAAAATTTGAAATTGTTCTGGAACCCTATATACAAAACTGTTCATGGTTCCCCTGGGCAAGGAGACCTCTGTTTCTGTTTGCCACTATTTTAGAAAACAAATCTCTTATCTCTTAAACAGCAATAGACATTGACATTTTAGACGGTGAGCAGTCTCACTTTTCAATCACTGTTTCGACATCTTCTTCTGCTGCCACCAAGTTTTTTTTATTTATTTTGTTGCAACGTTACTACAGTAAGTTGTTATAGATCAGATCCAACATCTTTCCACGTGTGCTATTCTGACTATTGTCTTGTGGAGACATCCCTGTCCTTGTTGGATCAAAGCAATTAAAGAAGTAAGCCTCAGATTCACACTGCAGTTTGACTCAGAATGCGGAGTGACTTGTATGAATGTGAATTTCCTCCTTCCCATCTCTATCTGCCCGGCTGCTTCCTTAATCCTCATAATCCTTCTCACAAGTGGAGTGGCGGTGGTACATGCTAACACACAAAGCCATGCCAGAAAACACTGTTGTCTTTCAAAGTGTGATCAAGTGATGGACATATGTCAGCACCAGATTTTTCCCTCTTTCTGCATTTTCCTTGTCTGACTTTCACTCTTTTAAACCTTCACTGCTTCAGTTCTCTTCCTTTTGTATGCCGTAACTCAACTCAACTATGATTTAAGACAATTTAAAAACATAGCAGTAGAATAGTAATCTCATTTGATAGCACTACCTACTGTATGTATACATGTACTCTGTTTCATAATTGATGCGGTTATGATTTATTGATGGAAGAGAATGCTGCATGTAGCTACGTAATTAAGAATTTATATTATTGATTGTTTATACGCCGGCCTTGTCATAAAGACTGGTAATTGCCTTGTGTTCTGCATTCTACTGGGATTCTCTGAGTTTTACAGTGTAACATATTCTCGGAACAACAGTTTAATCACCTTTATGGAAATAGTCCGCTGCTGATCAGTGCTCGGCTAAGGGCTTGGTTTTAGAAACACTTTCAGTATGTGTGTAAACATTACAAAGTAAGCTTGTTGTACTGAGATGTGCGTCATTGAGACGCATCTCGGTCCTCATGAGCATTACTGCTTTTACATAATGAATACGTGTGTACTGTCGAAGCTGTTCATGTCAAATGAATATATGCATGAAACTAATAAAAAGAGAAAAAGAGAGCATGAAATATCACTTAAACAGAGTAGTAACGGATTGAAGTCAGGTCTCATCTCAACAACAGTGTTTGATTTGAAACAGTAAAACATATCAATTCGTTTTTACCATATGTTCAAGTTGCTAAGGCTAATGGGTTAGCAAATAATTGTCTGCTTACAGACGCATCAGATACTGAGCAACTTAAGCATTTACTTGGTGTCTCGTTTTTGTGGCATCTTGACAAAAGTAGGCTACTAACTCTAAGCTAGTTAGCTATTTGCTACCATAGATAGTATATAATATGGATGTATCATCCGTGCTGACCTCAGTTAGTCACACGGCATCCAATAATCCTGGTTTAATTATGCGCGTCGCAATCTTGTGAGATTTTTACTCCGCCTCACGTCGGGGGGAGGGAGATACGCCCATCTAGCTGACGTATACCTCCGAGGAAAAGTGAGGGACAACGGGCGGAGAGCTGTCACTCAAGAGATCGCGCCAATACATTTTAAAGGTGAAGTAAGCGGTTTATTTATATTAATATAAGTGTTAAATCGCTCTTTATTCATAGAGTAATCACGTACACAATGTGCGCGTTTCATAAAGTCAATCTCTTAGTCAGCTGCTCTGCATGTATAAGCATTTAAACTTTATGTAGTATCCCGAAATGTTATCCAATCACAAGAGAGAACGCTACAAACCGACACCCGTTCGCACCCATCTCACTCATGGTCTTACTGCCGGTGCACGCCAGAGCAACAGATGGGTGAATGTTTATGCGCCTACAATGGCGGAGCAGGTAAAAATCCTTCCCAATGTCTGTTTTGATGGTTTTTATCATGTTTTATCACACTTATGGATCTGAGATGATGCTAGATAACTTGCTGCTCGAAGACCGCAGTGCATTAATGTGGTGACGTGGGGACGAGCGAGGGGACTGCTAACTGCAGTAACTGACAGGAAGTTAGCTAAAAGAACCATTCCGCTTACAGCTCCTCTTAACCTCCAAAATAATAAAAACTAGCCTGCTTCACCCCCCTCAGTTTTGTCATGGATATATGAGCTAAACATACAGACTATAAATGGTTTTGTGGACCAGGCTGTAAATAGGTTTAATAAGACTGTGAAAACGGCCTGTTTAACAAGTGAGTCAAAGAAAATTTGCTCATTCTTGGTACCACCCCCAGTGGCCACCGGAAAGTACTGCAGTGTTTGTCACTTCTTTATTGGATGCTGGTAGACCTCGCTGTGGTTGGGGCTTGTTTGCTACCTGTGTCCTTCTGCTGTCTGGAGCTGCTAATGTAGCATAGGCTACAGTGACTGTATCCACTGGCAATGTCAGCATTTATTTAAACTGAAATGTTGGGGTTAAAATCCAAGTCGATTATGGAGTCTTATGGGCTCGAACATCACAAGAATGAGCTGAAAGAAATTCCATGGTTGTCTCTGTGGCTTCATCCTATTAGGGACAACTTTAAAATGGTTCTACGTATAACAACAGTTCTTCTTTGTAGTGCAAGGTGTTGCTAACTCATCACTGTGTTACATTGTGTTCCAACGTTTCTCTCAAGAGCGTTTCCCAGCATCAATTAACACCTGAAAGCACCTTGTCCATTCAAGCCCCATCCTCTGATTTATACTGATAGGATGGCCGCATCTTTACCATAAAAACCTTTGCTAGTGCAGCTTTAATTTGATGGCTTAAAAATAAAACCTTGGATCAGTCCTTTGAAGCCTTCCCTGTGTCCACTTTGGCAACGCCGCGGCTGTAAATAATGTAGTTTGCGGGCAGCAGGGCCCACTGCGTCCCCATTTCTTGGCCGTGCGTTCGATAGTGGGCAGTCTCTCGGGCTAAAGAAGCACCGGGTCTCCCTTCATCCGTCTTTCTTTTCCAATCTCTCGCTGTCTGTCCTTCCCCTGTCTGATTGTTTTCCTCCGGTGGCATCTCTCACTCTGCCCGCTCCTCTCCCACTCCTTAATCGCTCTCCACCTCCATCTCTTTCACCTATTTTTGGTCCCATATGCATCAATTATTCATGTCCATGCATGGAGCTTCTGACTTGAGAGCTATCAACAAGAGCTATCAGGGTCTTCATATGCACCTAAACATCCACCTGCCAAGTATAGTGCCACAGGAGGATGTACGCATATGCAGGCTCACACTCACACTGAGACAAACAAACACACACACACACACACACACACACACACACACACACACACACACAAACACACGTATGAAGCAAATGGAAGATGGAGCACACAGGGGAACGGAATGTACGTAAGTCACGTTGTTCACCACATGGTTGGTTGCAAGTGATAAACAAGAGATTCAAAAACAGTCACATGTAATTTCTTGAGCATTAGAAAGCATGTTTTTCCCCTCTTGTTGTGGATAGCAAAGCCTGAACTCCACTTCTGTTTTTTGCCACATGTATTTAAATCTGTACATGACCTTGATGTGATTTGAACACAAAACTTTCTGATCTGGAGTCAGACGCGCTACCATTGCGCCACAAGGCCAGATATTGTTGGTTTGGCTTGGCTTGCAGTTAGACACTTTAAGAGTGAGCACTCTAAAACATGGTAATAGTGCCATTGCTGAATCTCCTCTTATTAGCCTCTGTCTGAAATGCTAAGCTCCGACTTCCAAAAAGCCCTGTCTGCTCTGATTGGCCCTGAATCTAACTGCCAGTTTGAATCTATCTGCAAGTAAGAAACAGATATCTGGGTGTGGCTTATCATAGGCGGAGGTAGTGCTAAGCTTGATTGGTAACAGGGGGAGGGGGCGTGGCTTCCCTCCCTTATGATGTCATGAGGGGAGAGAAATCTGACTAGGGGTTTTTTGCAACACAGATTTCTGGAAAAAGTGGGAATGGAGAAAAAGAAAGAGGGTTGTTAATGGTTGACCTTTAATACCTAAACGATTTGGACATTTTTACACTGGCCCAACTCTAATTGTACCCACGTTTTGTCATCTTTCTTAAAGATGTACGCTAGCTACGACATAGCCTAGAGCTAATGGTGGCTATGCCCTTACACTGCAATGCTACGCTGTAATCACCTGACACGCTCAACTCCTAACTTCTTTGTTTTAAGTCCGCTTTCCCACCACCTGTTAAACTGTATACATTGCCTATAGGTGGGATGATGAAAGCACCAGAGGTAAGGAGGTCACCCATGTTTCAGCAGAAGGGGGTCTGATGCTAACACCCCAGTTTGTGATCTACCGGGCAATCCAAACTGCAAATATTGATTGGTCTGAATGGTTGTCCAGTTAGGGTCTAAGTGACACCTTCAACTGTTTCTATAAACAATCAATACACTGGAGCTACAGAGCGAGAGGGAAAGCCACCGACCAGGAATATCAGGACTTAAGGCTGCATGAGTTACAGCTCAGCTCAGCTCAGCCAATGAGTTACTGTTACGCAAGAGCCCAGCTGGAGATCAGAGAGTGAGAGAGAGGTAGAGAGAGAGAGAGAGAGGGATAGAGAGAGAGAGGGAGAGGGAGGGAGAGGGAGAGAGGGAGAGGGAGAGAGAAAGAGAGAGCGGACCGAGTGAGCAGTGAGAGCAGTGAGAGTGTACAAGCCGAGGGACAGAGAGGATGGCAGCGAGTGAGCAGAGCGTATAGGCAGATTACAGCTGGATCTACCATACACACACACACACACACACACACACACACACACACATCCACCAGCAGACACGTGCATACCTCCCTCACTGCATCTCTTTCTACCCTCTTGCAGCCTGGAAGCGTCATGAGTGGACACGCGGAGGGGTTTTTCCTGTCTCCGCCAAGGGAGTGAGCGGAGAAGAAGGAGAGGAGGAGGACAGAAAAGAAGACAAACACTAACCAAGAGGAAAGAGGAGAGGAGGGAAGGGCAAATAACAGGAAGAAGATAGAAAAGGAGAAAGCACCAAACTTTCTCCTCTCTTTCTGAACTTATCCTGGGACTTTGGTGGAGTCCAAAACACCGGGCCATGAGGCTGTGAAACCCCAGCCTTCTTCTCTCCTCTTTACAGAGCTCTTTCTCTTCGTATATACCGTACCTGACCCCATGTCTCTGAAAGTTGGACCCAGCATCGCTCAAAGCACCCACCTATGGATGCTGCTGTGCCCCCTGTTCTGTGCCCTGGTCCTGGCCAGAGGCTCCACGTTGAGCCCAGAGGACCTCCAGAGCACCACCCGCCCTGCTGCCACCTCGCTACCGGAGGAGGTCTGGACCGGCCCCACCATCCAGCTCCAGCCAGACCTGCAGACCCAAGCCCAGGAGGTTCCCACCGAGGCACAGACCCAAGAAGAAGCACGGACGGAGACTCCGACCGTCACGCCAACTCAGAGCACCACCAGAAACTATACAGGTAACATTTCTACCCCTTTTCTTTACCTTCTACAACTTTCATATCAGTGTGAGATCAATGATGGTGGGTGCTATAGGGTGGAAAGAACCGCAGTTGAACCCAATATGAAATAAATCTTTCATGCAATTACATTTAAAATGCACAAAAGAAGACAATTGGTCGATTAGTCAACCCACAGAAATGTAATCATCGCCAAGAACTTGATGAAAAATAAATTATAAAGTCATTTCAAAGCAAAATTCCAAACAAATGCATTGGTTGCTTTTTCTAATCTTCGTTGATAGGAAACGTAAGATCTATGGGTCTGGGGCTGGTGTCTGGACAACATAAAGTTATTAAAATACATCAACTTGATGGAAGTTATGATGGCCTTTTTTCAATGTTTAAGCTAGTTGTATGGACCAAGTGGATATTCCTTTGATCAAATATGTTGTGGACCAATTGGTTTCTCTGAACTGATCAGGAATTCCGGCTAAATAGCCTCCGAAAAAAGTTCTTGTCCCGGTCACAGACCACATTTTTACTATCAATACCAAAAAATGTTGACTCAATTAGATTTGGAAAATGTTGATGTAGAAGTTGTTGACCCGCTAACATAGCAGTCAAATGTCGGTCTAACACATGCAGCTGCTATATCATCACAAGTCTTCTTATTTGGCTCTCTGTTGTATTTTTTAAATCCCAGCAAAGATATAGGGATTGAGAGATATGATGCGAGTAACATAACAAGTCCTCAAAGGTTCTTGAAAGTGTACCTGCTGTGTCGGTTTCTGTTAGTGTTCTTACATTTTCCCTATCCTTGAATAACTTATGTGATACCAAACCTCCAAACTGAACCTTGATACAAACACCAACCACATAAAGCAGAGCTATGGGAAAAACACACACAAAGTTCCTTCCTTGACGTCTTTGACCAATATCTTATTTAACCTCCCCCCCACCCTCCTCCCTGGCCCCCCCCCAAAAAAAGTGTTTTTATGCAACACAACTGTTTATAAGCTGTTTTGCATTTTTTTTTCTAAAGCACCCATCCAGCTGCAAAAACCTTCTGCTCTTTTTCTTATTCTCGCAGCATGAAATAGTATTCACTACACTCGAAAAGACTGGTTGAGGTTCTCCCACAAATGTGCGTGCTGTAATGTGTGTGTGTGTTTGTGTGTGCGAGGGCATATGTACTGCTTTGCTTTTGATTTATAGTAAATCTGTGTATGTGTGTATTTGCTTGCCATGCGTGTGTGTTTTCTCTTGTACATCTGTGAGAGTAAGAGCATTTTTTAAAGGGAATTTTAGCATGGGCAATGTGTTATTATGTGTTATTAATATGTCAGACGTTTATACGGATGTTCTGAAAAGTACAAATTTGATTGTTTCCACATGTGAGAATTTATGTGTGACTCTGAGTCTTGTGTGGGTGCTTGTGTTAGTGCGTACAAGCAAATGAACACTTTCGTCTGTGTGTGTTTGTGTGTGTGTGTGTGTGTGTTTGTGTGTGTGTTTTGTGCGTGTGTGGCGGCAGGTAATGCAGTTAAAGACATTTTGTTATGCCCAGGATCAGCCTTAAGAGAAAGCTGCAGCGCCGCTCGCATGACTTCACTTTCACTGAAGCATGAGCAGCCTTTCTCTTCTCCTCCGCTACCTCTTTCCATTTCCCCTCTCTCTTTTTTCCCCTTTCTTCGCTCTGTCCATCTCTCCCTCCCCTGTTTATCATCCTCCAACCTCATCTGTGTCTCTTTCTCTACTAATTGCTTTTTTCTCCTTCTGTCACTTTATCCCTCTCCCCCACTCCTTACTTTTTCTTCTCTCTGAGTGTGTCACTTCTTCTTTCTTCTTTTATTTCCCTCCGCTGTCCCTCTCTCTCTTTCGTTATTTGCTATTTATTCTCATGTCCCTCGCCCGTCCCTTCTTTCTCGCAGGGCCCATGTCCTCACGTGTGTGCATAAATAGGGCTAGAGCAGATGTCAAAATGCAAACCTCACATGCCTAATTCACTTATAAGCACACACACACACACACACACACACACACACACACACACACACACACACACACACACACACACACACACACACACACACAAACAAACATTGGAAATGGACGTTGCTCGGCCTAAACGACACCAATCTTCTTAAAGGTTTAGAGAATAAACAACACAGTTGCTCGTTTCATAAGGGTCAGGAATAAGCACTTTATGCTTTAATTACACACACACACACACACACACACACACACACACACACACACACACAGGTGATCAGCTGGCTTGCCACATCACGCCACATGCATGAATTACGCCACACCAGAGCCTCTATGTGAAAGAGCTTCCAAAAAATTCTAAATCCTGGATGTGTGATTAATATCAACATGCGTGTGTGTGTGTGTGTGTGTGTGTGTGTGTGTGTGACAGTATATACTCCTCCTTTTAAGCTCAAATGAACAGATAAAAGCTCCTCGTTTTGTTTACTTCTATCCACCACAATTTAATCCTATTTGACTCTTCCCCTTCACGTCTGAATTGAGGCAGCATTACTGTGTTTATGTTTGAACCTTTTAGCCATTTCCTTTTTAGCTTCTCGGGCATAAACCCGGCCTCAGTTGTCATTTATGTGACAAAAGATGTATCCAGTTAAATATAGAAGGCTTTTGTTAGAGCGGAGCTTTAGGACACTGAACATTCACGAAGTAGCCAAATTAAATCGTGTGGATGAACACAAACCCCAAAGTGACTTTCCAGAAGAGTTCATGTTGGGTTCTTCAGATGTGCCACCACAGGCAAACTCATGTGTGCCTCCATCAACACCACCTGGGATGCTTCAAGAGGGCTCATTCAAACTGACTGAATTAGACTTTATGTAATTTAACACAGGAGTAAATATTGTTACAGTATTAAGTGACTTTGTTGTTGGTGCCATATGGGCTGGTTCAAAAATGACAAGCACTGTTGATCAGCCGGGATCTTCACATACCTCTATAGTATCTCTATATGGATTACAGTGTTCAGAGAAAGAGAAAACATACCATGACTGGCAGTTTACAGGCAGAGGTCAGACGACAATGGCCAGACTGGTTAGAGCTGATAAGACAACTGTAACTCAAATAACCACTTGCTGCAACTAACCACACACTGGAGGACTCTTAAAAGACTTTGAAAAGACTAAAGACGGACACTTAAAGACAATCAACTCACACCTGAAGACAATTAGTTATTAGTTATCTGAGTTTTTAGTCACATACTAGATGTTGCAAAGACAGGGGATCTCATATTGCAAGACTACAACTTCATTTTGATTGATGAGAGAGATCCCTTTTGAGATAATCATTCATTTCAATCCTGCTACCGGGGATAAAAAGTGATTTCAGTCAAATAAAAAAGTATTTTTTAGCAGGAAAAATGGACTGGGTGAACTCTAATCTTAACCAAGTACATACTAGTATATGCCCTATATGCCCTGAAGTAGGTTGCGATAAAGTGATTCTTTCCCATCAGCCCCAGAGCCCCATACATAGGGCTCTGGCCCGCCCTATCAGATAGAACGATTTGATTGGTAAGTCCGAATTTTCCGACATAGTTAATGAGCTTCAATGGATCATGTCCAGACCAACAGGCTAAGCAACTTTAAATTTGCCAGTGGCAGGTCTGCATTTCCAGGCTACTGTGAGTTGGCATTAAGAGTGAGAAGCTGCAGTGGTGCAGAATGGTGTCCGAGTCGACCTCCCGCTAGGATCTGGCAGGTTGTTGACGAGCAGCGGTTATTTCAGCGATAGAAGAGCCGTAAGCCTTTAACATTAACAGGGTGATACAACCTATTAACCACGAACTAATCTAGGCCTATATCTGTTACTTAGCAGGAAGCTAACCTCTTAATCTGGTCAGGCAGGTATTTACAGGGAATCCCTGCTGTGTGTGGTAGTACTTTTTCATTTATACATTTTTTTCCTTAGCTTTTTTTACCCAAAATAAGGTCACTGTACCAACATTAAGAATAGTTTTCACAGCCATAGTGTCTCAGTAAATAATCCCATCCCTGTACTGTTTTATTTCATTCCTTCTCATAGAAAGCACTGGAGAATAAATCAAGTACGATGGTGTCCAATGAAGTAGTCAGCAAGCACAACCAACCGCTAGTAGTTCCAAGAGGCTACATGTTCCATATCACAAAATCCAACTTCCTGAACAAAAACTAAATACCAACGTTCAATTTCGAACACAGAATCTAAACCTCATGATGCGAATAAGCAGCTTATTCTTCACTCTGAGTCTCTATAGATGAGATCGACAAACAAAAGCCTTTAACCTATAAAGCCAATTACCTTTGTCTATTACGGGCTATTCAATTAACCCCGTAAACGACACGCTCATACCTCACTGGGAGCAGGTAGAGTCCAATGTGTTTTTGAAGCCAATTACAGTCAGTCTATTTCAGTTTTTTTTTCTTTATTTTGGTAGTACAATGCTAGAAACCTGCATCTGCACATGTACCTATAACTAGTACTGCAGACTAAGTTTGACCCAAACAAGTGTCTGTGGGGAGAAGCACTGAACTTGCATGTAGGCCCGGGATATTTGTGTCATGGACATTCACTATGGTCACTCCCTGAGCCCTGCAGGTGTCCTCCAGCCTCAAACAAAGAGCTTAAAGAGATCCTTCAGTCTTCTGCCTGTCAATCCAATATGGTTGCTGGCAGCGACTCAACTTCATTATTACCTTCCCACGGCTTTAAGCTAGCACCACTTTACTTTGCTGAACAAATTCGCAGAGGGGAGAGTCTGAAATGAGACTTCTCTCTGGGCTGATGGTTGGAGCTGGATGGGGACAACAAAAGAGCTCCAGCGAAGACAAACACCCTTCAAAAACCTGATCGAAACACTTTTTTTTTTGGCAGAGACTATAGTATGTCATCTCAAACCACAAGCAAAAGCAATATTCCATTTCAAGATCTTTATTTTCCTGCCGTCTTTACAGTTAAAACGTTGCTCGCTTGTCCAATGCCAATGATAATAATTCTCTGTTTTCATGACACCTATTGATCTCTAGGCTCAAGCCTGTGAAGCCATGTTAAGGTTGGAGGTCAACTCAGGTGGAAGAATATTTCAGGAGACTTGGATGAATTATGAAGCAATATTTATTACAGACTTGGCCAAGGAGAACCGGACTGCAACTCTCGTGACTTGAACTTCAATTCTGCCAGACACATGCTGAGAGCTGTGCATTAACCTCGCGCTATCTCTAACACCTCCCCGGCTCGGGCACCAAGCGTACCAATGTTTTGGTTCAGAACTGAACACAGTGAACCATAACATTCTGGAGTAGAAGGAGATGAGACTTTATCTATAAAACTGACCTAAGTGTCTCCTAACAGGCTCCAAGGCTGACCTAGAGTCTGTGAGACAGACACACAAGATAGGCATATATGACCTATTAACCTTTACCATTAATATTACAACTAAAGACCCAAAATTCCCTCACAAAGCCAAAGTCTTTTCTCCACATCTTTGAAGGTTCCAAGTGTTACTCCCTTTTGGCATGTCAGCGATGTTAACCACTCAATCTGTGATGTCCGTGGCTCAGAATCAGCCCTACCGTCCCTTCTCTGTTTAACTGAAGAGAGATTATCCTCAGTCAGATCCAGCCAAAGGTGCCAGGTCAAGGAGAACTCCATTAGCCTGCCTTCAGCTTCTGCCTCTAGTATTCTGCACGTTGTCACCTTGAAGTCTCAGTCGGAGAAAAAAAAACTCAGAAATATGACTTGATCACTTGATTTCCCTCTATCATTTGAGACTCACTTGACACAAGTACTAATGCATATAGCTGAGGCAAACACGTAGTATGTCTTTTCTTGATTTGTGTGTGCACAGGAGCGTGCACACACACACAAACACACACACTTCGCAAGCAGAGCAAGAGCCAGGGGGATTAGGTAATCGGTTGTGATACAGCGCATCAGTGAGGTGCCACAGAAATAGATACAGTGATGGAGAGGACAGAGACACTCTGTGTTTGTTTGAGGGCAGATCACATAAAGCTGGAGCAAAGGGACCAAACAGAAAACTCTCAAGAAGAAGAATTAGACAGGAGCACGAGGACAAACGAGATGCTGCTAGTCAGCCGCCAGCCATGACTGCCATCTTTCATTCACTTCAACACAGACTGTAAGTGTCTGGTGAAGGCTGACTCAAGTCAAATGTATTTTTAACCATTGTTTATCCAGGGGAAAATGACCCAGCATGGGGGAGGGGCGGCCTTTCCTTTGGTCTGTTTGGCTTATTGTGTGTGTGTGTGTGTGTGTGTGTGTGTGTGTGTGTGTGTGTGTGTGTGTGTGTGTGTGTGTGTGTGTGTGTGTGTGTGTGTGTGTGTGTGTTTACTTTTCCCAGATTTTAATTTTAACTGATCACATTTTTGGGTGTAATTTAAAAGGGAGTTGTTGTAGTGGGCAGATCTTCAGTTCATCCTTATGGTTTGACGATGAGCAACGGTTGAGTCCCACCGCTCTCATCATCAGGCAGATGTTTTCAGTCGAGCAGAGTTATAGACAAACTAAACAAAGTGCAGCGTTTAGCGGCTAAAAGAGCCACATGTTCATCTTTGGAGATCATATAACAGAGCTTAAAGAGTGATTTAGGATTAATATTAGTTGGATGGAAGAAACCATATAACATTAGCACTTACTTAGCCAAACTCTAACTTAATGCTCATGTTGCTCTGTTTCTACAGGATGTGAACAAAACGGCCTATCAACTTCATTAGGTGCACTTAACTTGCAAGGACGTGGTCGTTTTAACAGGCAGGGAGTCTGACAAAAAGATGCAATTATGCTGCATTATGGGAAGTGTAGGATCCAGTGTGATCCAGTGGAGCTTGAACCACACTAGGACTAGAAGTCAGGACATCTCAGGTTCTGTTATAATGACAGATTTTGACCTTTCTTCAGAACATCTACAGTATGTGTCGTCATATGTGCACACCATGGGTGCATCAAGTGTGTGTTTGTTCTGTTCATTCATTCTGTGTGTGTGTGTGTGTGTGTGTGTGTGTGTGTGTGTGTGTGTGTGTGTGTGTGTGTGTGTGTGTGTGTGTGTGAGTGTTTGAATCTTTAATGCATAGAGCCTAATCTTTATTTAATCACAAACTATTCCGAGTGCTTCCCTGACAGGGGGCGAGCGGGTTGGGTTGTGGAGAAGAATACAGAAGAGTGGATGTTTGGTTGGCGGTGTCGGGTTGCCAGGTTTGGAAGGGTCCAGAAGTGTATTAGCACCCCGCCGGCAGCTGGACACTTTGATTGGCAATCCACAGTTTCCACGATAACAGCGAAGCTTTCTGAATGGGGCCGAACCAACATGAAAAAGTAAATAGAGTGTAGAATCAAAACACATACAGTACACAGACACACACACAGACACACACACACACACACACACACACACACACACACACACACACACACACACACACATACTCAACTGACAGTGTGCTCTCTTTGTATTCACACACTACCTGGACATCAGTAAAGATTTCAAACAATGTCAATCTCCTGCTATTGCCGTATGAATGTGCAAACACACACACACACACAAACAACTTTACTTGAAGCCAAACTGAAGTAAAGAAAATCGTACAACGTCAAAAGCAACACACCATTTCAATCTTTTAGGAATTAGTTAGTTTTTTTTTATTGATGCTTGGCTCCACTGGGGGGTGTTCTGTTTGTTCTCTCCACACTGCCATCATTGTTCCTCTTGTCTGTTTGCAAAAGTGCATCAGCTCTCAGGGAGCTGGGAGGTACTTCAGTGTCTGGGTGCTTGTAGGGATGGTGACGTGCTTTCTGCTGCGGCGTGGCAACAGCCAGCAAAAAAAAAAAAAGAGAAAAAACCCCACCTCATCCAGAATCTTTAAACACACAGACTGTCACGTAACACCTTCAATATTTCATCTGCCTTTATGGAGGTGAAGGCATTTTCCTTTTATTCTTGTCTGTGTGTGTGTGTGTGTGTGTGTGTGTGTGTGTGTGTGTGTGTGTGTGTGTGTGTGTGTGTGTGTGTGTGTGTGTGTGTGTGTGTGTGAGGAAGATCAGGAGGCGCGTTCAAGACTTGAGCCTTAATATGACTTGGGTGTAAGTTTCCAGAACACACATACATGCAGTACTTTAGCTAATGTGTTTATGTAAACAAGAGTGTGTTAGACAGCTAACAAGACAAAAGACTGTCATTTAAACATAATTGATTAGCCTTGATTAGCTTCACATTCGTTCCTCTCAGATCAGTCTGGACTTTTTCCAAACTCTGTGGGGAGGAGTACGGTAAAAAAAAAAAAAAAATGAAATAAATATGAACCAATCAGGGACTGCCTACCACTGAGGAATGAACTTTCCCGATCATCCGCTAGCTGGTGAAAGTAGCTAGCTATTATTATCAGGAGTTGTTGGACACAAAAACAGAGCAAAAATTAAAGTGAATATTAGGATAAATGATGACGTTACTCCATGTCTGGTGGATATGTTAACGCTAGCATGTTTGACACAACTTGAGCAAGTTGGCAAGTTAGCTGCATTAAATAGCTTGTAAACGTAGCTACAGTTGGGTCGGTGGCTGGTGTGGTCCTTGGTCTTAAATACCACCAACAACACACCGTCAGCTTATGAGATGTAGCTATATCACAACGTTGTTTCCTTTGGCTCTCATTCCGGCTGCTGTCAATCAAACACTGAGACAAAAAGGAGCTTTTCTGATATTTTCTGAAGGACCATTTATCTTCATTATAATAATAACAAATTATTAAAATACATTGACATTGTTTTTTTGACTTCCAAAAGTGATGACTTAATGTGAATTCAGTTGGATTTCTAACAGGCTCTTAGCGATGAAATTAAAAACACAATTGGCATCTGGAACAAGGGCACACTGGACTTACTGTAGTACACACCATATGGCAGTGGTCAGCAAATCATAGCCTGCGTTGCCCTTGGCTCACCAATTAAATCTAAAAATGTCACATATTGGGCTTCTTACCACTTCTTCTTCGGATATAACAAGCTAAGATATAAAGTCCCAATCCAAATGACATTATAAGTTCATTTACAGTACCATCTCATAACCATAATCCTCATGTGGACAGCATACTGAAGTGATGGCTTAGTAGCACCAGCACATGACAGCCACTGCTACTGAAATGAGGTCTGATAAAATCTAAGATGGTAATTCAAACCAACTATTCTTAATTAAACAATATCATATCTTCTATTCAAATGCAAATGTAACTCCTTGATATTCTTTCGCCAAGAGATTTGCCTCTCTCGGAACTGAAATGTCAGGATGACATTGTATTCAGCAATGGTTTTTGTTGCACTGAAAACATGGAGCATTGCCAAATAAGGTAAATTGACATTTCTGTTTCTAATCTTTATGAAAATTCACTTTTAATTCCTCCTCCTTTCTCTTACACAATGTTGAGGAAAAACATGATGTATTTATAGGCGTAGATGTGCTGGATTTAACTGTACATACATATTAATTTAGAAATAGATCATGTCATTCCCTGTTAGTGCTTTATGTCTTATTGTAGAATATGACTGTATGTGTATGATGGGTCAATGCACATTATAGCAGGACTTGAACAATTCAAGTACACATCAAGCTATTTTACGTCCCTTTAAATCTTCAGGATTTGTGGGATTTTTTGCCCTGCCGTAGAAAAGTAGTAGACAAACGTGTAGAAAAGTGTGTGTGAATGCAGCTACTATATCTTCCACTTATTTTAGTGTTTGGTTAAGGTGGTGGCCACCAGATACACACACACACACACACACACACACACACACACACACACACACACACACACACACACATAGACAGAAACAGAGTGAGAGTGTGATAGCATTGGTAAGAGGTCTCTTAAGGGAAACAGACGGGCTTTTAGTTTCCCCTTTATAAACAAGAGTCAGCTTGTCCTTGTTTCCCTGTACTACCCATCACGCACATTTCTTTTGCTTGTGACTCAATGTGTGTTTGTGTGTGTGTGTGTGTGTGTGTGTGTGTGTGTGTGTGTGTGTGTGTGTGTGTGTGTGTGTGTGCGTGTGTGTGCGTGCGCGTGTGTGTGAGGGAGGGGATACTGTCATTTCGGTACAGGATCACGGGATCCTCTCCCTCTCTGACTCTAGCACTGCAGAAATCCTCCCATCTGTCGCTCCTAATCAGCAGAGAGCAGCTTGCATGTTCACAAGGTCTTATAATGACATCTCTCTCTCTCTCTCTTTTGCTCTCTCGCTCAAACACACACACACACACACACACACACACACACACACACACACACACACAAACACACACACACACACACAGATTACACTAATACTGACAATTCTGACACAGCAAAGTAAACTGCACCAACATATCAGCCAACCCATCACAAAGCTTTTCATTTTCTCTCTCTAATAGTTTCTAAATTTGAAATCTTTTATAAACATGCACTAATCCTACACTTTTATATTAACAATAGGGGATAAATTGTCATGTATTTCTTATGGCTCTCAATCTCATCAACCAAAGCACACAGTAAATTTTGAAGTGTTAAAATAACACTAAAAGAGTTAAATTTAACACTATTTCCGAGTGGTCCCACTCAGAATTGGAGTTAAATTAACTCTTTTCAAAGTGTTAAAATTTTAGAGTTAAATTAACTCAAAATAGAGTTAAAAATACACTGTATAGTGTTATTTAAAGCCTTATAGAGTACTTTCTACACCCCGTTTTTAACTACCGAAATTGACACCAACACTAGGAGGCATTCTACTCCAGCTGTTGTTATATTAACTCAGATAGAGTTAATGGAGTTTGACACTGCATATTTAACACTGGGGAATTTACTGTGCAGGCTGTGGTATCTTTATGGTGAACACAGTGTAACATGTAGCACCTAAGAAGCCAAACAAGCCTGTAACATTGGTGACAATATGTCCGCCTTGCTTTTACTTTGCTGCAGCCGAGAGGTCAAAAACACATCTCTCAATCTACAAGCTCTAAAGCGGTTCAAAATACTGACACATTATTAGCAACTGAGAAATGTCTACATGGTTTTAATTTATTTTCGGTGAATGTTTGCTTCTATCAGCGCTTCATTTGAACTGCCCATTTACCAAATCATTACTTTAGTTGAATTAGAAAAAACATACATTGTATTTCCTCCTGTGATGAAGCCAGATTTGTTTGTGTTTCTATGAGGCAGCTATCCGCTAATAATGTAGTCAGCATAAACATGACTCTGTCTTGCAATTCCACCAAGCTTATAGTCTGTAGTTTCGGATAACAGTCTAATTATACAAGTATTTTGGACAGAACTTGATGTCTTACTGAGTCTGTGAAGTGAGCTTTAAAAGAAATCCAAGCGGTAAATGCTTTGTCATCAGCGACTGATCAATAAACCTGGCAACCCACCACAGACAGATATCATATGGTCATTGTTTTGCTATGGTCCAGAAATAAACCATAGTTATTTTCCATTTGAATAAGATGATTAAGATGTTTAAGTGCAACTAGCGATGCTTTGGGTTTACGTGAGATTTCCTGAGAGCCTCAACAATCCCTGCAGCACAGTCTCACAATAGCTGCCGCATCACAAGATCCCTCTGAGGTATTTGCGTATTGTAGCATGAGGAAGATAAAAATAGGACTTTTTTGTCCCTCCCTCCCTATCTCTCTCTCTCTGTCTCTCAGTGACTGTCCATTTATCCAGTACAAATGCTGATCTCAGGCCCAGAGCACAGATAGAACGCTGAGTGTGTGTTTGACCAGAGAGAGGACAGGAGAAAGTAAAAGATATTCCTGCTTCAGAATCAAATAGGTTGTTTCTAGGTGACACAATCCACCAATGGTTAAAACAGTCATGCTAAGTCCAGAAAGTGACCAGATGAACACAAAGGACAGTCAGCTTTTACACTCAGGGAAGAGGTGTTTGCTATTTCTAATGTGATAAAACTAAAGTTGTGTAAAAAAAAAAAAAAAAAAAAAATCATATCTGATTAAAAATAAACAGTGGTTTGCTCTATTGTAGTCTGGTAAATGTTGAAAATAGACCCCTGAATCTGCATAAAGTTTACATTGAAGTTTTTGAGATACATAAAATGAACAACTTGAAATGAATTAGACGGCTTAAGAGGATCTCCAGCTTTGATACCTTTGACAGCGCAACCTAACCGTTTCCTACTCTTTGGCTTTGTGCTAAGCTAAGCTAACCGTCCTTTGGCGTCCAGCTTCATATTCACCGTAGGCCTAAATCCTGTCGGACCTTACTAGGCAATAAAGCAGTATTTTCCAAATTGTGGAACTATAGTCTATCTTTGAGATTTTACTTTAATCAAACCCACTGTTCTTCCTTATCTTTTGTCCTCTAAATCCCAAGGTGTTTTTATCGGTGAAGTGACCCTGTGTGCCCTCTCCTGTCCCCCCTCAGGTCTGGCCTGTAGCCCCGTCCTGCCACCACGTCGGGGCTCCTTCTACGTGGAGAGCGGTACGGGCGTGTCAGTGGGCAGCGTGTTGGCCTTCTGGTGCAGAGAGGGATACCAGCTGGTCGGCAGCGACAAAATCTACTGCAATGTCAGGAACGGCAAAGCACAGTGGACCAACTACCTGCCCGTCTGTGAAGGTATATAGCCGGCTCTATTTCGGATTTATCAGGCAGTATTTCAAGCTTCACTTTACATTCACTCATAGGCCTATTCCGAATGAACAGTTTTCCTAAGTGCGCCTTTCAGTCCACTGCAACTGTTATCTTCTGTTGCACTCATTATGAACCACTCCATGACAATGTTTGGACTAGTTCTCAGTTCTCACCTCTGGTTTGTGCGTGCTATCCGGTTGCAGCTCACATGTTAAGCATCGTTGGTGAAGCCGCAAACACACATTTTTATGCACAGCGAACATCTCCAACTTTTCCTCTCAGAGTTCAAACATGTCGCATGAAATCAACATCTTGCTTAGGAGTAGAGCAGAAATAGGAGAGAACTCTTACCGCATTGGAGAAGCACATTAGATTTTCATTATCACTGCAGGAGAGTGCAAATAGGTGCTAAATATGCACATTTTGCATTTAATCGGTACGAATGCTAAGAAATGCAATTTCTACTCATTATTTATAATATGAGCTATGCCATTCTATCGGGGTAACAAATAATTTTTCTCGTTATCACAAAGGTCTTTTCATTTTGATGTTCATCAGAAATCACGAGTTCAAGCTTGCATATTCGTCTGACAACTGTGGCAATCTATGTAAACGTGAAATGTCAATTCAGTACATTTCATCTAGGCTATGCCAGTTATCATGCTTTGTAAAAAAATCACAGCATGGCTGGACATTTATGTAGGGATCTGTTGATAAAACTAATATTTTTAAATGTAATCCTCCCCCCCCTGAACAGCAATCCCCCGACCAGAGGACCGTGGTCTGAGAGTGGCTGTGTTGGCCTCTGTGGTGAGCGGCATTGTCATCCTGGCCATGTCCCTGTCCTTCCTCATCTGCTGCCTGCAAGAACGATCCAGCACCAAGCGGGCCAAGAAGGAGGGACGGAGCAGGTAGGTACTGGAGATATGAGCCCCTTTGTCAGACTTCTCCCTGCTATATCACACATCAAAACTCCGCAGCCTTGGCGACAGAGCTTTCTCCAGGGCAACTCCCAGGCTCTGGAACAGCCTCCCCCAAACATATCCGTGACTCTGAGTCCCTCACCATCTTCCAGTCCAAACTCAAGACCCATCTCTTCTCCTCTGCCTACCCCTAGTTCACCCACCAACCCAACTCTACATGTTCTTTTTGTTTGTTTATTGTTGTGTTTTGTAAAGCGCTGAGTGAGAGAAAAGCGCTATATAAATAAAATATATTATTATTATTATTTGTATTATTTTTATTATTATTATTATTATTATTATTATTATTATTATTATTATTATTATTATTATTATTATTATTATTATTATTATTACTATTATATAAGGGCTTCTGAGAGGACAACGTTCTCTCCTCCCCCAGGCGCAGGGATAAGCGCTCGGCCCGTCGCAGTGAGTGCTGGCTGGAGAGAGAAGAGGGAGAGTGGGAGTCTTTCCCTCCTCCAAAGATCTTCCATCTCTCCCAGAGGATGAACCCCCGTCTGGCTCCCGACAGCCCCCTCTACCTGACCGGAGGGCTGGGGGGATATGAGAACAGAGGCTACCAGAGGTAAACCCGGCAGCTCTCACATTGTTAACTCATTATCAAATGCAGTGTCAATACAGTTACAGTTGGGTCAGAAACCGCCGATCCATCACCTTATAACAGGACCAAATAGAGCTACCTTGTGCTATGTTGTGCAAGGAACCATGGGAAATGTAGTTCGACACATTTCTAGCACCTAAAGGAAACCCTAGAAGTATAGAATATTACAATACATGCAAACACAAAAACAGGCAATCAGGATAAAATAAATTATTGAAGAACAATAGATGGGACACTGACAATCTAGCAATGGCAAGAGAGGTAGGGGGTTGTTAAAAGCAATGATGAAAAGTCAGACTGACAACTGTGGAACCCCCGAGTTGAGCTGACTTAGGAAAATCAGTGAATTGATTGCCTGTGTAGCCAAAGCCTGATGGAGTATCTTATTCCTCTGTGCCAAAAACAATTAAAAAACAAACGGTTGCACTGGTTGACAGCTTCATTTATCACTGTGAAGACACACTGTAGTTTAAAATGACTATGAAGAACTTTTAAATGGTCATTTAAAGGTACAGTCTCATTTTTCCTCATACTGTGTATGATCATAAATGACCTGTAACAGCAAACGAGACCATCAGTGAAAAGAATGCTATTTGTATATAGTTATTATTAATGCCTTTGCTCTGGTCTGAATCCCTGCCAACTCAGACCAAACGATTTACTGCAGGCAGACCAGAACAGCCTGTGTTTATGAACGCTACTAAATCAAAATTGACTTTGCCTCACCATCCTCATTAATCTGACATATTCACATACGTATAATTAATTATATTACCTCATCTCAATGCATCCTCGGGTTTCTCTTTCACTCGCTTCCTGAACAAATGCACGTACCGCCGACACACGCTAGCAAAGATCTTTAGGCCGTCAAATGTGCAATAATCCACCGCTGAAATAGTCCCAAACTAATGCACTTGATATTTTTATATTTACATCTCCAGTTGAAACCATAGATAGTAGGTTGAAACCAATGGGCTCAGGGCCACAGTGCTAGGGAAGTCTGACAGTATTGAGAGATGGATTGGCCCATCGAATGACGCAGACCTTATATCCTTTAACATGGTGTATGAAGAGGATTCTTTCAGCCCCCCCCCTCAACCAATTGAAAACCATGTTTAAAAAAAAAAACAGCTATGATGATAAAAAAAAAGATGGTTAGGAGGACACATTGCTGGCAGATCCGAACAGATGTTTTTACGTGGCAAAATGAGCCTAACTTTGAGGAAGTCTAATTGCCTGGTGCTCTTCCTTACAGGAGTCAGGAGAGTCTGCTGAAGGCGTCCATGCCGGGCCTGTACCGCTCTGAGTCCCAGCTCTACCCTCACGTGGTCCTCCAGAGGGTCCCCACTCCTACTGCTCCTTCTGCCCCCTCCGCCCCCCTCTACCTCCACCTGCCCTCCTCCTCCGCCGGCCCCTCACCGGCCCACGCAATGCACAGCTCCCACGGCCATCCACACATGATGCCTCAGTACCCCACTCCAACGTACCCGCCCAACCCCAACACAGCTGTGCCCAGCGCCTACCCTCACCCGGCGCCTATCTACCCCAACCCAAACCCCACTCCACAGCGGCCGTGGCAGTAGCTAACATTTTCAACCTTTCATACGTACTGGGAACTGTGGCATTTCTGATACAGACGTCGGAGCATTAGGATAAGGGACAGCACATGAAGTCTGCTCTACTCTTCATTGACCCAGTTTGTATCCCGCATAAAGGTGACTATGTTCCAAAGCAGACGTGAAGAGAAAGAGTTAAAGCTATAGAGCGTAACTTCTGTCGCCCCCCTCATGAGGAATTCTGAGTTATTACCAAAACACTGTCAGCGCATCTACGTGAGGTAAATCTTCGGTGATCGCGCATGGATTTAATACCTTCTGCTGGTATGTAGGTTTTCTCTTAGCAGAAGAATCAGCATCTGAAACGTTTCGTGGGCTTGCTTCTTAAGTTCCTGCGCCACTGTCGGGGGGGGGGGCGACAGTACCAGTTTGTTAACGGTGTCAAATACAGAGAGAGCTTTGTGGAGCTGATAGGCTAAATCAACTTTGTCCGAACTCGTTTGGCGATGGTTTGAATTTAACCGACATCCATTGATTTGAAAAAGTTACGCACCATAGCTTTAAATTGAGGACGCGGCCGGTGTAGAAGCTCACCCTTTTACTGCATGCTTGCTGAACTTTTCCTGTGTTTTTGGACTCAACCTGGAAGTGAACACTGTAGATTTTGTGAAATGAAATGACAAAGAAAAGCGTCAAGTAGCCGGTCGACAAGGGAACACCGACAGTTTGGACTTTAAAGTGTGACGTTTGTGGAAGAATAACAGGCAATGAAGGATCATCAGAAGGACTTTGACTACAGCCACCACTGATTATGGCAGCTCAAACCTCTCAGCTGTGTTGATTTTTTAATAGACTTTGGTTAGGAAAAGGATCCCTATCGGCCTTCCCAAGGTCCACATGATGTAATCCAGACAAATATATACATTTATATATTTTTTTTGCTTTGAAGCTAAAGACTTGATTCTTCTGCTAAAGCTAAAGACTTTTTAAATCTCACGTGTTAACAGCTCTTTCCGGCGCGGCGCGTATGAAACACACTGACGCTAACGAACACAACCTACTGAATGCAGACAATTTTGTGCTGTGATAGTTGTGATCGTGTTCAATTGATCTTTCTCACCCAAATGTCATTTTCTTTCCCCCCCCCCCTGCCTGCATCTGTTGATTTTTTTCTCTCTGCCTGCTTTGTTGCGACTCAATCGGTGATTATTTCTGACAAAAGCCTTTTTTTTAATGGTCAGCAGGTAAAGACCTAAAGAATATACATGACTAAACTACTTGGAAATCAGGCCTGGATCGAAAAATAATTGCAAAAATGTTCATCACATATTGAAGTAATTCAAGTCTGGCTAGAGCCCCAGATAGGGATTTGGGAACAGAAAATGATGCACAATTGATTTTTCAATTTTCAGGAAAGTTTGCGTGTGATGTTAACCAAAGTTCTTTATGGAAGTTGTATAGCAAACATGAGAAAGTCAGACCCACTTTTCGAGGCAGCCGTTTGGTCCTCGATACACTGGAAACAGCACTGATGTGTTCAGTCTGAAATGGTTTAAAAATTCTGAGTTGAATTCTCTCAACTTCAGCTGTACAGAAAAATGTGGATATTGCTCCTAATTTCATTGTTTTGAAATGAATGGTTAACCTTCGCGTTTTTGATCCTTAACTCTCTCCAAATGCCCTGTGACTGTTGCTTTAGTCAGCCTGTACTCTAGCTGTGGGGCTCTTCCTTATTTCTAATAGAAAGACTCACTAACAAATCTGCACTTTACATTTTCTGAACAGCTCGGACTGTCCTCAATATTTCTCTTACTGTTCTACTTGTTGTATGATAATAAGACTGCCATAAAAGCTGAATAAAGAGACTTGTGTTTAGTTGAACGGTTCGGCGTGCCTTTTTCAATGTGTGCTATCCCGACGGAAGAGAGGAAGAGAGGGGAAATAGAAGAACGAGGGAGGAGAGCCCATTCATCATAGTGGCGTGGCAGTGGAAAATGAGGAGATGACCTCATTTTCCTGCAGAGCGACAGCGACACATGAGGCAGACTGAGTGATTAGTCCGTTCACACTGGACTTGATTGACAGCTAAAGGCGATCTCAGATGGTCATGGCTAAATAAAAGATGGCCTTCATGGGACGAGTGATACTACTATGTAGATAATAACAATGTGTTTAAACCTCCTATTATTACTTACTTTTTAATTTATTTATTTTTAAGATATTTTTTGGGCATTTTTCATGCTTTATTTGTTTGTTTGTTTGTTTGTAACCTTTATTTAACCTCGAAAGATCAATTGAGGGGTGACCCTCTTTTACAATGACGTCGAGTACAGATACACAATATACAATGAGAATACATAACAAGTTTACACACACACACACACACACACACACACACACACAGACAACAACAATTTAAAACATTCAGATCAATTGAATGAAATAAATAATAGCCTAATTAAAACAGTTACAAGTGTGGAGGGGTTGATTCAAAATAATACTTTTAAATTGGTTAACAGATATGAGTGTATTTATTTTAGTTGTATGTTGTAGGCTGTTCCAGGAGTCAGGGGCACTATAGCTAAAAGCGGTTTTACCAAGCTCAGACCGGGCATAGGGGACATATAACATGATCATGTCAGTTGAGCGGGTTTGATAAAGCCCATCTGAAATAAGCAGCATTTCTGTCAGATAGAGTGGTAGCTTTCCAGTCAGAGCTTTATATATAAAAATATGCCAATGTGCATCACGTCTCTCCTTAAGGGAGGACCACCCAACCTTTTCATATAAAACACAATGGTGTGTATCATAAGCATCTCCTGTAATGAATCTCAAAGCAGAGTGAAATACAGAGTCAAGGAGTTTAAGGCATGAACGAGATGCATGCCGATAAACCACATCACCGTAATCAAGGACAGACATAAAAACTGCCTCAATAATCCTTTTCCTACTAAACAACGGGAAGGTAGCTTTATTCCTATAAAAATATCCAATCTTTTGTCGCAGACGACAGACAAGATTTTTTATGTGAAATGTAAAAGAGAGTTTTTCATCTAGCCAGATACCAAGGTACTTATATTCAGAGACTTTTTTGACAGTACATCCTCTACGGCAGCGAATGCTGGTCCCTGAAGCCAACCTTGCAGAAGTCTCTAGACGGGTGCTACACCAGGATGCTGCGTGCAGTACTTAACATCAGCAAGAGTACTCATGTTACCAACAGTATCCTGTATGAAGGAACACCAAGGGTTAGCGAGAAAGTAGCTTCTAGAAGAATGAGACTGGCAGGACACTGCCAAAGACACCAAGAGCTGCCAGCCAGCAAACTGGTACTATGGGAACCAAACCATGGTCATCGGTCTCGAGGACGTCCTACACTAACATACGTGGATATACTCAAGAAGGATGCAGGAGCGCAAGGTAGCAATGAACTGGCCAGATGTATGGAGAATCAGGATGACTGGAAGCAACGATGGAGGGCTCGTCTGAGAGACGAAGAGACAGAGGTGAAATGGAGCAGAGAGGGGAGTGACATGCAGAGAACGGACGCGGGCGGGAATCGAACGCCCTACCTACTGAGCTAAGGGCGCCCCCCATTATTAGGAACTTTTAAATGTTTATGGAACAGTAAAAAAAAAAAATCCTCTGAGGATCATAAATGACCTGTAACAGCAAATGAACCATCAATGAAAAGAATTATATTTTTATATAGTTATTATCAATGTTTTACCCTGGGTCCGATTTACCGGGAACTTTACCGGAACCTCTACCATTTAAGGCAGGCAGACCGGAACATCTTATGTTTATGAACAGTACTAAATCAAAGTTTACTTTGCTTTACCATGGTCATATTACCATTATTAATCCGACATAGTCACATATAAATACATTACTCATACCTTATTGCGATTCATTCTGCGATCTTGTTTCCGGCACGCGTTAACAAATATATTTAGGACGGCAGGAGCCGGTGTCGTAAACACTACCTTTTGTCAAAACGGAAAGTTCCTTATTGCTACTTTAAATGGATAATAAGGATGCTGGCTTTATTTTAATACATAGACGTTATGTTGATGACATGACACTGAGTACAAGTTGAAAGCAGACATATGAAAAGGCCTGGGTCTCTGTACAGTAAGTTATTGCACTTATTACAGTAGCTGACCACAAGCACGGTATGTGTGTAAAGGAGGACTGGCAGTAAAATCAACAAGCAATGGAAATCTATAGTGCTGCAAAGATAATATGCACAACGTACATCTTTGCATCTAAGTAAAAATCCGCCCTAAACACCAGCTCATTTGTTTTTCCTGCCATAAGGACAGTGAGTGCGTGTGAGTTTGCGTGTTTGGTGTGAGGTTGAAGGGGTTGAAGGGGTCCTCAGTTGTTAGTAAGCGAAAACAGACTGCAAGACACACAAGAGGAGAGAGAAGACATACGGAGAGGTAGGTTCTGTGTTTGGATTTAGCTTTTCACATCTCAATAATACAAAAACAACTAACTATCATTAAAGTAAGGAAAGGGGGAAGTGATTACTTCAAGTGGCTACGAGTAACTTTGACGGTTGGCGGCCCCTTTGGACAAAAGCGGTAGTATTTTTATGACGCCAGCTGTCGTAAAGCAGTTTACTAGCGCGTGCCGGCCGTGCGAGTGTCAAATGTGTGTTGAAAGTGTGAGGGCACGGACTCTTGCTCCGTGAGAGTGGTTAGTGACACTGCATCAACTAATGCCAGTCAGTGCCACACACACGTGATTGCAATGAGTTGATGCAGTATCACTAACTACTCTCACGGAGCTTTCAGGTTCTGGGTGTGAACCTTGTTGTGATGGATCTCATCTACCTGTCTTCACTGCCTGTCAGCATGGTTTTTGAAACTGTGAGCGATCAAGAGGATGACAATGACAACCGGACTCTTTCAGGTAAACTCTGCAGAGTATCAGCTAAGTGCTTTCACCACCCGTAGCTTGGTGGGCTATCATCGTTCTCAGATACAGTAGCTTAGAGCTGAGATCGGGCCCTAAAAATCCAGCCCGACCCAACCCCAGCCCACAATTGTTCTGCCCAAGCCCGGCCCGTTCCATTAACCCTATTAAAACACAGGCCCAATTAAAACACTACATTTTTTCATTGGTTGGCTTTTATATTTAAAGTTTTAAAATACAATTTTGAGTTGTTGGAATGACAGACATCGGTTCAGATGAGAATGCGCGGCGCAACACAGAAGCGTGACAGCATGTATTACAGCCTTGAGTATACAGTAGGCCTCAAAGGCTGTGCACATCATTATTGAGGAGTCCAGTGAATATTTCATTTTGCACCTACAGTATGTGCCAGAATGTCAATGCAATGGGAAAAGCCAGGTGCTAACGCCACAATTTTCTCTTCACCAGACCATTCAGACCCTGGAAGTCCTGAACCAAGAGATATCTTCGACGTGTTCAACAATGTTGGTTGTCCCCTGCTGCTGGCCTGTATGTGTTTTGAGCGCTACCTGGCTGTGATTAAGCCTGTGCTGTACCTGAGACTGAGGAAGTGGGAGTACCGAATGGCAGTTTCTGCTGTGGTGTGGGTGCTCACCTTGTCCTGTTGTCTGGCTGCAGGTCAGTGTTGTTTGAAGAGATCATCATAGAAACTCAGCAATAACCTCCCAGCAACAGCATCCAACATGGGATCGCCCTGCAGGGCCGTTGCGGAATTTCCTGTGTGCAGATAATGAATAACAATTTACCAGACTAGCAACAACAATACAGATAACGTAACTCTAAGAGCACAGTAGATTAGCCACAAAATGGCTGAGGCCAAATGCTACATCTTAAACACAAATTTCAAACCTAAAGCACACAACAGAGTCCTACAGCATGTTTTGAACTTGTCATTTTCCTCTTGTTTTCTCAGGTTTAGTGCGAGATCCAATTCTCATGTTGTTGCCTGTTGCCACCATCATCTCCCTCGTCCTCGTCCTAATGCTCAGTTGCCTGGGTGTTGTGGTCTGGTCACTGCAGCAACAAAGCCCTGCCCACCAAACCAATGGTAACCAAGCCCGCTCTGAGTCGCCCCTCAAGAGACAAGCAGTGGTCAATGTGTTGGTTGTGGTTGTGTCCGCAGTGGTGTCTTACCTCCAAATCCTGGGGATGATTCCACTGATTGTATCCATATACTATGGGACAATCACTAGTGGTCCGTCCACGTGCAATTTTTTGGCAATAGTTAATTTATTAATTTATTGAGGAGTCAGAACATGAATGAATGAATAGAGACGTATATCTGTAACTCTGTATTGTGATTTTCCCCCAAATATCATAATTTCTTTCCTTTTTTTGTCCTCCAATGAGTGGGCAAGATGTTAGCCTTTTTTGGAAAATACTAAATTATTTATGTTAATGAAAATGTAATGATATAAAAGGTACCACATAAGGTGAAGATTGTCATATACTTGATGGTGGAAGGCTATAACGATGTGTGAGCAGGTGGAAGCACCATGCTTTGTGGTGTGAACTTTATAACTACACATGTAAACCTTTTCTAAAACCTTTTATATAGGTGAAAGATTGTGAGAAGTTATGGGTTCAATCTTTCAGGAATTAGGAAAATAGCACAATATCATCTGCATAATGTCACATTTAAGTCCCAAAAACATGTATCTTGAAATTTGAATATTTGATTATTCCCAATTGCTATAGCCAACTTTGTTATTGTCAGAACAACTATTAACCCCTGGGGAAACTTTATTTATACGCTTTATCATTTGCAATGGATCTACAATTTCTGATTTCAGAGGCAGACGGCAACATTGTGGAACAACCTGTGAAATCAGTTTCTATTATTCTATTATTATGATGTATATTAATTTAGTCTGACTGATATTTATATTGTAACACATGTGATATGATTATGGGATAGTGAGCGTGATAACTATGTCCCACATGTCATTTTTGTAAATGCCAACAACGCTGATAAATATAAAAACACTTAAACTATGTCTAATTGAATGCTCACTTTGAACACAGGTAACCTCGGTTTTGGGGCCTATGATATCACCTCACCCGTAAACAAATGAAAAGCAATGTCTATTACAAACAAATGCTTCTTACTCTGTGGTTTTGCTGTGATACGGAAGTAATCAGTGCTTTTGGTTAATGTGTATGCTGTAGTATCACTTTTTTAGATGAACTGTTGAACTTTTTTATTGCACTGAATTGGGAGAGGCAGCCATTACTGTTCACTTTGCATGTATCTAAATCTGCTCTTCCTTTACCTCCTTTATCTCAGCATTTGTCTCAGTTACTTGCAATGACAACAATTTTAATGCGTTTGTGCCGGCGATAGCAAAAGGAAGAAGGCACATTCAGTTTTCGGATTGTCCGTGTGTCAATCAGATTCTTGTGATCGCAATATCAGAACGCTTTGAGGGATTTTCGTCAAACTTTACACTAAAGTTTAGTCCACACTAATTCAAGGATTATCTGATGAGATTTTGGAGGTCAAAGATCAAGGTCACATGTGACCTCATGCCTCACAAACATAATATCTCAAGAACTCTTTGAGGGATATTTGTAAACATTTTGATTAGAGGATAAACCGCAAGGCCATATTTCTAAAATATGATGTAGAATATGGTTGCTTTGTAAATAAGGAGCTATCATTTCACAAATGGCAGCTACTCACAATGATATGTCAGGAATTAACATAGAATTACAGAATACAAAACAGAATTCAGACCATTTAAGAAAAGATTGTTTTACGTAAACCTCCATTCCTTATTACAGCAGATACATCAACGAAGACTTGCACATACAAATAACAGACACATTGTCTTTTGATAAAAGGGCATGTTCAATATACTTAAGTGCCCATTTCAAATGGCAACAGAAAATATCCCCCAGTACCCAGTTATGCTTTTAAAGCCAAAGAGAGCGCATAACAGTTGATTTACAATTGAACTTTGACGGAAACAATGCGTGTTCAAGGCAACGCAATCATATGCTTTCAAGATTAGAGGAACCAGTGATACAACCTGAGTTTCCATGTGCTGCATGAAGGCCAGTAATTGATTTTCAAAGTAAAAGCCTGCCTCACATGTACTGTCACTGTTAATATAAGTCTACAGTATATCTCAAAGGTCATTATGTGATAAAATGCATTTTACATTTTAGATGACCACACTTTCCTTTAGCCTGCCAGTCCCAGATGACTGACATTAATCAGGTGATTTTACATGTTATGTCATAAGAAAATAAATATCTTAATAATGTGGTCATTCATAATTGATTAGACATCCCTTGCTCAAATCTTAACCAGGCTTGTGGCTGTACTGCATTCCAGCCTTTTGGTCTGACAGAAACCAGATAATTACTGTCAAATGCTTAGAATCACCTAATCATGTTTTGCTGTTAAAACTGAATTGTGGTTGGTATAAACATTTTCCCATTCATTTTCAAACAATGTGGAGATACTTGAAGGTTTTTTTCTTTTACAAGAATGGCAATGGGACATTCATAAATAAATAAACTGCATCGTCACTGTCTCTCTAGCAATACAAATACGATGGCAAATGTTTGTGCAGTTGTCGCTGTTGAAATACTATTTGGGGTGCGACAGTAAGGGTAAGGAGGAGTTGAATGTAAGACATGACACATCAGTATTGAAATCTGTCCGTAACACATGGTTGCCTGTCCCTTATTGACACTGGAAACATTACCCCATTCCATATTTTCCCAGGACTTTAATGAGTGTCTGGAGTACAGTAAATATGTGATATGCAAACACTAAATATTAGGCATACCAGGGCTCAGTCTTTTAGTGCACATTCAATATGAAAACAGACAATTTGCAAACTTTATGGAGAAACGCTCCATGTAAAGACCCTCTCCACTCAGAAGTGTGTTTTAATACAGATACCTCTTGAACCTTTTCTTAACGGCTGTGGTTTTCCCCTAGTGGGCTGTCCCCACATTCCTCTACATATGATCTGTGACATCACAACTGGTAGCCAATTATGGTCCAAAGTGAAACCTTGGATATATATACAAACAAAGAGGATCTTTCAGTGAAGGTCGGCGAGTGGATCACCCTTTGAGACTGAAGGAGTTTTAGTTTTACCTGTGGGAACTTGGAACAGTTTTGCTACAAAGTTGTTTTTGACCAAAATGTAAACTGTCAATTTTCAAGTATTTATTTTACAAGGGCATTAATGTGTAAAACCTTCTCCGTGTAACCCATTCCCTCTGTCGTTTCTGACAGCATTATCAGCTGTCTCCAACTTGCTGAAAGTTGACCTCTTGCAAGAACCATTTTTGAATGGTTCAAAGCGCAGGATAAGTCCAGACACTTAATGTACCAAAGGCCTACACACCCAGCACCTATTGTTCAGACTCTGAGAACTGAGCTTACATGTTCTGACTATATGACGATCCTGCGCCAGTAGAGTGTAGTTATTTAGACAGTTTGGTTTAAAGTCCTACATGGAGGGTGCAGTGTTGGCCAAATCAGATATACTTTTTATAATTATCTCTGACCAAAGAAACAGGTTTCCAGTAAATGATACAGCACATGTGGTGTGGCTGTGGAAGCTAAAATCTTCCAAACGGAGTGTACATGAACCTGTTTTAGTGGTGATGGTGGCATGTCCCATATTGACTGAATCTGCAGTTCTAAATAAAAGGGGGGGGGGGAAAGGAACAAAGTTATTTTTAAGCCTTCCTAGGCAGACACAAGTTCGTACAAACATCACTCAACGGAATATTCTTTTTAAATGTATCTGAAAGGGGATATTTAAAGAAAAAAAAACAAGTATAAAAAAAATTGTACAATCAGATCATGTTATGGAAAAAAATGGGTACCAAATGTTTTTCAAATAGCAAAAGGTTTGAGAAGTTTCTCTAGCAGCACCGCACATGGCAGGAGTCTGATTCTCCTTGGACCCTTGTTCATTCATTCAGGGTGAAGCAGAGCATATAGATGGATGGTTCTAGAGGATGCCAAAGTGTCACCTAAGAAGACACCATATCACCCATCACTTTCCGTTGGGGGGAGGGGGGGACCAACACAGTAATCACATTCATCATAATTCCTTTCAAACTTAAAGTCTTCTTTCTGCTCCTCGAGTTCCACATCCTTTGCGACTCAAGCCTTGTTTCCACAGAGTAGAGCGGGTCGGGTTCGGTCCGGGTATTTTGGCTTTCCATTTGCCAAAAGCTGGGTAGGGTACGGATATAAGTGAGCCTAACCGCTCTAAGTTGCTCCCTTTTTTGGTACTCCTCCGTTGGGGTACCAGCCGCCTGAAAGGGTGCCGAAAAGGTGGAGCTACACACTGCCGTCCGTTGATTGGTAAAAAGAATCATTTCCGTCGTGTGTAGTCACCTTGGCAAGAGTGAAGAGAGTCTTGTGTTTTGGAGAAAATTGAGAGCGCAGCAATGTTTATTGTGTGGTGTTTTCCTCATCATTAAATTAAGTGGGCTACACTGTGTCCCACTGCTACGATGTCACTTAGCTGCCGCAGCCAGCGCTGTTCGCTCGCTGTCTCTCTCGGCTTGCAATGAGCCGTCTCTGTGCATTTACCAGCGTCACAACACGTGGGGAATAAATGAAGAAGCGGCTGGTTTGACCAAGCAAAAACGAGAGACCGCTGGCCTGACTGCAGTTGTTCCACAGCCCGATAATTTGAACCACATTCTGGCGGCGGCTATCGCAGTCCAGCCTAAACCCCGCCCTACCAGTAAGGGTAGGGTCGGCGATGGAAACACCAAGAGATCCTTAAAAGCGAGCTGTCCCGCTCTGAGCCGCTCCGACCCGACCCGCTCTACTCGGTGGAAACGAGGCATTAGTCAATTGGTTCTATTGTGCGAGGCCAGATCAGTCGTGGCTGCAGAATGGACATCTGAACTCCGCAAGTTCTTGGCAAAACTAAAGTGAAACGGCACTAGCCCATGTGTGAGGGGCCTGAAGAGTCTGTGCACCCTCTTAGAAAGGCCAGTTTAAGTCTTCAAAATCCTCAGAGGAACCCATGTTTACGTCGGTCTCCAGCAAGCTCATGATGACCGCGATAGCTGCCTCGTCGCTGCTGAAGCTGCTCAGGCCTGGCAAACTGCTCATGTGCAGCTGGGACGATTCACCTGTAAAGAGACCAAAAGAAATCAGAAAATAAAATACCATTAGAAACGTTGATGTTGTGAAATATACAGTATACTATCTGAAATGATCAAGGCCCTTCTATTATTTGGTGATTTTAGATGAACCGATTTCTCCCTCGTAGGCTTTCATAATAAAAAATATCCTGCTTAACTGTACCTGTATCTTCAGAAGCTGCACCGGCAGCGCCCGCTTCGGTCAGCGAGTCACACTGTGATGAGCTGCCTGCTGCCTCCTCTCTGCTGGACCCCTGGAACATGTCAGAACACGTTAAAACCCTGCAAAGACTTAAGGTCCCATATTATGCAAAATGCACTTTTTCGATAAACATGGGTCCAGGCAGGGTGTGCCTAGAGACTGCCAAAGTATCAAAAAAAAGAAAACTCTCTCCTTTTCTCACTCTCCCCCTTTCTGAAACCCTCCACCCCTCCCCCCAATATACTCCAGTCAGAAATCTCGCCGTCTGTGAAGTCACAGACGGCACAGCCACCTCCCCCCCACATTAGTAACCAGAAACTTCCACCGTGCAGTAGTCTATGATAACCCCACCCCCCTATTTCTTATTGGTCCACGGCCCCGAGATCCTCTGGAAAACCATTCCTTCACCACCATGTTGTTTTCCCCGCTAAGCGACAAGATGCCTGTAGTACAGCAAAGCATGCTGAATGTTGCATAAACCAACACAGAAGGCTTTTGCTCATAATCCACTAATTTATCTTAACCACAGCAGTATATTAATGCCTCGTTTTTAATAACACAACGGATAGGAAGCTACTTGTGCTTTCTTTCAAACGGTGAAACTGAAAGAAATGTTTTTATTGGTATTTTTGCCTGACTGGTGTATTAGCTTTGGGACAAGCATTCAGCTTTTGCTCATAATAACATATTTATATTCCCCACACCAGTCTAGCAATGCTTTTTTAACAGGACAAAGGATTGAAAGTTAATAGTGTGGAAGTCAAACTTTGAAGCTAATGTTTTCACTGATTTTAGTGATACTTTTAGCCGCTAGCTCCCGAGTAGCTTTGCAGTAGCCTCCATCTTTTGCTGCATTTTTAGTGTGCATTTTAACTGCGTTACTAGCACTAGACATGGTTCTTCTCACGGGTAAACCTAACCGTGGTAACAGGCACGGCAAAGACGGGGCGAGGCCAATGGCTTCGCTTCCGGACAGGGGCGGGGGGAGCTCATATATTATATATAAAACGAGGGGAGCTGCAGCTCAGTTTCAAAAATAGGCCATCGTGAGATTAGCTGAAAATCAGGGTATAGAGGCATACTACAATAAATGATCTGAACATTTTTTTCAGCAAACAACTAAAGAAAAACATATTAGGGACCTCTAACACCATATAATATTGACAGAAAAGTGTATAATATGAGACCTTTAACACGTACAGGCCTATTGAGACACCATTAAGACATGTGAGCACAGCTCAAACGGAAACAAAGTATGTCAAGTAAGGTTAGGTATGAGAATGATGGAATACTTCTATTGCAAGGGCTTAAACCTATTGATACATGAGGCCCTAACCTGTGCAAGCTAAGTCCTACTGATGTCCCTACTGTATCATCAGAACTCCACATGAGCCCATTCATTTGCTTGAAAATATAAAATGTATGAGCGACTGACTGGTTTTAAATGTGCAAATAAATACTACACAGCAAACAAATTTGCATGGAAACCTATGTGGAAATATACTGTAAATTTACAATAAAAAAGCAACCAGAATGTCATCATATATTTCCATATAAACTCCCCCAGCCATGTATTTGAATTAACCTCTAGATGCCACTCAAGAAAAAGTTTAAAAAAAAAAAACATGTAAAGACGAAGAGGTCACTCACACTCTTACTGGTTTGTGGGGAAACCATTGGACCTTTGTCCTGGGCCGGGCCAAAGGGACTGGAAGCTCCGCTTGATGGAGCAGAGTTCACCCTGCTCACACACAGGTAGAAACATAACAGGTAATGAAGTTATTCTAGGCTTCATATAGATGTCTCTATACATACCATGTTAACCTTATTTATATTATATCCTTACTTCGTAAACCCCACTCATACATTCAACTGCAAATGTAACCATGTTCTCCATCCATAATGGGGGAACAGCTAATGTCATTAAGTTTGTACACATTTTGTAAATATATACATGCAATGCACCTGCAGGAGTCCATGAGCTCATTGGCGATTTGCGTCCCTATGCTGCCTGCGTAGATCATTTGACCCAAGCCACTGGATAGGCCGGGAATTATGGGTAATTGCTTTGAGTCCTCTGTAGAAGAAGAAGAATACCTTTAAGACCACGTTTTTTTTTAAATATAAAACACACATACATACAAACACACACATACACAAGATAATTCAGTGTGAATTTCGTACCCTGAAGTGATTTGCCTGCCTCTTCCTTTTTTATGTGACCAGGCCCCCTGCTGGCAGAAAATGAGTATTTTACTACTGCTGTAGCCATGAATGAACTCTATATGCAACATGATCGGAAGCACAATGTGCATAGGAAACTGACACAAAAGCAAAGGTTAGATTGTGTCAGGATTTCTCTAAAGAATGGACATGTCTGTAGCAAAACCTGAATGAATGAAACAAAGCCATACTTACGGGATAGTCCTGTTTGAAGACACGATAAACTCCACCTCTTTGGTCCACGGGTTTGTGAAGCTAGACCACTGACTTTGAAGAGAAACATAAGAGCCATATTTGGTTTTGAACTTGTAGCACGACGTCTCAATCTTCTCTTTGCTTCGTAGAACTGCATTGAAGAGATTGGAAACGAGTGTCAGCACAAAGTTGTAGGGAAAATCTTGCGACACGGTCAATTCCTTGAACACAACATCAACAAAAAATGTTTCTTAGCCTGGGTGCTGCTTTTTCGCGAACAGGGATGTCTAGTTTTTGGGGTACAATACTGAATGTAGTCAGATATGGGACTCAAGTTGCCATAGTAGCTGCATTGCTCCATCACCTTGCCTGTGTTTCTCTGCCAGGTGCTGCAGGTCGTCCTGGTGGAAGTACTCGTAGCACGATGTGCCCAGAACTTCTTGCGGCAAATAACCGATAACCGTGGTGGCTCTGGGAAAGACAGAGAGAGAGGGACTTTAGCTATTCTTTCTTCTTCTGTTTCATCGGCTCTTTCTCTGGATCGTGCTGGTTACAATCAAATGAAAAGGGAAAATGGATTGAAATGGTGAATGCTTTAAAAAAACAAAATGTGCCTCTCTACCTACACGTGTCAAATGTTTGATAAGACGATTCACTATACTTGTGGTATGATTTTACTTCCCAACAAATGAGAAGGAGTGTTCATGTGATGCCATCATGATGCACAGCCCCTTCGAAGAAACAACGGTAAACACACAAAAGGATTATCTCCACTGACAGAAAAAAATACTCGGGCCATGGGGTCAGAGGCCTGGGCCCAACACTGTGCACCCCCGCCATTTCTATCCTGTATGTTCACATCAAAGCCATTGATTGACAACAGGGGGCTCAGGAAGTAACCAGTGCAGATGGACTCAGTTAAGACTCACCGTTGGTCTACAAAGGTGAACTTGCCGTCGATGGCACAGCGGGTGATGAACTCTGAGGGCTTGACGTTGACTTCTTTGGTAGGCTGGTGTTGGGAGGCGTGAGGCAGGAGACGGCACACTGTCACCAGGCAGGTCAGGCTGGAGCTCTCCTTGTCTGAGTCGCCCTCCGGGTCCAGCTGGCTGCTCGGCCAACTCCGCATGTATCCAGTGCAGTGCAGGGTAGAGTATCTGTGCGACTCTGTGGACACCAAAATACATTGAAGGTCCCCTTATATGCAGTTTTTGTTTTGGTTCAAAATGGTAATTTGGTTTTCTGCCAGAAACTGTTTTCATGGATTAGTGTCTAGAGAAACCCTTTATCACAGAACCATTGCTATATCTCCTCCATTCAGCCTCCGTCTGAAAGGCTCTGTTTTAAAGACTGTCCGCCTTCCCAAAAGCCCAGTCTGCCCTTAATCTATTTGCCGGTTTGAATCTAACTGCCATTTAGATTACACTTAATTAGCAATGTGGGATTTGCTGCTGAACAACTAAAAGTCATTCCTTGCCTTCCCTTCACACTGCTGTGTAGTTGCTGAGATTGACCACTGAGTGGCGCCTAACTTCCTGTTCCTGTCGCCACAATTGGTTTTTTGGACCATCATTTTATTTTGTTGTTATACAATACTGTAACACTGACCTACTTCCTGTGAAAGAACACGTGTTTTAAATTGTGGCTTCTATTTGAGAGAAAAAATTCATTCAGACACTGAATTCTTTCCACTAGAAAAGTCCCATTAAGAAAAGCCACGTTTGTGTGTGTGTGTGTGTGTGTGTGTGTGTGTGTGTGTGTGTGTGTGTGTGTGTGTGTGTGTGTGTGTGTGTGTGTGTGTGTGTTTTAACAATACACAGTAACCTGTTTTTGTATGTCATTCCATCCCATCCCAACATGTGGGTAAGTATCAATGCAACCCTTTCATCCATTTAGTTTAGAGATGCTCACAATTGAGCAAAAGAGAAAATACAAATTGAGGTCACTCATTGCCATGGAAATAAAGGTTTAGGCTCACCTACTTCCACTCAAGCTTATTAAATGTATGCCAACAGGTGGGAGTAGGGGGGTCACATCACACCCCCCACCCCCCTTCACCTCTCCACCAGATCAGATAATTTCTTGTTTTTCCTCCAAGGCAGGACATTCATTTCCCCCTGTTTTGTTTATTTTCCACTGGCTGTAAGAACACTGACCTCATTGCCTAAAAGCACAGAGTAATATTCTTTTAATCTTTTGGTACAAATCCTAGTTCCTCTTCTTCCTCCTCCTCATCACATGTGTGTGTGCCAAAAAACCCTAAAGGTCCAGCAGTGAATATGACTGTATACACAAAGCGGAATGGTTCCAATAACCCCGATAGGCTCCAGATAGCACTGATCCAGGGGATTTGAGAGGGTCAGTGTGTTTCTCTTGTGTTTCCTTGTACTAGATCCTCTACTGATCTGCTGTAAAGTGAAACCTTGTTATCCCACTGAGCCTAGAGTAGCAGGTGAGTGGGCTTTACTGCATTGAGCATTTTCTGATGCTATGTTGTTGAACTGGTGTTTTCTGCCCTGTGTTCTTTAGTGAATAGAAAAAGCATTCGCAAAAAACGACATTGAAGTATGTTTCACAATCACACTCATCAGAGAGATAAAAAAAAATAACAGAATTCAGTCTAATTCAATAATACTAGTCTGGCACTAGTCTTGTTGCATTGCCTTCAGCAGCACGCCCCGTCTAACTGAGAATGGCTTTGAAGTATGTACTTGAAAATAGGACACTGACACGGAGAAACCCAACCAGATCATTGCAGCTAGTGGCTATTTCAAGAGAAGGGAAGTCAAGGTGTTTTTCTCTGTCTTAGAATAGTTATGTCAAGCAGAGCTGTATTTTATAATAACAATTGAAGATTATTAGGAGTGCGACAACCTCCTTCAAAGAGTAGTTTAGAATACGCACTATCATTCACGCTTCACAATCACTGGGTCATTCTCTAGATGTGTAGAGTTGTCATGGCGACTAAATGATTGAAACAAGTTAGATGGTAAAAATCCAACATTTGTGACATTGTCGTGTTGACATTATAAAAGACATAGGTTCTGCTACCAAGAAGGGCGGGGCATCCCTTGGTAGCCCGGTCTCCAGTCTGAAGCCCTCACCTTTCTTTTTGTAAGTACCGGGCAGCGAGCCTTTGTCCTTCCCCGACAGCCGACTGTGCTTCATCCGGCAGAAGAAGGACCTGCGTGCTCCGGTGGACACGTTGGACGGCCTGACGGGGGCGTCCGCCTGGACCTGAGCCCCAGCTGCACAACAGAAAGACAGCGATTTACAGCCATGGCCTATAGAATTAAAGGAACAGTTCAATTTGTATTTCTTTTTTTAGCTTTTTGCTTCATTCTCGGGTTTCAAGACAAGGAAACATTTCCTTGGACTGTTTGTGCATCTTTGAAGGAGATAAAAGGTCTCTCATCGCTAATTAGCTTAGCGCAAATACTGATAGTCAATGGGAAGTATTAGCCTGCCTCCGCTGACATTCAGAAGAGAAACATTACCCCATCACTAAACGGCCCTGTGTCGTTGTTGGGACTTGTTTATTTACCACGTAATGTTGCTCACTTTATGTTATTTTAGAATCAAATACATAACGGAAGGAAACTGCAAAGGGCGTTTTGTTTTGTTGACCTATACTGACAAGCACATCCGCAGTGGTTTACACATAGAAATGGTAAATAAACAAGTAGCAACAAGCACACAGGACCGTTTGGTGATATTGTCAAGTTTATCTTCTGGATGTCGGCGGGGCAGGCTAATACTTCCCATTGACTATCAGTATCTGTGATAAGCTAACTAGCCAATGAGCGACCTAAAGGAATGGTTTCTGTTGCCTTGACTTGATTAGATATCCAGGGTTCTTCCACATCGAGTCACAATGTAGATTTGAGTTGCTTCTCAGACATGACAAAGAAACAAACATACGGGGGCGCCCTTAGCTCAGTTGGTAGGGCGTCCCCCCCCCCCCCCCCCCCCAGCAGCAGACCCGGGTTCGATTCCCGCCCGCGGTCGTTTTTTGCATGTCACTCCCTTCTCTGCCCCATTTCACCTCTGTCTCTACACTATCAATAAAGCATAAAAATGCCAAAAAATATATATATAAAAAAAAAAAAAAAAACATACTTGCAGCATCAATAAGGCGTTGGCGAGGATGTAACTCCGAAGAGGACAGCTGCTCCTTCACCTTGTTGATATCTTTGGGGTGGATGAAATCAAACAGGCTCTGCCCGGTCAGCTCCAACTGTGAACCCATATATGGCATATGTCTATTTATTCAACTGTTCACTATATGTTTGACTTAACGTTCATGGTGTACTAACTTCAATTAAAAGATATCATCAACTCACTGTGTATCAGCTCTACACACAGTAAATGTACCTTGATTGTAAAGCCAGACCTTGAAATAAAACCAGAAAAGAGAGTTGCTCCAACATGTCCAGTCATGGTTTATCTATACTAGTCTAAATGGGCCTACTGCCCTGCAGACATGGAGTCAAATGTCTGTCAAAGCTTTTTTCTTTCACTCCTCCTAAATCTTGATTCCTCTCTGTATGCCTACCAACCGTCTCAAAGCTGGAAAATGTGTTCGAGGAAGTAAAATAGGTGTGGTTATCATTCAGGCTGCCAAACACTACAAACAGACGTTCACAAAAATGTATGAAAGCAAAGGTCGCTATAAATAAAAAAGAAGATTTGACCTTGATTATAAGGTGTTACCTAAGCCTACCAGTGTTATGGCTTTCAACAGAGCTTCAATAACATGTTTGTCTGATCCCTTTACAACACATTAGCTTATGTGGCAACAACAGCACAAACTGATGCACATGCTGGGAGCAGATGACGTGCGCTGACTTTAAGGTGGCGTTCAAAACTAAACAAAATGCAAGTCAGAAATATCACAGAATACCTCAATTAGTTAGTAAAAAAATATATATATATACAATTTAAACATAAACCCGCAATAACTGCCCACTTTGGAGATGTTGCTAATTTACACATTCAGCAGAGCAACATTAGCTTCATTATTATAGTTTTGTTACAGTTCACTCTCCTTTTTATTGTGTTTTGCTTTCCAACTCATTAGGGAAATATCTGGCTCATTGAATGCTCCACTTTCAGCTCACCACCTGGTAGCCTAGCTAGAGCCTAGATACTTGGTCCATCGTATGAAGCTGGGCAGGCCTAGACTAACTAGCCTAATGCTATCTTAACTGTAAAGAGAGAAAGACTGGTAACTAAAAACATACTAAAAAAAAGGCTTTTCAGCTAGCTACAGTCAGAACTGCAGGGAATTGTATTTATCAAACCGCAGAAGCCAGTAAAGGTAATACAATCAGTCATACACCTAGCGTTACTGTAAATCTCCAATAACAGTTTTTAGCATTTCCATACAAATTTGTCATTTGTGTGACTCCATACCTTTGGCATATTTGCTTAATTTTGATAATGTTAAAGAAAGCAAAAAAATAAATTAAAATAAAATGGTCCAATTGCACTTTTTTTCAAATTTGGTGCCAAATCTAACTCAACCTAACCTGCAGCTCTGCCTTTTTCTATTTGCAGCTGATGACAAGAGCAGAATGAGTGTGTAATGTGATTGAAGAGTTGAATGTAGAAGTGCATCTCACCCGGTTCAGGTTGAGGATCTTGGAGACGGATTCGGAGATGAACAGGATTTTCGCTCGGTCACAACTAACAACTAACAGGAACCCGTCCACAGCCTGGTAGGTAGAGAGGTCAACAGACACATTAATACACAGCACGATGGATGTAGAATCAAACTGGAGTAGTGGGGGTCTTACATGAACACTTACCCTTAACAGAAGGTGCCTGAGGTCTTCATGAGGCAGGATGGAAGGCTTGAAGGTGGTGTCTGTAAAGGTGCTGCTCGAGCCAACTGAAAAAACACAGGAGGCCAAAAGCTTTTTTAGATGGAAGATAATTGACGTTGCTGACATTTCAGATTAGCCGGAGGGTTTAGAGCTACTACAGACCTTTGAGGGCTTTCAGGTGATGCACAGCCTTCCGCAGCACAGTCAGTTTGTCAAGTTTCCGTGCCATGGGCTGACAGGCAGGGATCATGGCAGACAGCTCGTCAATCAGGTTGTTCATTTTATCCCTCCGTCGCTTCTCAATCTGGCTGTGAGGCTCCCTGTAGGCGCAGTCAGAAAGCAGACAGTCAACACTTGCAGAATTATTACCTGGAGTTCACAATAAAATTATTTGTCCTGAGTAAAAGTCATTATGGTTTTGGAATACCTGGTGGCATGAAGACCACAAAAGGCTTTTCAAGACAAATACGCCACAGCAGCTTGTACAATTGGAATTACCTGAAGCATTTCATTTTGACCTGCTGATCCTCCCCTTCAGATCTGCAAAGAGAGAGAGATCAAAATATAATCCATTGCCAGCATTCTCTCACAAGATGGTGAGTGGTGTGTTTGTGAAGAAAGCCTGGAAGTCAGTGTACCTGCTCATGTCATCGTCCATATCGTAGTCAAGGCTCTGCCTGTAATTAAACGGAAATACTGTATTGTATTGTGGATCATTCACTATATATACAGTCCAGTCAACATATTTCTACAATGTAAAATGACACTTTGTTTTGACTGGAGAAACAACATAGCACTCCTCTTACTGGGTGTCTGACCTGCCGTCGTCATCTCCCTTGCGTTTCCTTGGCAGGTCCACGGCGGACAGGGAGGAGGAGCACGCCTGGCCCGGGCCCCCCTCCTCCGCAGTGGGATCTGAAACGTGAGAACAACCATCACAGAGATGTGAGAGACCAAGAATACACGAATCGGTCTTCCCTTCAGATGTCTGCAGTGTCAGATGGTCGGCTGCAATATTATTAATAATTCACCATGGATGGATGAATGAGATTTGCCCTGCCACTAGGGTTTGTTGCATTATGTATCGAGCAGTGAATTGAAATACTTCATCACCACGTATTAAGCAAAGGCTTTGAAAGTGACTATGGAAAAAAGGGGAACTTATTATTATTTCATTTTGATTGGTTGAACTTAAATATTTGAATTTTTAAAAGAAGTAAATGAGGAAAAGAAAAAATTAATAGTTAGTCATACAAATCCGCAATGCCACACCTAGATAGAATAACATAATGCTCTTGTGAAACTTTGACCAACATAAAATCAATGCACCTTTGAGCTACGATATATGATATATTGGGCTATTGTCTGGCAACACCAGGGGCTGCACGTGCAAGAACTGGAAAACATTCGTTTGAACAACTGTAAATTACAGAATCAAATACAATGGCACCAACTCAAAATAGATCTACTTATGTTCTCAGCTATTATTACAATTCATAATAGGCACGCTGCAGCCTTCTTTTGTATGTATTTATAAATATGTATAAGTCATTATGGCTTTATTGTCAAGGCTACTTTAATAAATAGGACTATGAAAAAAAATTGCGATTAGTTTAAAAAAAACCAATGGGCTCTTCAATTTTTGTGAGCCCTTAAAATAAAAATAATTATTCAAAAGGCCTTTCTTTGCTTCCATATACTTGTATTGTAGATGTAGATGTATTTCATTGTTGGCACACGCCAAAACCATCCAACAGAACTAGTTTTGCATTTTATTTTATAGCTGTATAGATATATTTACAAGTAAATTACTTTCAGTAGCATTTATACTACTACTAAATATTAATATAGCATTTCTTAGCTTCTATACAAGTCCTATAAAACAGAGGTGCATACATCTCCAATCATGAAAAGGCCAGTTTACACATGTTTGTGTACTTTTGAGGATTCTTTTTAGGTCATGCTTATGCAACTAGGTTTTTGTTTTTTTGCACCATGAAACTAAGGTCATTCCTAGACAGCATGTTTGCAGACTGAAAAGAATCAATCATTTCAAAACATGTTTGTCCTCGAAATATTTGTTTGACTTTTTTCTTTGAAAGTAAACAATGAGGATGACTCATGAATGTGTTTGCAGCAGTGGGTGGCCGTTCTGTTTAAAAAGCTGATATCTCACTCAGGAATGTTCCTATAACCAAGGAAAAAACCATATGCACCTTTAAAAGCTGTCACGTGCCTGCCAAGAACATTTCAGAGTGCAGTACTGCCAGAAGTCCTCTCTTTCAACACACACACACACACACACACACAGACTAAAATTCCCTGGCTCAGCCCTGCTCTGAAGTCATCTGTTTCTAGGCGAACTCTCACTGCATTGGCTGCGCGTTGCCATTGAATGGCGCCATACCTCCAGCTATGCTCGCAGTGTGCCGGTTTAACAGGAAAGTGAGAGTAAATGGGGTTTGTGCTATGGTCTTACCTAACGTTTGTAACTGACCTACTTCTCAGGAATCCCATACTTTCAATTCTGACATCCAATGTTTTTGAGGGAAAAGGTGCTGTTTAAATTAACAAGGCTTTTCAATGTGAACGCTGACCTCATCTGACCCATATTCTACTACTTGTCTTACTAAAGAAGAAAAAAACAATTGATAATAATAATGGCCAACTTTTTATATAATCAACCCATTTTCTTCTGCTAGTTCTGTAATAAAAGCTGTCTTTTTTTCAAGCTTAAAAAGGTCATTTTAATGTGTATCTTCAATGTTTGCACGACACTCAATGTGACAAAATAAACTTGTGAGGGAAGTGTATGTGAGAGGTCACAGTGACCTTTTCCACAGATACAGCAGTCAACCCTCATTAACAAACTGAAGCAAGCTTTTTCAACCAGGCATAACTCTCACAGTTTAATCTGCATTTGGCTGAACTTGATACTGAATTATTATTTTTTTTTAATTCTTTAATCCCTGCAGAGGAATTTAGTGGGTCATCACTGACTTAGAAGTGGAATGTGGGGGGGGGGGCGACTTCCACCCACCACAGCTCTCTACAACACAACACCTCCAGCGTCATGCGGCTTTTTTCCTGTTTCTTTCTTACTCAAGAAACTAGTCCCTGTTTGTACCTGTGTGTGTGACAGCCCTGGTAGCTGATTGGCTAAAAACAAGCCAGCTGGACATGCTTTGCGTGATGCTGTGAGCGGTCACATTCTGAGTCAAGCTCGAGCCAAGGCCAAGTCAGCAGGGCAGCATTAGACAAAGCTTATCACAGAAACAATAAGACAGACCAACACCTAGGATAAGCAAAGTGTGTAACAAACTCAATCAACAAACTCTAATTACGAGTGTAAATTTAATACGAGGGTGACTTGAAGTTCAAGGTATTTGATAGTGGAAAGTAGAGCAGATGACCATATTTGAAATACAGACAATAACAAAGCAATAACACAGGCAAGCAAAATGGCCAATCAATACCATACATGCAGAGACACAACTGCCCTACAAGCATGTGTTAGAAAAATAACTCTAATTTGTATGATATTATGTCCCCTCCCCCATTAATATGCATTTACTCTTGTATAATCAATTTAAACAAGTTGTATATTCTTCACATTTGACTTTAATAAATGTTCTCACTCAACCTTCTTGGTGCTGTGGAAACGAGGAGGTGAAACAGCTATAAAACCTATAACCTGATTCTCCCATAGATAGCAACATTCCTGAGGCCTGATAACGCAAAGGCCTTTTCGGGCCAAGCAAGACTGGGGAGCTTAACCCAGTCACTAAAGGTCAGCAGAGGACGTCGGGAGAGAGAAGGGGATGTTTCCAAACACACATGGCAACAATAAATTGCCACTTTGTTTAGAGATAATATAGCCCCTTGCTGTCGAGAAGGGGTTTCACGTTTTGACTTTTTCCTGTCCCTGAAGGCTGCATAACCTGTCCTGTGATATCACTTCATTAAACATCCTCTAAGAACTTGGAAACTTCTCTCCAGTCATCCTTTATTTTTGCCTTCCATATTTCCGAATAAACGAACACGTAATTTAACATCCTGTTACATGCCAGTAGGAAGCAAAACAACCCTGATGCATCTTCCAGTCTGTAACTGCATGGCTTTTGACCCTTTTAGGATGACAGACAATACAGTATCACCAATATAAATACAAAAAAACAGAGGATATGTCTGGGGAGCATGTTTCATTTATTTGCTCATGCTCAAAATGTGTTGCTAAACAAACTCCACAAAACAAAGCCAAAGCTGTATTGTTTCCTTCCAACGCAGAGCCAAGCAATGACAGAAGAGCCAGGCAAAAAAAAGATTGAGAGAGGAACGCAGGGAGTGTTTAAACAGCATCAATCACAGGGACAGTCTGCCCATAACAGCCAGAGCAAAGATCCAGATACAACCTGGGTTTAAAGGTTCAACTAATGTGTTTGAATAGGCCTTGTGTAGAATATAATATAATTAAATAGTAATCTTCCATCTTCCCATCCTCACTGTGAGACATTAGTATACATTGTGGCCCAGAGCTCATTGTCTCTGCTCACTTCTTGGGAACATAACGCCTATAGTGTTGAAGTGTAGGATGGTTTGTGAGAAGGCAGGCAAACCGTACATCCTACAGCACAGTGTGTTCTAGTTTATTCCTGGTTGACTGACCTACAATTCCTGCAACTCCTCTCAAAAAGCACAATGCGTAGCCTGGTACAAAGCACAGTTGATCTTGATAGACTGACTCTATGAAGCTCCTTTCCTTATAAACAGTAGGCCTACAAATACAATAAGAATATAGAGGAGTGTGTTTTTGAATATGAACTTTACAGGCAATTCATAGACTAGACCTCTCGTTTTTATTAGCATACAGTTAGCCAGGGATTTTCAAAACAAGATTACACTAATACCACAGTTGTTATGTAGCCTATGTATTTACTTTTGTATTTTTTTTGTGTGCATTTTTTACATTTATGTCTATTATAGTATATATGGGATAATACTGTATTACTTTATACTGTACTGCACTGTTTAATATTTGACTTCCTTCCTCTTTTTAAATGTATTTTATTATAAAAACTGTGTGGTCCGCACTTTTTTTTCATTTGTAAAGTATTATTATTATTATTTATTTTTTTGGCATTTTTATGCTTTATTGATAGTGTAGAGACAGAGTTGAAATGGGGAGAGAGGGGGGGAGTGACATGCAGAGAACGACCGCGGGCTGGAATCGAACCCGGGTCTGCTGCTGGCCGAGGCATTTGTAAAGTATTTTGAGCAGAGTAACGGAATAAGTTCCTCATGCTTTGGAATTAAACAACCTACAGATGTGTTAATGCTTAACTTGCAGGATTTAACAGACAAAAAACATTCCAATAACTTATAGGCTACAACAAGAAGGCCAGTGTTTACAATTTGAAGGTGGAGTCAGCGATTCTGGAGAGCGCTCGTTGTTAAAATACATTTCTATAAACATCAGTGAATATCTGTTCCCGATCTGCTATGTCTGTGTGTTTTTGAAGAAAAAAAATCATACAACGCCTATAGGCTCTGTAAACTGTTATGTAAACAAAGGGGGGGGGGGGGGGGGGGTCGCAACATGCCTATTTACAGTCTCCCTAGGCGAGACATTGTTTATAGGCCTACTAAAGGAATAATTATGTTGACCCTTATGCATGTGTACAATAGCCTACATTTGCAAACTTGTGTTCAATTAATGCCTTTTTTAGGTCCTAATTATAAGTTACTTAAAAGTTGTAGCATCTTGTAAGCTGTAGGCATTTAACACTTGGCGGATGACACCTTGGTAGCCTATACTTTGTGGCATTTTAAAGCTCCTTTTGTATACTATATTTGTGGAGCTGGCTACAAAATGTTTCAATAGCTGACATTACTGTAGTAGTGGTTTGTGTTTTCTGGAAAGAATATCTCCCTCTGCTGCACAGTGAAGGCAAGGCAGCAGTGCTCTACTGATCTACTGACCCACTTATGGAAGAAGCTTTCTCTAGAGGGCCATGGGAAGGGCCGTTTGGTGAAGGTCAGAAAAAGAAAAAATACTACTTTGTAGGTGAAAACGGTGGCCATATCCAGTTGATTTTCGTACAATAAATAAATAAATATAAAATGGTATTCCCGGTATTCCCTCTTATCTCGGAGCTGCATAAAGCCACCCCCTCACTGCGCGCGTCCCGTCGGAGACGAGCACGTAGTGCGGAATAATGAATGGAACAGACAGACACCCTCCGGTGCGACTCCGCTCACAACAAGGCCGTTTACCGGTTGCCAACCGACGTTTTCGGTGCAGTAGGCTAGTAGGCGGGCTGCACCAGTCGCCGATGCTAACATAACGCGTTACTTTTTTTCCCGTTCTGCTTGGAGGTGTCGTTACAATCCATCCATGGACATATAAATTACAATCGCTATACTGACCAAAGTAAGTGGTCGCTTAATTGCGTTGTCACCCTCTTTTTAATTGCGCAATTAAGTTGATATAACAAGACCCTCACTATATAATTTACTCTTCACAACATGGGTCACTGTTTCACTTAAAACAACAGCAGTTCGTAGCATGAAGGGGCTTTAAAAGTTCAGATGTAGGCTACTTTCTGGAAGCAGGCTATCAGGCGAACTGCTTTGATTTGTTCCCCTTTGTTTTTAGACAAAAAATGCAAGATAATCTACGAAAAATGGTGATAGGCTAGTAAGAAAGCAATAGCTGTAGGCCTATTACACACAATTAACACAATAATTGCTTACATCCCCAAAGTGCTGACTCAGCCCCGTCCCACTATTACACTAAGCCTACCTGCTGCTGGCCTGTCCCCCGTCCCGTCAGAGCCACCGGCCGACATGCCTACAGACTGGAGCCGGTGTGCCCGGTGAAGGCTACGGAGCGCCGCCGCGCATGTGCTCCCACCAGCTGTAGAAAATACAGAGCAGATGAGAGGAGGACGGCCGTTGCGAAGGAGCCGGCTGGTTGTATAATTGACTTCATTTATTTTTCCTCACCCTCCTCCTACTCCCCGTAGTTTTTTTTTTTTGTCTCACAAAGGAGGAGGCGGGGGCTGAAACGTGAGGGACGGTTGATGGGAACATCCATGTCCTTTAGGAAACACTGATGAGGTTATAGTTCGTATGCATACTCCCCCGCTTTGCTGCCTTTTCGGGTTCATTCATGCCGGGTATACTTGACAGCCGGCGTTTTACTACAGCGGAAGTTCATTCAGTTCATAGGGTCTGCAGTCATGAATCAGCATCAATTTGATCTGATTGTAATACAATAATACATTTGTTGTGTGTGCATTGAGTGCAGTATGAGAAAATGTATTTCAGTTTGTATACTGTTTACTTTATACTTTGTTTCTGTGCATTTTCATTTGATTAAAAACATAAACATAGCCCTAAGTAAACGGGAATCTTCTGCATTAAAAAAATTTGGCAGCATGCAGTGAACAAAATGTTCTAAAAACGCTTTGCATTCCCAATCACAGATCGTGACACGCATGCCGTTGTCTAAAAGTGCACGGTCTCAGAGAAAAGAAAAGGATTGTGAAATAATTTGAATAATTATAGCCCATAGATTAATTTTTTTAAAGCGCAGCCTTGTCAGGGCGTTGAAAGAATGATTAATCTGGTGTTATGCTCGTTTTGGGGACTTGAAGGAGGGGGGCCGGGGGGGGGGGTCCATATGCGCGTCACAGATATGAATGCTAGCTACGCTCTCGCTTTCCCCCTAAACAGTGATGAGATACAGAAGAGGTCTCACTCTGTCCTTATTTCATGGTTTAATAAGCGCATTGTGTGTGTTGGAGTTCTTGTCCCAAAGGGCTAAGCCTAGCCTACAATAATACATACAATACACTTTTTACATGACCATTTGATTTTCGAATATTATTTTTTATTAGTTGGTATGAATAATGTATCTACATTAATGGTTTTCCTTGATAGGCGAGGTTGTTCCCAATACCATCTCTGAGTCAGAGAGGTTGGCAACTGCCGGGTTTGATTGTTAATATTAAACATGTTAAGTTTTCATATATGTCTCATACAAGGCTGCTATAGTGGCCTAACAGTACATTCAATTGACTATGTCAGGAGTTTACATTTAAAAAAAAAATCCCAATGTGGTAATGGCGTAGTCATTCACCCCATAAAAAACTCAAAGTGATACATCTCATCTTAAGTTTGGGATCTTTGACCCTCGCATACATATACGAGACCTTTGCACGAGACTGACTTTACGTAAGTGAAAAGGCTGCACGTGCCAGCCAGAAACGTGTCGACCAATATTTTATATAACGTAACGTTCACGTGAGACGGCTGTCTCGTAACACATTTAAAGCCCGTCTGTGGAGAAAGTACCGGGCACTTCACTGGCCCGGAAATATAGTAAATGGGCAGGAAACGCAATTATCCTCGATAGCAACATTGTCATACACTTTAAGAGGGTTATTACAAGTTAGCCTATATGCTATATCTTGCCACTGAATAAACAAACTATGAATTCATAGAGTTAGGATACATTTTAAGTAGGCTAAGCCAAACAGAACATCTCACCTAATTTCTGTTATTTTCCTATCTGCTTTTCATTGTCCTTCATCCCAGTAAGAGGGGTTGTTTTTATTTTGCGTGCAATTTTATAACTATTTTAAATCCAAATATAGGTTACAAAATAAATATAGTTTTAAGTCTATTGTGTTCAATTGGCTAGCTAAACCCATTATATTTCAATGTAGGTCAGTTTGACACCACCATAGAATTGTCATCTTATAGCTTCTTCAAATTTCAGCTAATTAAAATGTGTAGGCCTATAGGCTAGCCTACTGGTGAGACCTCATCCTGTATAGTCCAGTAGTGTTTAAATTGCGTGTCTAATGCAAATAGGGATACAAACCTGGCTGTGTTTCAACTTGAAATAAAGACATCCTGTGTTTTTACCAGGCTGATGTCAGATGTTAAAAGGTGAATTATAGCCTAAGTGAAAAGCATCTCTATCAAGTCCAGTAGGCCTAAATGTATTTTTAGTCCTCAAAATTAGCTACGCCTAGAAGGGAAAATACACCGAAAATTGCAACTTAATGAATATGTATCGATATGCTAAATATTCTTGGTAGTAATAGGTTCATGACATGTTGAGGACCCCTCTGCTTCAGGTGCGTTCACGGTCACTTGTGGCCTAACCTTGTCCTGATTTCTTTATGTAGGCCTAAACCAGAAACGGTTTCCTTAAGCAGTGTCAGGGATTAAAAGAACCCCAGTTAAAAACCCTAGATTTTTATTTCTATCAATCTATTTTGCTGCAAGAAAAACTTGATTAAACCTACTTGGCCAATGGCCACTCACACATGATGTAACAACCATAGACTGTAGGCTATATAAACAAGGTAACAACAGGGATATAGGCCAACACGTGAGGAACGCTGAGTACACACCCTCAATGGCAGGTGTATCCTTGTGTAAAAAAAAGGTTCAAACAAACCGAACTCGGAGTACAATGAAGAAGTAGACCTACATAATTTTCCAATGGCATGACATGAGGTCAAACTGAGATTGAGACATTTTCACACACAGTAACTAAATGTGTCATTATCATAGGTCATTAAGCATATGTGAAAAATAGAAATGAAGCCTAGATTATCATTAACATATTAAATATTTGGTTTGGTTGAAACGATATTGCAAGCCAATGGTTTAGAGGGCCTGGGAATGTGATTATTGACCAATTTGGATTGGGTTTCCAAGACAGGTTATTAAACAACCATATTTTCCCCAAGCACACAAAGGCTATTTTATCACTTAAACACTTGTTTTTCTTACACCAATAACACATTAAACCCACCAGTTGCTCTCGCATCAGCCAGCAGAACTAGGCCTATAGTTTTTTTTCTTCTAAAGTTAACAAAAACATCTGTAAAAAGTTCATATCTGCGGCTCCAATAGTTTCAAAGAGTTACAATTATTCACATGGTGATCTAGCTAAACATTGAGAGCTTCAAGATAAGACATCAGAGTTTTAGGGATGAAAGAAAGAAAAAACACCATCGTTGTCAGTCACCTGATCACCTTCTAGCCTTTTAACATTGATACTAAAAGATGTATGCCTACGGACTCCATGGAGAAGCATTTATTTCTAAATCCTCAATCACAAGCAAAGGTTTCACACAATAACACTTGTAGCACATGTGCCCATTCATACAGTAAGACCGGGCTGACACTGCAATAGTGTTTGAGAGGAGCTCCCTCTTGTGGCCTCAGTAAAGCACAGCAGAAAGCTGTCGCCTTCAGAGAAACAGGAGAAAACTGCCTCTGCCTGTATAATGTACTGATGTATATTGACAGTGGCATGTCATTTTCCAGTTCAATTAAAAAAACCTTGAGCTTGTTCTTGTATACACAGACTTTACAGTACAGTAAATCCTGCATCCATGCAAAGTCAAGTTATTATGTGACTATTTTATTGCATGAGTTTACTATTTTTGTAATTTGTATCAAGCACACAGTGTATCATTATTCCAGATAACAAACCTTAGAGGTTTCATTTAGTTTGAAGTATAATCATGTTAAAACTAAACTCTTGCGCTTGACTACAATCTGTTGCCTATGTAATCATTTTTAATTTGGGCCTCCAAACTTGGTATCCCAGCCATGCCACAACCAAAAAAAAAGAAAAGTGCAAGACTTTATGTTTGTCATTTTATTATTTTCAGCATTTTTTCCCCAACATAAAAACGTCAATGAATATATTAATGAGCATGACCCTTCTTCACTCCACATACAGTTTTCTTCAATTGCCAACAACAATATGTACACAGCATTACACAGAAATACCTCACGTCGATAGTGCTGGCCTGTGAAAGAGGAGAGAGAGAGAGAGAGGGTGGGGGGGAGGGGGGGAAACAATTGATAAGTGAATTCTTGCTTCAACAAGTGCGGGGGGCAACTACATATAATTGGCTGACTCATTGGGCTTTGAGGTTTCCGTCAGAGGCAGAGAAAGTAGACCAGTAATGTATGAAACTAGATTCTTTATGTGAGTGTGAATGGGATTTCTTTTCTGTGTCAGTTGCTTTTTCTTTCTTGCTTTTCATAAGGGTAAAATACTCCTTTCCCTTTGTGACTTCTCTGAACCTCATTCATGAAATATAATGCAACAGCGATTTGACCAACAGCTCACGAGCGGGGTCAAGTAAGCTGCTTCGGTCTATCAGGGCTGAATTGTCTATCTTAACTAATGATAACAAAAAATGAAACATTTGCTGAGATAATCTCAACCTAAAGTGGCACAGTAATGGATTTCAAGTCATTTTGTACATGTATAGAAATGCATGGATCCCAAATACACTTTTTTACCCTCATTTTCCGCCTCCTGTTTATCTACTTTTAAAGCGAATAACGTGTAGTAATTGTTTTCCTTTATAACGCAGAACATGAGTTTGACACTGAACAAGGTCACAAATCACCTCACGACAAAAAAAGCACTGAGCATCTTCTTCGCGAAAATGTCATTCTGTCCCTAGCAGTAGCACGAGCACGCACTCAAATCATAAAACATTTGGCTCTGGACGCTCTGAACACAGCGTTTTGGCTTTTTTTCCAAGGTTGCGTAGGTGTATTTCCAGTGATTAGACACAACCATGAAACTGCAATAGGAGCCATAAACAGAATTCCCCCCCATCATGCATCTGTCTATATACTGGCGTCAGCTTGAATGACACTTGTATTTGATCAGACATTTATATTTCTTATCATGGGGGAGCATACTGGCCAATCAGGGTTGTCTTTCTGATGTGGAACAGATTTTTCAATGTAAACATCCAATCCAATGTACAGTAGACACTGAATCTCTTTTAACAAAACCAAGAAAAACAATAAAAAATGCAGAAATATACACCGCAGTCAACCTTCATTATTTCTGTGGTTTACAAATACCTTTTTTGCCAGTCTATGCGGTGTGATCTTGGCCGACATTTAAACAGGACAACCTGAATGAATTACACTTCAACAGAAAATAAAACAAGAGAAACGGGTACTGGTGCATTACAATGCACCACTGTAATGTATTAAATGGCAGGACCACTTTCTTGCTCAACAGATTCCTCGAAAATAGCACCAATAGTTTAATATGGGATATTTCCTGTGATGGCTACAGTTGAACTCAGCCCAATATGGTAAAGTCCTCGGTATATTTCATCTCCCTGTATGTTCATCTAGACTAGAGATTCTCTTCCATTTTGACACCTAACAGATAATCAGGAAACATATTTCTCCACATGCTTATTCTAGGATACGTTTAGAAATGGGAATGGAAAATGATTCCATAACCAAGTATAACTCTCTTGGAAAAGTGTTTTTTTTAAAGGTAGTTTTGAGTTAAGTGCAGTAAGCGACAGCTACATCTGAATTTCAGATCCAGTAGTGTTTAGAGTTCTTTGGTAGCTACTTTAAGCGCTTTGTTTACGGTTACATGGGTTGTGTTGTCGAGCATTGGCTTTTCATGGTGAGTATCCAATGGATACTTAACTCAAAATGAACAACGACATTTAAAAACCTCAGAGACGTTTCTACGATAGCCACCATGTTAATCTAGTCTTATTCAGTTTCTCCTATCTATTTTAGTTACATTTTTACTAGGCAAATAACACTTTGCTCATTGTGTTGGCCTTCCGCTTTTTGTTTTTACGAGCCCCTTGTTTTATTGTCCAACCTATAAAATCTGTCATTCATCACCTTTATCACTATACATATGTGATAAGTTTTTATAACTTTGCTTTAAAAGATATAATTATTCCTTTCTCACCCGCTTATACTTTTTCTGTATCTTTCTGTTTTTTCTCCAGCTTGTCCTTCAAAGCGCTTTCTTATTATTTCTAATAGGCTAATAGTAATTCAGACCTTCTGATTAACGTCACTCAAATATCTGGTCAAATATTGATCAACTATTTAAAAAGGCACTTTGCACGTTTTGTTCTTATAGGAAGGAAATGGCTCGGGCTCGTTAGAATTGAAATCAGGGGAAATATCAATTATTGTAGCACTGATCTGGACAATGGCCCTAAAGGGTAGTGACCGTGCTCGGCAGTTTGTCGGGCATATGTGAATGGGCGTCACTCCACACACTGCTTCCTGGCAACAAGTTTTTCCTCTGGAGAAAAAAGCAATCCAATGAGGCAGTGCCACAGGAAGAGTTGGCCCACATAACTGGCACAGAGTCGCACTGTGTATCACTACCATCACGCTCTAAGGGGGATTCCAGCATGATTTCAAGTTTTGCTCATTTGGTTTATGTTTCCTATCCCTTTTTATGCTAATTGGTACTGAAAACAACCAGACAATTCAGTCCCCCCTATCACTGTTAATAGGAATCAAAAATAATGATACTATCATACTAGTCTATATTCTTAGACACAGCAATGTGCTGCTAAATGCTAACATCAGCAGACTCACATCCAAAGACAATGCTAACATAATGTTAACCAGGTTTAGCATGTTACCATGCTCACATTAACACTACACAACTAATGAACACAGAAGACAAAGTACAGCTGAGGCAGACGTCATTAGTTTTTGAGGTATGCGGTCAAAAGTGTTAAACAAAATGTATTTTTGACCCGATGATGGCGCTGGATGAAATGTTAAGGGACCACCGAGCTAATACAATTCCTCCTGAGAGGGACATGAATGTGTGTACCACATTTCAGGGCTATCCACCCAACAGTTGAAATATTTCAAATTGGAACAAAGGTGATGGACCGACATTGCCATGCCTAGTGCTATACTACTAGCTAGCATGGCTAACATGTTAATACAAACCTGGTCTATGAACCTAAGACTGTCACTTTGCACATGTTTAACACTCCTAACATTGTCTCAAACAAACTGTTTTCATGCTAATCGACCTTCCATTATTGGGACCCACTAATGTTCTGCTAACTAGCATTTTGCTAACATGTACCTCCACCACCAATAACTCCAGTAATTATCTCTTGTGACACACAGAATAGCTGATAGGCTATTGAACTTCACCAGGCTCCACTTCCTCTTTGTTCAGACACACATAACCCTGTCAAACAAACCGCTAAAAGACGGAAAAAAATAAGATGCTCCTGCCAGCTAAAAAGAAGTGAAAATAAAAGATATTTCACTCTTTAAATGCTAGCTTTGTCAGTGGGAGTAACTCTTAAAAAAAAAACACAAAAGCAGAGAGTGAGCCAACAACACCCTGCAAACCATGCTGGAACTTTCTATGAACAGAGTGTAACAGTACTATGGGCAGCATGAATGTTCTCCCTCACAAATCCTTCAGAGTTTGACTACAGTGTATGTTTGTTTTGTCTTTAGTATTCAAATCCTATTTACCCTTATCTAGCCACCAGTGTAGAACCTATCAGTGTGAGGATGTCAAAGCAGTGATTTGTATTCCGTCCTCATTCCCACCGTTGCCTCTAGACTTTAGACATGATAAAAAAAAATTAAAATAAAAACCCTCCAGAAGCAATATGCCGCTCGCCGAAAACATGCAGATATGCTGATTTAGTAGTGTCCTAGTTATTGAGCTGGCCTGAGAGCTATGGCTAAAAGACGGCTAGACGTGTAGATATACGATATAAACAACCGAGGTAATGCAGCAACGCTCCTTAATATCCGAAGCTCTTGCGGCGGCCTAGCAGACCTAAATAACTTGTGATGAGGGTTAAATGTAATACTGATAGGCAGACGGCAGCAGCCTTCAGCACCAGCGGGGGCTCCGAGGCCCCGACCCTGTGTCCGTAAACGTCTGTTTTTATTTATCTATCTATGTTCTTCTTCTACCGACTTCTGGGGGGTGTCAGGCCTTCCCTGCCTTCATGTATGTGGGGATGGTGCCTCGCTGGGTCAGACCCTCAAAGCGTTTGTATGTGTAGTTGAGGAACACCCAGTCCTTGGATTTGAAGTCTGGCTCCGTTGCACTGGCTGTAAATGAACACAATGAAAAAAAAGGAGGTGTTATTGTTGTTTAGCCACTGGAGGGCGCTATGGATCATAAACTGTGACAGTAAATAAAGCCAGGAGAACATACAGTAAAGAGAGCATTCAGAGCAAAGTAAGTTCCCTAATGTTCCTATTACAGTTTTTTTTCTGGTTGCTCAAGCACTACCTTTGAAACTTTTGGCTATTTTTGCCAAACTCTACACACTAACCTTAAAACCTCACACCAAACCAGACTAATGCTTTTCCTCTCTTGCAAAAAGCAAACTATTCTTGCAATAAACTAAACTAACAACAACTACTCTGACAGTATGAATCAAGACACTTGTGAATTTTTCGTTTTCAAATGTGTCGATTGTGGAAGTTAGCAAAATATTCTACACGGCAGAGTAAAAAATGCGTCCACTTTTTCTAGATGTGTGTTATAAAAAAAAGACAGCAAACTCGGTGTAAAGCTGAGAATGTGTGTTCAGTTTGGCACACTTGGTGAATGCATTAGCTACAAGTATAAATGGTTTGAGAAAATGTGCTTCAAATATCATCATTAGTGTTTAAGCATTCAGTTAAAAAAAAAACCTGCGGCTTGCGGAAGAAGGCACGCTACTCACTTGGCTGTAGGATGTCTGACTCGGGGAAGTCGTCAAAGTTGGAGGTGTCGTCGATGCTCTTGATATCGATGGAGATGGCTGCTGGCCGCTCCCTGTGGAGGCAGTGAGAATTACGGACGGGTTAGGACTGTGAGTAAGGGAGAATACAGAAATAAAACAAGTGTGTGTTTTACCTCTGACCACGGCTAGCATTTACTGTCAAAATCTCCCTACTAATATATATCAATATATATAATATCAGCGTATGCAGTTTTTATGGTTTGCTAAATTGGGTTTATTATCTCTGAGCACAGGCGATGTTTTTCCAATAAATGTATTACAGTCATCTTACAGTGGCACGTTTGATTCCCACTGTGTCTCTGTTACCTGGTGCTGCTGTGGCCTTGACATTCAGCAGACAGCTCCAGTCATGTTGAAATTGTTATTCAAATGCTTCATGTCTGACTTACTTAAAGTAGCTACGAGGAGCTAACAGTTTGTTTTTATTCTAGCGGCACCTTGGACAAAAGCAGTAGTGTTTTTACTACACCAGTGCGTGCTGTCCTAAAGATTCTTTGCTAGGGCGTGCCAGACCGACACGTGCATTTGTTTAAGAAGCGAGTGAGAGGGAGATGGCAGGATGCATGGCCATGAGGAGGTAATGTATTTATATGTGACTTGGTCAGATTAATAATGGTTATATGAAGAGGAGGAAGCAAAGTAAATTTAGATTTAGTAGCGTTGGGGAAACACAGGATGTTCCGGTATGTCAGTGACTGCAGCATGTCAAACTGTCACTGCATTAGTGTAACATGGAGCTGTGTCATCACATACCTGATGTGCTCCCAGTCCACAGACTCAAAGAACTGATGATTCTTGATCTCGTCTACGCTCACGGCTCCCACCCTGTTCTCGGCATCGGTGCAATACCTGCAACAAACAACAAAGCAGACTGATATGATAAGACTGATACAACACGTTATTTAAAACATGATGGAATGCCCTGTATGAGAGAGAAGAGTGGCCACAAACCAAAGAGCTTTTTACATACATTAATATCAAGTCTTTGGCCCTCTCTGAGATGGGCACTTCAGGGGGGAAGACCAGCGTTTCCTTCCAGTTCATCACCTTCCTGTACGTCTCCTGAGGCGTCTCGGAGCAGAAAGGTGGGTAACCTGAGCACACACAAGTTCAGTTTTATTATTACTATTTTTTTTAAATGAGGATAAAGGTTACTCATTATTTCATAGCATTTATTTTATGATTCTGTGTGTGTGTGTGTGTGTGTGTGTGTGTGTGTGTGTCTTACCGATGAGCATTTCATACATGATGACGCCCAGTGACCACCAGTCACACAGCTTGTTGTAGCCCGTCTGCATGAAGACTTCAGGAGCGATGTAGTCTGGAGTTCCCACCGTAGAGTAAGCCTGAGAGAGAGAGAGAGTCACACACAAACACACTAAGTCAGGACGCCCAGTGGGAATATATCATTTGTTTTTTTAATTTTAAGAAGACCCAGCCAGCAAAATTTGGTGGTCAAACATTTGTGTTAATAATCGGCATGAAGTCATGTTAGCTAGGATTGAGACACTGCTGTGTCCGTTAAATGCAATAAGCAAATGTTTCTTCTTTTCTTCGGTATGTTGTTCCCAGCAGTAAGTGCACACTATTCTTTTGTCTTACTCTTCATATGCACTTCTTCAATTCAGTAAAAAAGCCATGAGCCTTACCAGCTGCCGTCGGTTCTTCTTCCATGTCTCTGCTTTCCTCTTGGAGTTCATATTTTGAAAGGCTGCAGGAGAAGGGAAAAGAGGAAAAAGCGAAGGATTCCTTAAATAGTTCCAGTGCAATATTTGAAAAAAGCTCTCTTCTGTGAATGTATTTTTGGTAAAGGTTACCAGTACCACGTATTGTAGGGCACATAATGCATCTGGGTTTGGATCTTATTTAATTCAAGCTTGTTTTTTTTTATTTATTGTGAAAATCTTCTTTAAACTCACAAAAATCGCTGGGCGGGTTGTGCGTCAGGTTCCGGTAGAATTCTGTGCGATGAGCCTTCTTCAGTCCGGTGCACAGGCCGAAATCGGACAGTTTGACGTGTCCCTGTGAGGAGCAAAAACACATTTAATAAGTCGCCTGCGCAAAACAGAACCACCATGCGCACTCAAACCAGCACCAGTGCACTGTATCGTAGAGTCTGACCCTGGAGTCCAGCAGCAGGTTGTCTGGCTTGATGTCTCTGTGGATGAAGCCCAGCTGGTGGATGGAGTCGATGGCCAGCACCGTCTCAGCGATGTAGAACTGAGTGGCCTCTTCAGACAGAGTGTCCTTCTTCATCAGCAGGGTCATCATGTCGCCTGGCAAAGAAGGGGGTCAGAGAGGTCAGAAGCTTTTTTTTTTTTAGCATTTTTATGCTTTATTGATAGTGTAGAGACAGAGGTGAAATGGGGCAGAGAGGGGAGTGACATGCAGAGAACGACCGCGGGTGGGAATCGAACCCGGGTCTGCTGCTGGGGGGGGGAGGGACGCCCTTTCAACTGAGCTAAGGGCGCCCCGAGGTCAGAAGCTTTTGATAATGACAATACATGACACATCTGTCATATCATAATTAGAGATTTCTCCTAGTGTTTGGTGGTGATATGGTTTTTAAGGTATCCGGTTTTTTAAAATTAGCCTACGGTATTCCTTTGATCATGCAAAAAAAAAAATCTGCTGTGTGCATGTTTTAGAAATATATGCCTAATAAAGCTTGATGTTTGAAAAAGGACGAAGCTATTTAGACGTGCTCATACTTTCTAAGTGACAGACTCTTTTCAGAAGGGATCATTAGCAAGAAAAGATGGCCGACGCAACGAGTTGGTGTACCCCCAAAAAAATATTGGAATTACATTGTGATGTGTTCAAGTGCTGTTCAGTAAAAATGTGTATTTGGCGAAAGGTAACATAGTGATAAGTTTAATGTGATTTTATAAAATGTAGTGTAAGCCAGAAACTAAATCAAATAGGGCTATAGTTAAATTAGCAGTAGGTTTCCCCGCAGGGTAATACCGTGTACCAGGGGGAAAAACAGGGAAGATTTAAAGGTTTAAAAAATTGGATACCGCTCAACCCTATTTCCTCCTGTATACAGTTCAATGAACCTTTACTCATAATCTGCAAAAAAAAAACACACTGAAAGTTTGAAAAAAATAAGTCAACATTGAAGAGTTAACATACTGACAACTCTACATGTGCATGTTCTCTGCATGTCTTCCCCTCTTTGCCCCATTTCAACTCTGTCTCTACAAGTCTGTCTAATAAAAAAGCAAAAATGCCAAAAAAAAATATATCTTTATTTAAAATAAGATAAAAAATAAAAAGTGTTAGGGGGAAACACATAAGAGACGTTATGTGTGCAGACCTCCAGGCAGGAACTCCATGATGAGGTAGAGGTTCCTCTTGTCCTGGAAGCTGTAGAACATCTTGACCACCCAGGCTCCATCGGCCTCCACCAGGATATCTCTCTCTGCCCGGATGTGAGCCACCTGCTCTTTCTCCAGCATGTCGGCTTTTCTCAAAATCTTCATGGCGTAGATGTGCCCCGTGTCCTTTTTCTGCACCAACCGGACCTGAAGGGAGACATTGCAAGGGGAAAAAATCATAAAGAATTTGAAAGCAAATTACATAGAACACAGGGGGAACCAAATAGAGATGGTGGTAACACTGTGGTGAAAAGGAGACACAGAGATAGAGGGTCGTGGTTGGTGCTTAAAGGGAAAATGTGCCAATTTTCAACCTTACCTCATCTACCATAATATCCTTTGGGTCGCATTATATCCCCGTGTATTTTTTCAACATTGTCCATCTCGCGGGGACCGAGCCGGACCGAGCTTCAAAATTCCACTCACCAGTGACGTTTCTGTGACGTCTTTGGCGAGAGGAAGAGCTCGTGCGGACTACGGCCCGAGCACCTATACCCCTCCCTGTGAATCCGTGCGAACCAAAACCCAACTGTCACGGACAGACGGTTTGTTTTGGTGCTCGGGCTGTAGTCCGCACAAGCTCTTCCTCTCGCCAAAGACGTCACAGAAACGTCACTGGTGAGTGGAATTTTGAAGCTCGGTCCCCGCGAAATGGACAATGTTGAAAAAATACACAGGGATATAATGCGACCCAAAGGATATTATGGTAGATGAGGTAAGGTTGAAAATCGGCGAATTTTCCCTTTAAACCACACACATTCCTCAAGCCTTTGACTGTCTTGACACAACATTTCTAACAATTAAATAAACCATGGGATTTCAATGGGCTCGTCCAGGCTTGTGTCTTTAACGTACCTCTCCGAAGGCGCCCCGTCCGATAACTTTAAGGGACTCGAAGTCGTCCAAGCCCAGCCGCGTCCTCTTCAGTCGCAGGAACTCCGTCTCCTTACGGGCGTGCTGCGAGCGACGCATCACTTTCTGTAGGAACACACAGGCAGATAGACGGTGAGACAGTGGGAGAAGAGAAAGAGAAAAGAACACCATTGTTGCAACACGAGAAGCCTTGAGAAGTGCCATGTACCTCGTCATCTGGCAGACCCTCTTCGTCCATGACCTTCTCCAGCTTCTTCTGCCTAAGAATTGAAAAAAAAAAGTGCCATAAGTTTCCAAAGTGCTTTACATCAAGGGAACAATAAAAGGTTACGTACAGTCAAATCAGTAAAGGTTACATAGAAGCAGGAGGAAGATGGAAAGGAAAATGTCACAGCACTACAAACTTGGAAAATAAAAAAAAATAAAGCAAAGAAACGTTGTATTCCTAAAGTTCTTCACAATATGAGGGGGTGAGTTTGGTGAGGAAACATGCACAAAGGGATTGGATATCAGATCTTGAGGATGTATCTCTGTTTAAGTTCATGCAGGGGCACATACCCATGAAGCCTAGACTATTAGCTCAGCTCTAAATGTGGTAATGTGAGAAGAGAAAAGGCCAGTGTGTTTTTCTTTACCTCATCTCCCTCTCCTCGTGCTGGGTGAGCAGAGTGCTGTAGAAGTTCTCCAGCGTCAGCTTGGCCACGGTCACCCTCTCTCGAGTGTGATTGCTCATGGGAAGGGCCGCTGCAGTCTCTCCCGTCATGGCCGTACTATCCTGGAAGACGACAGTTACTTATTAGTTATTCATTCCGTAGTTTCCCCCAGGACGCCCACTATATATATTAAAAAAGTGTAAGGCCGTCAAGTTTGTCCGTTCTGTGCTACCGTAGAAACATGGCGGTGCATCATTCCTATCTAAAACGTTTATTCTAAGGTAATAAAAAAAAAAACTTTATACACTAATTAAAATCTGTGAATATTAAATGACATTTCTAGCGAGTCTGTTCTGGAAAAGCGCCAATTCCCATAAACACTGCTCCTTTAAGTACCTTCATGAAAGAAGCTGCTGTGTTATGTGCACATACATACATACGAGAATTTATCATTGGGGGTCGTTAAGACTGGTATTTAAAAGAACTACATTTCACAGCACAGATTTGTTAAGTGACAATCTGTTTGTTCAGTGTTAACAGTGGCTGCTGTTTAGTTTAGTAACAACAGATACAGAAGACTTGCTTTAATTGTGTTCAAGCTCCCAAACAGAAAACAGTAGGAAGCGGGAGTGCAACAATGTCAAGAACCTTCACTGGCGTCCCACCCAACAACACAGAAAACTATGAGCCTGATGTGGTGGTGACTGACTGACTGACTGATGCTTTATTTTCCTGGGTAAAGAATCATTCAAAAGTTAACATTATACCGCTTTCATTTTTCCCCTTCGGTGTCCACTGTCCAAGGTAACAAAGTGCTGTCCATTCATTACATTCAACAGATCTTTTCACTTCAGAGATCCCCAGTATATGAAATCATTCTAGTGACCCTCAAACAGGGACAGGGAATCATGTGTTGGATGACTCGTGGTCTGCAGAGTTACATTCCAGGAACTTATGGGTGAAATCTCCACATATCCTTCTCAGCATGCATTCCTTTGCATTTTTTACACCGTCTCTCTGACGACAAAGACTGTGGGCTGATTAAAAACACCTGTCAACTGAGGAGGCCTATTACTATTCACTTGCAAGAACAACGCATCAAAGAAGGAGAGCCCCTTCTTTGGACATTATCCATGCTCTCTTTCATGGAAGGATTCTTTTTTCTCTCCAAGGCAATTCAGGAACTATTTTCTCTGCGAGTGGCGTGCGCATATTGAAATCTTGAGTTGTAGCCCTCATGTGGGTGGAGTGAAAACCACACAGAGTAGAATAAAAACCCACACACACTTACAAGTGAGGTGGAACCACAAGCGGTCATTGGTTTTTGAATGGAAACCAAACACGATGATGTTAATGACAGCAAGGGGGGGAAACAAGCTCTTTTTAACATATTGTGTAATAGAGGGAAAATGGGAAGAGGGTGGATGTGTATTGTGTACATCATCAAATCATTCCATCAGTAACCCCTCATCAGTAATAATGAATGAGCTTGATTAGCTCCCACAGAGATAACACAGCCCTGCAGGCCACAGATAGGAGCCATGTTTGGTCGAGTCACCGGACCCTTTCCCCGTCCCGACCCAGACAATCCACTAACAACAACCACACTTCCTGACTTCTGAGAACAATCCATGAATCACCGCTGCCTGCTGCCTGTCCTGTGTAGGAGGTGGGACACTGGCAAATAACGGTGTTGAGTTACTGAGGTCTGTGCAGATTTTACCTGAGCACAAGACTCCAGGGAAATTCAATTTAAAAAGGGAAATGCCACTGATGATGATCACCAATACAATGACAAGTTTGAAGACAAAGCAGCACAGGCAGATTTATTACAGGGGACCAGCCATCTATCTACAAAGCCACATTACAGTTTATTCACGGTAGATTTTTTTACATTTTGGGCATTGACATTTAGAAAGAAACATATTATTATACCATTTCTACTTTAAATTACATTTTATCTTCATTAAATATTGAGAATGCCAGTTTCTGAGGGAAATGTCTGGATCTTTAACTGCTATTTTTCACTATTGTTTACCGACTAGTTACTGACTTTGTGTATCTGTCTGTATTGTTGGTAGTGTACAGCATTTTGTCTTTTCACTGAATACAGCGGCCCATTGCTGCCTCCGACGACAACAACGACATGATGAGAGAGAGCAGATGGTAAAGTCCAGGCCGCAAAACCAAAACCATGAGTGTTGAGGGGAACTGCAGAGACAGGTGGAAACTGTCTGTGCCAGTGGGAGGGCTCCTTTCATAATTATCCATAGTTAATAAACCTGATTGATTATAGCCTCTGTTATCATGTTTAACTGAAGATAATTCTAGTTTTCTTTGCAAATTTAACGGCATTTAAAAGCTACTGATGATACAATTTAGATATTAATTAAACAGATTTAAGAAATCAAAACATACATTATCACTATATGGTATTACTTTTCCCCACCTGTTTTGATATTGCCATTGTCTATAGCAGAGACTGGTCTACAGAGCTGAACATGAGCTATAGACTCACAGTGCACTGTGCACACTTGAGCCATCTGGATAAGGTTTACGCTTGTTTTCCCACCAAGGTAGAAAATGAAGCATAATTAGAGGTGTTAGCTCACAGCTGAGCCACCGTAAGCTCAGTCTGAAGGCATTCAGTCTGACTTCAAGTTAACCAGGTCCACCCCCTCAGCTAAAACAAACATGGAGCACTTATAAGGACAGCATTTATAAAAAGCCAGCTCACTCACTATTTGGAGACTAAAGCATGCAGGCTAAAACTGGGGACAGGCGCCAAATCTGTCCAGCCAACACCATAATGTACAAATAAAGAAAAGGATGTCATCTGGTCAAAGAGAATAAACTTCTTCTTTCAAAAAAAAAAATCAAATGGACTAAAGACTAGTTCTTTCTGATCCTTCCTGTGCATGGATATAGTCTACATAGCTAACAACCAAAGACAATAACAAGAAAAGCCTTTTCCACGCTTGAAATTCATTTATCCATCCTAGCAGACAATGGGTATGTTAACTGAACATTTAAATCCATAAGTTTTATACTAACTTATATATTAAAATGGAGACACAATTTTCGGAGTGTGACTTTTTTCCCAGATGTTGAAGCTCTCATTTAAGTGTAAAGTGAGTTATCGAGTTAATGTGTGGGAGAGTGAGTGTGTAAGCCATTCCTTTCCCGGGCGTCGTGACTGAGCCCTTTCATTCAGGGTTTCCTGTCCAGTCACTTGCAGGGTGGAGGAGTGTGTCTGTGTGTACTAAGACAGACAGACAGGCACACACATCCACAAAGATGTAAAGATACAATGCAGTATCATATTATGAGGTTATAGTTATACATCCTTATACATAGTTATATAGTAGTTGATTTTCCAGCTGGTATATTCTTAAAAAAGTGCTTTGAAACTGGTGATGGATGCCAATAGACATTCATTTCAGCTGTATTCAAAATGTATGCGCACTGCAGATGAGTATTGTCAGTTTTTTTTCAAATTAAAAGTGGACCAAAACAATGGCAAATGAATTAATTTCCTAGTATTATTAATGTAGCCTATGGCATAGCTTATTTGTCATGCTTTTAATCAGTGATGCAGAATTACTCTTCTTTCTTTATTCACCCACTGAGATGGCGTGTAGCCTACACACACACTGATGTCTTGTAGCCTGTTTCTCAACTCACCTATCTGAACTTTTTCATTGCCACCTTGTCAAACTTGCACCTGCCACTGCTTGCTGGCACGTGACGTCTGATAGCATATAACAGTCATTGTTGGGAATACTAATAAGTGTAATAATATGAGGTAACTTAAAAGAAATACTGTATTTCTTTGCTGCTGTGTTGTGCTAGCTAGCTGTTTTCCCCTTGTATTCCCTTTGCTTCTGTGTGGGTGGTAGGTTCCATGACACGAATAAAAATCCGCCAGCATCAAAATAGAGAGCATTCAGTGAGGAAAAATGTTTCTCTTACCTCCGTGTCCTGCTCCAGAGTTAATTATTGGCTTGCCGCCACCCCACGACCCAGTTGAAAAAAAATTAGTGAAGAGGTTGTATTTGTATTTTCTGCCTAATATTTAGGCAGTTGAAAGCTAGAGACTCCAGTTATTGGCCACCCTTTTAGAGGAACTTATGCACAGTAAACATCGCCGATATCAATGCCAAACCATGCCAAAAGTCCCCTCACGTTGACAACAAGCTAAACTGAAACCATTTGAAAATATTTTCCCGTCTTCATTTGTACGCGCCGACCTCGAAATTCCCCGCTCCCCTCCGTCTTTTTCTCTATAAAAAATATCAAGTAATCCAGCCGATGCTTCCTAGGTCCATGGTCGGGGGGCTCATCCATCGCACGCTCAGGGTACGCAACAGCGTAAGCGTTTGATTGACGTGAGCACGAGCCAATCATCGACGCAGAAGAGGACCGTTAGTTTCCGCTGGCCAATGATATGTGAAATACACACAGGAAGGACATAGGTAACAGCCAATGAGAATATCAAAATCTTTCCAGGACGCAGGTTCATTTGGCTAGTAGCAGGCATATGCAGCTATGAAAGAATATAGGGAAGCTACAGCAGTTATAAGCCCCCCGTTACACAATTGTATTGCTGATGCGCCAAACCCTGACCAAATGTAACTTATATTTGTGGGATACCCTTAAGTAGGCTATCATATCACACAGAAAAAATGGTAAAATAACGGTTTTCTTTACACATTTATAGCAAAAGCCATATGAAGATGGTATCTAAGGTCAGTAAAGGTCAAAATATGATCAAAATTACAAGTTGCAGTGATTTAATTGTTGATTCGATTTAGAGACAATAACAGAAAACATATATAAATTATGTGGGCCCATACAAATAGCATTATGATACAAATATGACTGTATAACTATGTAGGCAGTAGGCTTATACCGGTTTGACTTTTAATAGGACTACTTTTGCTAGGATATCAAAGTAATATTTTTAGAGATTTTTAAATGAAGGCAAGATTAGAGCCCTTGGTGTAACAGTCCAAGATGACTGCAGTTTGTTTTTCCCACAAAATGCATAAAACACAATCAATGTTGAAACTCAACAGTGGGGATTATTTTGTCACATTTCAACATTACAATGCAGAAAGTCCAAAGGAAACGCTACTTGTTTCCTGCAATCTTCCCAGAAACGCCCTTAGAAATGCATTCACCCAACTGGCATCCTTTATTTCCTTGTTCACTTGTGTCTATGTATATCTAATAACGGGTGAATGCAGTAAAGTACACTTAAATGAATACAGTAGGCTGCATATATATGAAAACAAACACCAACAACAAACTTCAGTTGACCAAAACACCACGAAAAGCACTTCATGTTTTTCCATGAATCTCCGTATTTGGACGAGTTGTGTGCTTTTACTGTTATGAGCCATGATGACAAGATGCACAGAGGTGGTTGGGTGTCCCCTGCTAACGCGTCTGGGTGTGGTGTGTCCAGCAGCAGACAAGGCTGTTTTTATATTTCTCACATCAATGGGGCCCACTGAGCTGTGACACACCACCTATATTTAGATCCAGGGCTATGAACGCTCTTGGCCTGCAGCCTAGGCTTCGTAAAGTTCAGTCAGAAACACACACATACTTTTTAATGAATTCAAGCTGTATAACTGCTGTTGTATAGGAAAATATTGGAACTGGTGAGGAAATATGTTTTTTTTCCCACACGTTTTATAAGTCATCTTCTGACTGCCCGGGTCCTCTTGGGCTGCTGGAGCTTATAATAGAATATTATAATAGAGTATTTTAGAATACTGCCATATAAAAAGGTATTTTCGTTATGAGAGCTTAAAGGTTGTAAAAAAATATATGATTTGGTTAGCTTATGCAATTTAGGTGCCAGTGTTTCCAAAAGAAAAAAAAACACAAATTCAACCCAAGAAATCTCCTTAAATTTATTTTTGGTCTTTTATGCCACCTGGAATTTTCTGATTTCTCAAACCGAATCATCAGCAGCTCTCTTCCCTATATTTCAGACCTGAGCAACTTGTCAGTCCCCAAACCTCCCTTGGCTATTTTCATCTTACTTATGAAATCCTCTCAAAAGGTCACGCAATATGCATAAACCATGAGCTCAATTCCCCCAAAAATCATTCTTGGCATTTTGAAGAGGTTCTAACCCAGCAGCACGCAGACATTTACCTGGACCTCATGTCCTGAATGACTGAATACAGCCGGATGAGCATCCCGTCCTGGATAACCGGTAATTAACAATGAATGAGAATTAAACACCAGGGCAGGTTCAATCCATTTTGAATGAATTTAGTCATTAAATAAATATGATGAGAGGAAGCTTTAAGTGTGACAATAAACAGCCTGTGTTGTGGAGATAAAAAAGCTTCTTGGAATTGTTTTCCAATAAATTGTTAATGGAAAAACAATTAAAAGCTGAAAGTGAAAGATCAGTGGACCTAATGACACAACTAGATTGAAGAAATAAAATCTGCAGAGTGTTTGTTCAAGATTTATTAAAAAAAAAGAGAGAAAGACTGATGAGACATGGAGTAGTATCAATGATCTGGGGCCGGTTTCCCGATAACGTCATCTCTTAGCGAGCTACGAAGACTCCTACGTTATGACTTACCAAAGTTGTTTACCTCTGTAGTCGTGGTTCCCGAACGGTCTCTTAGGAGAAACACTCCATACGTCGTACGTACACTGCTGAAATCGATTGCTCAGAGTTCGATTTTCCATTTCCTGCTTATTTCATGCGAAGCTGCATGACAAGTCTTTGCGAATAAAAGATTACTAGAAATCCTTCTAAGCCGAAACATTTATTTAACACCTCTTGCTTTATAATCTAAGTATCTTTAAGAACAATAATCACGTTTCGTGGTGGGTCAGTAAGGAAACTGAAAGTAGAATATCGCCAATGGCCTTTATCAATAAAAACAGACGGCCCAAACAGCGTCCAAATGAGCTAAAATCCTAAATACAATAAACAGTAACATGGCACACTTATTTTAAGGTAAGCTTTAATTGATTATTCATTAATTTTTTCACACGTTTACATGTTTTGAGGCGGAGAATCCGACGCACACTGCGGAGCTGTCAGCTGAGCCGGCTCAGCTGACAGCTCCGCAGTGTGTGGAACACAGTGCGATGGTTCTAGTGTTAACCTTGGTCGAACGTATTACCATAGCCTATAGGCCTACTGATTTAAAAAAGGTAGCCAAGGCTATAGAAAAACATAGAAACAGCGGAGGAGATTAAGATTGTTTCCAGCAATTATTTTCTTCATGAATGTCTTGTGGCAGTTCCATGCGCAACAGGGATGTCACTCGTGTCCGTTTTACGCATGGTGCTTACGGAAGGAAATGTGGGGGTCTGTAGTAGCCAAGCCTATCTCTGGCGATGCCACAGCGATCGCAGGGACTTCACTTGTCATTAAACTTATAAATCTGACTGTATTTCATATCAAAGGGACACAGCGATGACTGTATTAAATATCAAACTGATAAAAACGATCCGACTGTAGGCTGTAGTAGTGTATCACGTATAAAGTAGCCTATTTTCATATTGACGGACATCGCATCCAATCAGTTAATGCTGATTGTCAAGTCAGTTAGATGACTATGTAGGCTACTTATAGTTTGAACACTTTGTGAATCAGAGTGAATGGTATTCTGCTAACATATATAGCTTACTTTAAATGTGAAATGTACGCTATATACAGTTATCGTTTTTAACAGTTTGTTATTTAATACAGTCATCGCTGTGTCCGTTTGATATGAAATACAGTCAGATTTATTAGTTAAATGACACAAATGAGAGCTGAAACATCTCTACGGTAGAGCTAAGAAGGCTCTGCGGGCGCTCCAGACCAACCTTACCAACGTAGGACGTACGAAAGAGATTCGTAGCAAAGAACGTTTCGGGAAACAGGCGAAATGTTAAGTAGGAACTCTACGTAGGGGTTACGAATGACGTAGCGTTAAGAAGGCTCTACGAAGGCTTTGGGAAACCGGCCCCAGAGCAGGTTGAAGAGTGTTGTGACAATTTGAAAATCATTCCAGTCATAAATATCTACAAAAACAGACTTCATCAATTTACAACATTTACAAAACAAAAACAGGACAGGTCGTCCATTCACACATTGAGTATTTTGGAACATAGAGACACATGTCTCCAAACCTTTTTTTCCCCATCGGCAGAAAGGCCAAAGGAAGTGACGTCTTCTTCTGTGGTTGCCTTGGCACCAATGACTGCTGTGTAAGCGACCAACTGATACTTCGCTGACTGTATATGCCATCTCACATTTCCTCTGCACACATTCAGCATATTGTTTGAGTGTTCGAGGGTAGAAAAATTGAGAGTGAAAATGAGAGAAAAATATTGTCCAGAGTTCTGCAGTGTGTGTGTGTATGTTTGTGGGTCAGGATTCTTGTGGTGAAGGCAGGCTGGGTGCTCCGTTGCGCGTGCGGAGCTGAGACTGTGCGATGTCGGCCAGCGCGCTCTGGATCTTGTCCAGCAGCATGTCCCCGCGGTTCACCACCTCCTCCAGCCGGGCCGCGGCTTCATGGTTCTCCTCCTCCAGCTGACGCAGACTGGCCGCCTGGCGAGAGGTCACAGACTGTGTCACATTCAGTCACAATAAAGAGGAGGGGGGAGGGGTTTTCGGTTTTGAAATGACTGATGCGAGAGAGTATTTTTTTGTTTGTTTTTATGCAAATCACAACCCTCACCCTCTCTCCCTAACCTGCACCAATGCACTGATGACAACAGACATTACGAACAAACAAACTCTTTCTAAAAGTCATTAAGCCACAAAAAATAGGAAAGAAAAACAAGAAAATAAATCTGGTTTAAGGGCTACTGCCAATGCTAAATTCAGCAGTTTCAGAGGCAATATCTCACATTACGTGAAAACCAAGCTTCATGTTTCGATAGCACTATGAATATGAAAAAAGGTAACGCTTTCACTCGTCACACTCTGTTTTACTGAGACCTTTTTGTAGGTTTGTTTCGTCAAGACCAAGCTGCCAGTTTGTTGTAACTGTTCCATGACAAACTGCTGACTCTGGAAAAAACGCAGCACCAGAAAGAGAAAAACTCAAACAGACTCTCGAGGATAAATAAAAGTTAAATGAAATGAAAATGAAGTGATTCCCTGTCTACTTGGATGTTCCACTTATGCTGATCATTTTTTATTTAATAAACAAAACATAGTGGGCATTCTACATGTGGAAAGGCTACGACATGAGCTGTCAGGTCACCCCCATAAATTCCCCGCTATATGGGGCCCAGTGCTGCGGCACTTAGGGAACCAAAAGGTGTGAGGTTTGCCCCAGTTTTGTTTTTGTTTTAGCTTTGTTTTGTTTCTTGTGTACTTAGAGCTTATTTTCTTAATCATTTTGTCTTAGTTATTTATTTCACTTTTTTTTCTGTATTCCTTGTCTGTTTATGTGAGGGAGGGGGAGGGGAGAGGGGGTTGGGTGTTGTTTATGTATTGTATGTGTTTACTTATTCTGTTCTTTTTGTCCATATGTAAAAAAAAACATAAAACCACTAAAATAAAAGTAAAAAAAAAAAAAAAACATTGCATTGACTCAGATCATTTATGCATTTAAAATATGGCCTGGAAATCCAGACCCACATCTAGAACGATGTAGGGCAAAATTAAAATGTTCCTAGCAGCTAGTCTGGATTTCCACGGGATCTAAAATGAGTTCTTGCGCAGGACAGCTGCTGTTATAAGAAAGTACCTGACCTCATAGACATGACTTGTCTTAATGTAGATTTTAATTTTTTTGTAAGTCAGCTTATTGTACATATGAGCAACCATAATGTGGAGATTTTGGCACAAATTATTTATATTACCCTGAAACTATGCGCACCAATCATGTAACACTGCAAAATCATTAAATCCACTGGGCTTTTATGGAACAAGTTATTCATTCGAACACAGTGTAGATAGAACCGCAAGAAAACATATTCAGCATAACACAATGCATGGCAAGTCATACTACACCTAAATAGTCATGCCAAATTTACACCGGTTACTCATCTCACTATAACTGATTTTGATCTTTTACAATATTCCTTTCCTTTCTTTTTCGACTGTGGACAAAATGAGAAATAATCTTGAATAAAAGGCAGCTACTATTCACTGCATGACTTTCAGAGCATCATTCTTTTCAAAGTTGTGAGCGTCAATGTAGTGTTCACCTGGCTCCCTCTGCTGACTGAACGGTAGATCTAATGACTGGGCTCTTGTTTGTGTTCTTCATCACAGTTTTAGGGCAAAGAGTCTGGAACTGAAACCCCATGTCTGTGAAAGGTTCAAGTGAATAATGTACTGACCTGCAGGGCTGCTGTGGACTCCTCGCTGGGCAGAGAGTCGATCAGTACGTCCACATCTTTGGCTGTTCTAGCGATCAGGGCTGCAAACAGCTGAGCATATTCTAGATGGAGAAAAAGAATTTTGAATCTTAGATCAGTCACATGTAGTAATAACCCACCAACTTCATAAGGTCATATTGATGTGTTTTGTAAATTCATCAACCTCCCATAGGGAATCAAGATGGAAATAAGATACTGGCTACAATCTCTCATATTTACATGTAAATGTTCATCAATATGCACGGTCTGATATATAAAATAGGCTATATATATAAAAGAAAACTTAGTACATAATAAATAAAACCCAGAAAATGTTGGAATGTAAGAATGTATTAAATAGCCTGCATAGGTGATTATAATGAGGAACTGTAGGTTTTAAAAGAAAAAGAAGAAAAAAAAAATCACCTTCGGTAGGGTTTGCGGGCTGATCTTGGTTGATAGCCGTCTGGATGTTACTGAAGGAGGCAGGAGGGGCACATTGTTGCAGGACACCGATGGCATTACAGAACTGATCTGCGAGCTGGACACAACAATACTATTACACTTGTATTCAAGCAACTAGCTGCTGGCGTGGAATATAAACTGCTGGTTTGACATTTAGTGACTTAGGATAAGTGACAGTGCAATTATTAAACAGTTTTAATACAGCAACACTAACGTTATGGCTAGTGTTTCTGTATGATACATCCTCAAGCCAAATTGTTCCTGATACAGGCCCCCCTACATGTAGTTTTGCTAACAAGTGACAGGAAAACACATGGTGCAGCTACTACCACCTAAAAATGATATACAAAGTCGAAATATAGTTATTTGTCGTTTAAAAACATCTAAATTAGCCTTACCGAATTGACAGCGTCTTGGAGTTGTGTTAGCCGATCCGCCATGTTTTCAGCGAGTGCATAGAAATCCCGCGGGAATATCTCGCTATCATGATATCTCGCGGGATTGAACGGTATTTTCTGTAATCTTTGCTTTGCATAGTATCATTGTGGGGGTTAGCCGTAGGCATTCATATCAACTAAAGGGAGACTTTACAACAAACAAGTGAAAGTCTCTAAATCGACGTGTTCATATCCGCTGACGCCTATCTGGGTTGTAAAAAAGGAATAGAGCTGTATCGGGACCTGTAATTGTCGCTCATTCATGGGGACTGATTAGCATGTAGCTAATCTTAGCTACCAAACATCAACAGGAAGTAACGGACCGGCTGAACTCCAATGTCTTGCACTTTGAATTCTCCAGGTAGGACAATTGCTTATTACTATTCTGTGGCATGTCCTAACGTTTTGAATGATTATTTCGACAACGTCTTTGTAATATGAGCCTTTAAGTGGATTTGCTTGACAGCTTCAGTGTGGTAAGTGATTTAGCTAATATAAGTTAGCAATGACCTTACTGTGTTTGTTCTGTTGGTAATGTAATGTTACCACTTTTTCAGTTAACTGAACCAGAGATATTGAGTGCGTAGTTGTCTTTAAGTTTACTACATGTAAGGTAAATAAGTCGCACGAGTAACTAAAGATATCCCTTCTTCACAACAAAGTGTGTTAGCTCAAGAGCATTAGCTGACATGGCAGCTGTCATCCAAGGTGTCTAGAGGAGCTGGTGGGTGACTGTGTTTTTAGATAGTTCTCTGACAAGTCATCTCTTCTTACTATATCTGTGTACTGCAATTAATGTACGTTTTAATTAATTTAAGTGAATAAAATTGCACATATTATAGAAATCGGATCTAATCAGATTGAATTCACGGATGTGTGCAATAATTAAATTTTACAAGGCACTAACAATAACTGCAGTGTTACATTGCTGCTACAGTATTGTTGATATTGTACCTGTTTCTGCACTTTTTTATACTTATAATATTTCTGATGTGAATATATACATATTTCCTATATCTTAATCATTTCCGGTGTTAATATTGCAGTATAATGTACATCTATAGCAACTGTAACAAACCAAATTTCAATAGTAGTTCTGATTCTGATTGACACATTTGGAACACAAGGTGCTTTAATGAGCCCAGTTTATTACATGAAATGAAAGCCTGATCAAAATCCAAAGTGCACACTTGTAAATGTAGATTGTGCAGGCAGGGCAATTAGGATGATATAAAATGAAATGTCAACGTGTTTTATCATAATCAGGGCACCATGACCTTCACAAGATATACTGTACTTGGTAATTACCAATCATCCAGTCAAAAAGTAGAGGCATCCATCTTTAATGCCAGCATTATTCAAGAGTCCACTCTTTTATCAACACTGATAGCTGCTGTAATTAAACTTTCATATTTCTGTGAAGGGACGACTTGTACTTCCTCAGGCATGAACTGCACCTTGGAGAATGTCCTGGCAGATGCCAAGTCCTTAGTGGAAAGGCTTCGTAACCATGACAACGCCGCTGAGATGTTGATCGAACAGACAACATCGCTCAACAAGCGAGTGGACGCCATGAAACAGGTATGGTGTCACATGATGTCGTCTGCAATCTACATGTGAACAGTCTGTTTAAAAGGCTTTATTACAAAATGGCCAACGCTAACATTGTGTGGTGAAAAAAATGAAGTAGTAACATATAAAACTTTCTAAAGGCTTTTATTTTCATTAAAATATATTTTTTTTAAATTGGAAAATATAGCAACAATAACTCAGATATTTCCATTATGAGCCATCTAACATTGGCTGGTTTGACTGTGTCTTGATGGCAGTACCAGGAGGAGATTGACTCGCTGAACCAGGTTGCACGACATCGTCCCCGTTCCAGTCTGGTCCTGGGAATCCAACAGGAAAACCGTCAGATCAGGGATCTCCAGCAGGAAAACAAAGGTAGGCAGGTTATCTGTAATCATGTTTATATTGTCGTTAGATCTTGTAGATAGCTGTATTCTTGACGAAAATATGACAAAGTAAATAGGTATTTCTTTAGTCCATCGTCTTTGGCTCAAACTACCGTTGGTCCAAACCGTAGCTAATAGTGTATTTAGGTCAGATAAGAAAGGTGTGGTTGCTAATCATAGTAAGGCAAAGTGAAACCACGCAGATGTTGGAGTTTTATTTTGTTGCAGTGTTGTTGTCTTGTACACAACCCAAGCCTGTGTTGGTCCCTCTCCCTGCAGAGCTGCGGTCGTCATTAGAGGAACACCAGTCTGCTTTAGAGCTCATCATGACCAAATACAGGGAGCAGGTGTTCAGGCTGCTCATGGCCAGCAAGAAGGACAACCCCACCATAGTCACCCAGCTAAAGGAGCAGCACACCACGGTTAGTGTTTTTAACTGCTTGGCATTCTGGGAATATCAGATAATACACTTTACTGTTTTGTTTTTTCTCCAAAGTGTTTCCTTTGTCAAGCGTTAAGTTCATTTATTAAAAAATTATTAAAGTTGATTAGTTTTTTTGTTTTTATCATTGTAGGAAATGCAAGCACACATAGACAAAATCAACGAGATGGCCTCCGTGATGAGGAAGGCCATCGAGGTGGACGAGGGGCGGACGTGTGAAGACGAGGAGAGGATTAAACAGCTAGAGGTAAAAAGAAATTGTCCCACTCTTTTGCCCCCGTGGACTTCTAACAGCTCTTTAGACACAAGACCGGTATGGACTCTTGGTAGCGCACAGGAGTGACAAATCAAAGTGCATGAGGAAAGTCCTTAGCTACTTTTTTTTTTCATTACCAATACTTTGGTTCTGACAACCCGAGATGACACATGTATTTCCAGTGAGAATTGTCAGTTACTTCATTAGCAGTAACTAACTAGAGTACACAGAATTAAACTAATAACAACTAAATAACACTACAACCATCAAACTCATTGTAAAATATTGTGCTGTATTACTTACTGTATAAATCTAACATCTGCTTTTTACCTATTAAAATAAAGCAGACAGGAGTTTTCGTAGCTTTAAATAGGCCTTTCTTCCTCACCAGGGTCTGCGGAGAACTCTCACATCAGTTTACTAGAGACTAATAGCTAATTCCGCTTGGTATATTGAACATTTTCCACACATGTGATTTGTGCATGCACAAAAATAACTTCACTGGTTGATCCCTTGATCCTTAGCTCTAAATGTTCTGGTATGTTTTCTACCCTGCATGCCTGTGCATCTTATGTTGTTTCTTGGAATCCTATCTATAGGAGCTTTTAGAATGCTGAGTAATGCAATCTTAATGCTTTCAGAAACTAATACCCGCACACATTGTAGAAATGCCATCAACATTTTTCATTTTTGTATTTTTTAGCCGTGGGTTACTAGGCAAAGGACAGTAGATATTCAGAATGAATAAATGATTATGGAGCAAACATTCCGGAAGCAGCATTAAAGGGGCAGTCTGCGATTCTGGAAAATCACTTTTTTGTCAAAATCAGTGAATATTGATGATTATCCACTATTTGTCCACACTGTGTATGTGCTGAAAAAAATCTGGTGTTAATACACAGCCTAGGCTCTGTAAAAGGGTACGTAAACAAACGGTATGTTAACAAAGTGAGTCCACAGTGGCCAGCTACACGCCCGTTTACTGAGCCTAGGCTGTGTATCAACACTGGATGTTTTTCCTCCAGTGTACACACATGTAGCAGATCCTGAGGAGATATTCACTGAATTTGGCGAAAAAAAATATTTTGACAACAAGCATTCTCCAGAAATGCAAAGAAGCCTGGTGATAAGACATCAGTAGTAGAAGTGTTTTTTGTAGTAGTGGGGTGGTAGGATGGCCTAGAGAGGAAAGGGGTCCAACCAGCCAAGCATCCGGACAAGAGGATGTTATTTGTAACATTTGTGGTGACTGGTATTACATCTACGGTGACCACCATCTCTACCATTGTGTCCTTGAGCAAGGCACTTAACCCCAAACTGCCCCAGGGGCTCTTAAAGTATGGCTGACTATGCGCTCTGACCCCCTCCGAAGTGGAAAACTTGAGAGGGGATATGGGAAAAGACACATTTCAATGTGCCCTGTGTACAATTGACTAAAATTGAATTAACTTAACTTAACAGAACTTGTTGTAGTGTTCTTTCTTTTATCTTTAAGATTGTCTATACAATTCTGCTTGTTGTATTTCAGCTGGAGAACAGCGGGCTGCGAGAGCTGCTTGGAATCAGTCGCGAGGCCTTCCTGGTTCTGAAGAGAGACGACCTATCAGATAACACGTCACTGTCGCCTTTACTGACCAGCGCTGATGTCAGCTTAAGAAAGAGTTAGACAGCCCCTTAGTGACCCCCCCTCCCCTTATAATGTGTACAGTCTATTGCCACATACCTCTTCATGATTAAACCTACAGATTTTTCCAACCATCTTGTCCTTTCTTTCGGAGCATTTAGAGCATGACGCTCCAGAGGTGCATACCCATCTTCAGATACAATGACTGTGTTTTTTTTTTGTTTTTTTTTGGTACTTATGTTATGTTTGCCATAATTTGCCAGCATGCTTGAGTCTGTGATTGCCTGCAAGATTTTAAAGTGTGAATGATAAGAAGAGCTTGTGTTTCAAATAAATCTGTCAACATGAAATGATCACTGCTGGGTTGATGAGTATCTCATTTTACCCATGTCTCTTGTTCTGTTTTGGTTTGCTTTCGTTTACACTCAACTTCTTACTTTCATTGTTTTTGTTATTGCAATATATTATCATCAGAAGCCTCAAAGTAGGAATAGAAACATTATGCAACAACACACAGGATCTGCAACAAACCAGAAGAGAAGTGTTTTGATTTTGAAAGCATTCCTCCCACTTTCTGGTGTTGCTTTCAAGTGCATAAGAACATCTCAGTGTCAAATGAAGAGAAGCAGCCTTTTGAACTTCTACACAATTATTCTGTGCACCTAAAATAGCGCCTGTTTGAATCTCTATTAAATATAGGCTCTGTTGTGATTTCCTATGATCTGAGAGTAAATGTTAGGAGAGAGTTCCCACTCTGACACTAATTCCAACCACGACAAACGTCTTTATAAAACGTATAACGAGTTATCATTTGAGTTTTTTCCGTACATTGCGTGCCATTAAAAAACGTACCTACATTATAAAACACTTCTAGAAAAAGTCTTATTGGTTCAGTCACATCCAGTTGTTTACGTTAGGTTAGGTGACTCATCTCGATAACTTTACTCATCATCTTATCATCGATATCCTAGGAAGTGTTTGTGGCGGGCCGAAAGCTATCGCGAGAACCAGGGCGTGAATCACGTGGAAGCTTCGCTCACCCCGTCAGCTAGAGCCATGGCCAGAGCAGGTCCATGGGCCAGAGCATAGCCGCAGAGGGAGATGAGGCTCCCTCCATCAAACAGCTCAGTCCAGTCAAGCGTGTCGCCTTTGCCATGTCGACTCCTGCTTCCCAAACTCAGACGAATGCGAGGTTACCATTGAATATCCCGAGCAGCTGATAGAAGCCTTTTGTTTTTGCCACATAAACGCAGTGGAGGAAAATGTCCCGTTGGATTTGGTGCCCGTTGCTGCTTCTGCTGTGTGAAGTTCATTCGCAAGTGGAAAGTGAGTTATCAATTTGATCTCTCTTTCACTTTCCAGTGTTAGCAACGTTATTAAGCTTTCCCAATCTTTGAAATGTATTTTTTTTTGGACTATATAATCATCTACTTTATAGAATAGGTAGGTTAAAGGTTGCGTAGTGGTTCCTTGGTACTATACTGTATGTCAATCACTGGAGTGTCACTCGGCTCGTGCTGAACATGTCATTGTTTTGTAGCTTTAGCTAACGTTAGCTAGCAGGTAAATGCTTATTTTCCCCCCAAACATACCCATTTTTATCCAATTTAAATATAGCAAATGTGAGGTTTGAGGAGACGGTTTAACATAGGCTATATATTAGTGATATTAAGGAGTTGTTGTTATTGTTGGGCTTCTAACTATAGCTTACTTTTTATGAAACCCCTGTGATATTTATGTAAGGATGTCAGGGTTTTTCATGCATATATTTGAATAGTCCTGCTAGCATGTAGGCTATAACAGTGTAAAAAACAATGTCTTTAGGGAAAGTTCAGTGATGGCTGTCCTCATTCTGACCTTCGAATAAAATCCAATGAAGAAAAGTGGGAGAGTGACAGTCCTACTATTTACTCTGATAGGTAAAACAAACAGTTTGCCAGATAGCCGAATACCAGCAAGATAAGATAATATGTCAAGCAGGCCTGATGCCCTACCACCTGCTTAACAACATGTTGAAGAGATGCATTATTAATGTAAGTTTTACATACATTTTTTTTTAATTGAATTTCAATTTATGTGATGGAAAATTCAGTCTTTCTTTCCACTCCTAATTGTTCCATTGTGTGCGGGTGGAAATGCCTCCAAAAGAGCATTTAAGCCACATCATGGGACCCTGAACTCTCCTCTGGAGCTGAAGCAATTCTATTAGTTTAAGAAGAAGCCCTTAAAGGCACCAACACAATCACTCACGGGGCAGGGGGATCTCTAACATGCATTACTAGTTTTAAACTGTGAGAGTTAATGAAAAACAAATATATATATACAGATCAGTTAAAGGAATGAGTACAATGTGCAAAGTCATGCGATGTGAATATTTTTTTTAAGTCTGTATTTCAATAATCCACATCATATAGGTGGACACAGATTAGTGTATGAGTAAAGGCTTATGTTTAACCATAAAATAAACTCCAGTATATAGATCCTGGATTATGGTTTGTTCCTTACACAGTTCCTCTTGTTCAAGTTCAAATCTGTGGACCTTCAGCTTTAGTTTCCATACTTGACATTCTTCCTCTTAGTATGAGCGAACAAATGTCTAGCATGTCATTAAAAGAATGCACATTCATAATCGATTTGAAGTCCACAAGAGTACAGTGCGAGTGATTCGTAAAGGTCATGGGTTAGTGCCTTGAATGAGATTTTAGTTTTATTACTCTTCCTCCTCTCTGTGATTGCTGACATGATGGTTGACATATTCTGTTAATGTTGTGGTCATTGTGAAACATTGCTACACTATGCTTATCAGATGTAATGGCTGGAAGCGTTGCAGCATAATCAGTTGAAGCCATCGCGTGGTGTGACACGCACAGCAAATCAAGACTATGAGCTTCTCTGCACATTCCACTCAGATAGACGCTTAACGGTAACTTCAGAGTTAATACATCCGTGGCTGATTAATTATTACTGTGTCACATAGAACAGAAAGAAAAAACATTGGTGGTGACGCAAGCGGATAATCGGTGAGATGACCTTTACTGGCCAGTCCAAAGGTTTTTCAGATAAAAGTTGAAGATAAAATCCTTCTCTTTAACTAAATGACACAGTTGTATTATGAATATTGTGTTCATATTATTATATCACTGTACAAGCAGCCAACACTACAAGCTGGCTGTTGAAGTGGTTCATGCTGTGTTGTTAGATGTCTTTTAGGGTGGTCGTCAAACATGTGCAAGTATATCACCTCAATGCTAAACACAGAGTGTGTGTGTTGGTTGAGTCTTTACCGTATGGTTGCTGGTTGATGTGCTGCCCTTCTATCAGGTTGCCTTGTTGGCTTCACAATAACTGTCAGAGCTGTGGTCTGTGATGTCAGGGAGCTTCCTGTTTGTGGCCTCGTGTCTTGTAACTTACGTAGTTTGAGTGTTGAGTGAAACAGGGAATACAACTGCAATGTTATGTACATCATTAAAGAATAAAGAATAACATACTAGTTTGGCCTGTCCAGCTCATGGTGAATGTATGGTGTCTCTGTGGTAGAGGCCGTTTATAAGCAGCATACTACTACCATCAATCTAATCCAATCCAAACATGTGATGGATGGATACTAAACACAGACTCTCTCTCTCTCTCTCTCTCTCTCTCTCTCTCTCTCTCTCTCTCTCTGTCTCTCTCTCTCTCTCTCTCCTTCACAGACCGGGTGGTGTTCCTGCCGGGGGCGTTTCAGAACGTGAGCGTGTCCCAGAATGAGACGGTGCAGGCGCTGGTGTCCAGGATCCCCCCGGAGGTCTGCTTCATCACGCTGCAGTTCCACACGCAGCACCGCAACGCAACACTCTCCTACACCAGGGTGAGCAAGCAACGCCACCAACTCAAATTTAAATTAAGATTTTTTTTGGGGGGCATTTTTGCTTTTCCTAGACAGTTTTGCAGAGACATAGATGAAATGGGGTATAGAGGGGAATGACACGCAGAGAACGATCCATGCCAGATTCGAACCCGGGTCCGCTGCGACGAGGACTGAGCCATAGGCGACGCTGTAACCACTGGCGCTAACAGACGAAACCAGATGAAAGCTTAGTTGATGGTCAGATTCACGCATCTCTGTTTCATCAGCAAAAAATCCAAAGCCTAATCGGCGAAAATGCAAACTAATCCGTGAAATTCTATGAATGCCATTGCTGTAAGTGATAATGTAAGTTGTGCCTGTGTGTAATGAATGGGGGCTTTGTGAGTGCGCTGGGCTGACCCACTGGTAGAAGCTGGTCAGTCAGCTGATGTACCGTCCAGCAGGTCATGAGTGGCAGACCGGGTGGTTCTTAGAGGGGAAAAAGCTCCTGGCTTGGCTCCCAGACATTGGGATCCAGACAGACTAATATAGTTTCTCTTTATTTAACCCTGGGGGGGGATTGTAAAAACAAGAGAAAGGCAAACAGAAATCCCAATGCCAATTTCTCAGAAGCGGGAAAATTGTGCAAGGTAAAAGGAAAGAGACATGTTATGCTGAGTGAAAGTTCAGAATCACATCAATCTCACCCAGAACCACCAAATCTAAAAAAGGGGAAATGCTCTTAAATAACAGGGAATGTTTCTTCAAAAGGAAACAGTCACACAATAAAAAGTGAGAATGCATGCACACACTACAAATTCACAACATCCTTTTTTTATGTTGTTTATTTATTTGATCAGCCAGTGTGGTTTTGAACTGCCCATGTATGTTGACTGTCTATTAGCTACTCACAAACCACATACTATAAATCTGACAGGTCAGAGTTTGTATGCTAAGGGGTTGTTGGCATGTGTGTCATTTCTGTTGCTGTAAGCTGGAAAATCCTTTTACACACTAACTTGCTGGACCTCAAGGGGCGAATTAGACCAAATTTCAGCTGGAAACCAAATCGAATGAAGTATCTGTCTTCGCTACGGCACTCCTCCAGCACTGTCTGAAAGCAGCCCAGCCCAGCGATGTACAATGGAGTTACTGTATGAGCAGTGGTTGGGACTGAGAGGCTCATTCTATGCAGACAGGCTGGTAATACAACACAACAGTGATTCAGCAATTCGCTCAGTGGCAACATATCTGGTACGCTCCCTTGAAAACGATGCTGTCGGCGGTCATCTCACAATATCACAATTCTAACCTTAAGACAAACCGTAGGTGTCATTTCTTAGCATTTCAACATCACCCTGGTTCCATGGCACTGTTCATTGGTTCACAGATTACCCCACGATCGGCCAAAGACTGTGCGGTCAACTTATGCTGGGTTTACACTACACGACTTTTCACGCGATTTGACAGTCGCAGACAATCTTCCACTTCCATGTCGGACTGAAATCACAGAAGTCGTGCTGGAGTTGTGGCGTGCGCACGTAATCTCAGTCGTTTGGTGTATGGTGGTCTTCCGACCCGATTTCAGACAGTCTTCTTCCCGTCTTGACATTCCGACATCATCAAACACGTTTGATATTATCGCTAGTCTTAGGGGGTTGGCTCAAGCGAAATGACGTAAACACTGTCACACTCTCGCATGCACCAAGCACGACACAGGAGGAGCGGCATTAGTCGCGACCTGTGTCCGCCTGGTGAGGCACTTATTTCGGACACTTTTTCCTTGAAGCCTCGGCGGGAGAACCAGGCTGACAGCCGTGCAACCTTAACACTTTACCGTCAAATACAGGGTTAGGAGTTAAAGTTATTGGGGGACGAGATCAGCAAATAAAGATGGTCAAATAACTAAAGGAAGTCCCCCGCTCGGAATATTGAATTAACCTTTTTTTAATTAAATAATCACTATCGCGTCTGCGGAAATAATATTAATCTCAAAAGGAATCTAGTTGTAGTCTTGCAATATGAGACCCCCTGTCTTTTCAAAATCTCACTCTGTGACTGAAAACTAATGACTAGTTGTCTACAGGTGTGAGTTGATTGTCTTTAGATGTAAGAGGGTTTCAGTCTTCAGTCTTTTCAAAGTCTTTTCAAAGTCCTCTAGTGTAAGCCCAGCATTAGTCAACTATCTCACGGAAAAATTAAATTCAGAATAAAGTGTTGGTACCATGGACATATAAAGAAGTTGGTACCCACACAACAAGTGCATTATTTCAGCACACACTGAAGACTATTAACAAGAACATTAGCTAAATCTTCCTCTATATTGTAGACAACAGTATGATGTGATGTGAAGCACCAAAGGTAAACCCCAATGCTCCAGGGTCTGTTGACTTAGTGGTGGTGATACACGTTGACCAGATGATTAACTGTTTCCCCCTGTCCCGTGATCACTGTTTCCCTCTGTGATCACACATCCTAGGGTTGTTTACCAACTAGTTCTTGTGACCTGAGAGTTTACCAGTCCAGGATGTGGTCAACTGTCACACACATAGACTGGACTTACTGTCGGAAAACACACACACAACACATTTGGTAGATTTGCGAAACAACATTGATTCATTTAGACTTGAAGCTTGGTTGCCTTCAGCTCTTGGACTCACTGCAGTGAAGCACAATCCTCAGCACGTGGCCTGCTTTGTGGGTTTATAACACACAAGAAGAATAATCCATGGAACAAAGAACCAAGTGTGTCTGGATGTTTTCACCTTAGAAAATATTCTAGAAGATGGTCTCATCCTCGACGTGTGCACACAGAAACTCTATATGTTCAAGAATTCCATGTCCAGACTCTATGAAGCTCCACATGGATGGACAACTTTAATACACCGGCTTGTTATTTTTTTTTAAAGATTATTTTTTGGCATTTTCAAGCTTTATTAGACAGTACAAAGTTGAAATGAGACAGAGAGAGAGGGGGGATGACCTGCAGTAAAGGTCCACGGGTCGGATTCGAACCCGCGACCACTGCAACGAAGGCCGGAGCCAATATGGTACGCACTCTATCCACTACGCCACTGGAGCGCCCCAGTTTGTTATTTAAATAATGGGCTTACACTGTACTTGAATACAGCCTCACTGAGCTGCTAGCATGCCTAAAGACTCTTCATCACGTTTTCATGCCGTTTCAAACTGTATTTGTCTGCATGTTGTTGTGTGTGCGTCCTCTGACCAGTTGTTTTGTGTGTGTGTGTGTGTGTGTGTGTGTGTGTGTGTGTGTGTGTGTGTGTGTGTGTGTGTGTGTGTGTGTGTGTGTGTGTGTGTGTGTGTGTGTGTGTGTGTGTGTGTGTGTGTGTGTGTGTGTGTGTGTGTGTGTGTGTGTGTGTGTGTGTGTGTGTGTGTGTGTGTGTGTGTGTGTGTGTGTTCAGATGCCGGGCCTGGGTCTCTCCCTGACAGCAGTGGACTCTGGGCTGCTGTCCTCTCTCCTGCCGGGCCAAGCCTCTCTGTCTCTGTTCCTGTCTTCTCCTGATGGAGACACTGTGACGGGCACAGGGGTCATCCTGCCATACTCCAGCACCGGTACTTCTGCTTTAACACTACTACAAACACACTACTGTCAGGCTGAGGCTGTGTTCGACACGGACTACTTAGGTCCTACTCATACTCATTTTGATGTCCATTTGAGTAAGTTTGTGGTTGTGTATGCGAGTTTGTGTAGGCGAGAAATGCCCGGATGAGAATTTACGGGAAGATTTTGTGAATGGATCGATAGGTAACTTATTTTTGTACTAACTTATTTTTTTTTTGTATTAACATTGAGAATGTAAACCAAACGTAAAAATAAATTTATTATAAACAATGTAGGGCTGCTCGATTATGGCAAAAATTATAATCACGATTATTTTGATTGATATTGTAATCACGGTTATTAAAGACGATTATTCATTGTAGGGATGCACCAACATGAAAATTCAGCCAATTCTTTCAACATTACATAAACAAAACTCCCAATTGTGCTCCTCAAACATAGCCTACAACTAAAAAGCCACACAAAATAAATAATCAGTAAAACCTTCCAATCTAAGAGTAAAATTAATATTTTACTAGGGATGTGATTGTGAACCATTCATTGATTTGTACTTCGACTTATAAGAGGAGGTAGGCTATGAATCTACAAAAAGATCGACTTATTGCCTTCTTTTTTTTTGCAGTGCACGTTGAGTTGCTGTAAAAAAAACTACACCACAGCGACACCGTAATGTTCAGAATTTGCATCAGAGCGCTGATCATAAAAATTAGACGCTTTATTTAAACGAAGTCCATGCTTAGGTGCTGGTTGTAACTTTTCGTCTGTAGACTGAAACTAACGGAGGGGGTGCGTCTCACTGTATATTTGCTCTTGTCGCGCAGATAGTTTGCCGACATGGCACAATATATTCAGGCTCGAGAAATGCAATCAGAAAGCGGAAGCCTTTCCCCTCAACAACGTTAACGTGCAGAAATTCCCGACTATCATTTTACCCGTAAAGCCACAGAGCTTTTCTGCGCGGCGGCTCACATCGGCAAGTTCTCACAGTGAATGACACCGTTACCCACCGCCATCACAGTGTCTCACTCACACCATGTTTCACCGAGTGAAACGCTGCTTCAATCGCGCAAGGCTTTTGTGTTTCGGTGTAACATCCTGGACGAGCGTTTTAACTTTATGCTGAATAAACAATTGCACTGGAATCGCTGAAAGCGACAGTGTTCGGGCGGGAGCGGTGCGGAGAGCAGGTGGAGACAGAAGGGTGCGCTGCATTTACTACACATGACCCGGCGTGCCGCACAATAACCGTTTTATTACGATTATCTAACCGAAATCGAAATTCAATTAATCGCCCAGCCCTAAAACAATGTTTTATTTACGAGAGCGGCTCGGTAGCTTGTCGACTGTGACGTGATTTACGTCAGCTGAGATGCTTCTGTATACTTCAGTGTAAACGGTCCGACGAACCTCGCATACACAATCGATCGTTAAATAGAGATTATGTAGTATATACTTGCTGAGTATGTAGGAGGGAGGACGTTAGTAGGCTGTTTTGAACGCAGCCAAAGTGTTTTGATGTGTTTGGCTTAACCTGAGTCCTAAATGCAAGGAGATGCAGCAACTGTTAAATTGAACCGTTTCCAAAAAAATAAATAACACGGTAACTTTCGCCACAGACTAAAAGCAAACTCTCAGTTCATTGTGATTTTGGCTAGAGGAAGCTCATGAGAGTGACTTGTGGCACTGATTGTGTGTGGTTGCTCGTATGCCTCGCTTAGTGTGTTGAAACAGCCTTTAGAACAAGTCATCGTGACATGGCAGGGCTCCACTGCACACTTTCATTTTCTTTCTTTTATAACACACAGATCTACACCAAGCACAAAAGATAACAGAAAAATACAAACGGCAAAAAAAATAACCTGTGTAGACCCCTTCCCCACCCAATAGCTCTCCATTAACTAATATGGGCAGGTTGCAAAGATCCACAAGGACTATAAATTGAATGCACCTAATGAATGAACTTTTTCTCTTTCAGACCCGGTCCCTGGAGCGTGTAACATGGAGTCCAACCTCGACCTGGACCCAAACGTCTACATCCTATACAACCTCTATGAGACCACCATCCGCTTTGCCCCGGCTAACCTAGGATACGAGAGGTAACACACACACACACACACAACGCACTCACACACACACACACACACACACACTGGTCTTTTTAACATCAACACCCGCTCAACTCCCTTGCTCAGCCTGTTCAGCTGCAGAAAAACAAAAATGCCTCACTGTTTATTTGCTTTGAAACGATCTCGTGCTCTCTCCGTCACACACACACACACACACACACACACACACACACACACACACACACACACACACACACCCTGTTCCTCGTTATTTCTCAACAATGTAATGCGTCTCAGCCGTCTCGGGGCAGATACACAACGCACTGGCTCTCCTGTTAAATCATTTCCTGTTGAGTCATCGCATGCCTCTATTCAGGGTTGGTTTATCTGAATGCTTTATATGTTTGAGGAAGAGCTGGTTTGCCTGCAGTTCTCAGGTCTTAATCACAGTCATTGCTTGAGGGATCGTGTCATCAAGGCAACTAGGAGGCCCATAAATACCATTGGGTCAATTTTGACACACTTTGAGACTTTTTTGGGGGAAATTCCAAACATAAATATGGCAAATTGAATTTTCAGCTTACAACCAAAGTTAGTTTGGACAGATACAAGCAGCTTTGTAGACTTGGTCTTCGGTTGCCAAGTTCCCTTCAGTAGAAACTGTAACTGACAGGTGTAATTTATTATCATGTCAGGGGAGGAGTCAACTCCATGACCACCACACCTGTCACTTACTCAATGCTTTGTAATATCCAAACCTGAGCTGTGCAACACTGGCATAGTCCATATATACTCTTAACGTGCATTTGAGGATTAGTCTTATGTTCACACTGAAAAAGTGACACTTAGTTTTCGTAGATACTCGTTTTGGCCAAGTCAGCACAACCATGAAGAATTTGGTTTTAAAACTCTGCAAAAAAATGTCGGACTGAAGCATGATTGAATTACACAGAGCTATAAATAAAAAAGCGATTTTCCCTAGCAGAGATACAAATGTAGAGTCACACAAAGACATAAAGGATGTTTTCATTCATCTAATACATCTGGTTTTATCTCATTTGACTGTTTGTGCAAGAAGATTTTTTTTTTTTTGATAATAATAATTTCCAAAAAAACAACTCTTCTGCGTAGGAGTGAACCAGGGTCCTGCAGTGAACACGTCTTAGTCATATTAGCCTGCTGACATGGATAAATCTCTGGTTGTCTGCGTTCACACACTTCACTACAGCGGTCAGCGGTTCACTCAGAGCGCTGATAAACCACAGCATTACACAGGATGACTTTACACACACAGGTACTAGATGATGTCAAGTTTCACTTTGAGTCCTAACACTGTTCTCTCACACCCACTATCTCTTTATCTCTGTCTCTCTCTCTCTCCCTCCCTCTCTCTCTCCCCCTCCCTGTCTCTCTGTCTCTCTCTCTCTCTCTCTCTCTCTCGCTCTTTCTGCCTCTATTAAGTTGGTTGTATTAAAGGTGCGGTGTGTAAAGGGAATTGGCGCTTTTCAGAACAGACTTGTTAGAAATGGATTATATTTTGTGTTGTTTTCTCACCTTGGAAATAGCCTTTTATATCTACATAGGCTCGGGGAGCGCCGCCATGTTGCACCGCCATGTTTCTACAAAACGGACAAAATAAAAGGCCATACATGTTTATATAAAGTGGGTGTGCTGGAGAAATGCCAGGCCATCTTCAGTTACTAGCTTCTTGTCCTTGAAGGCCACCGTTGCTTCTGTAAATTCTCAGAACGAGAGGGAGCGTTGTAATCTAGGACTTTCACCACTAGATGACGCCAATATACTCCTATATTACACACCGTAAAGGTACATCTTCGATGCATTATCGAGACCCTTGTTTACCAAAGCCCAGGACTATTGTTTTCTCACTGAGTTTTAAAGATACTTAACATTTTAAATCAAACCTAGAAGACACAAAAATAACTGAATCTACGTCATTTGTCTTGTCTGGTCGTCCATCAGGGGAGCAGATCCTCCGGCCTGCGACCAATCCACAGCCAGCACCACGCGCTGGCGTCTGCTCTACGACGTCTACCAGTACTTCCTGCCTGAGAACGACCTATCAGAGCGCAGCCTGTTCACTGGCATGCAGAGTGTGGCCGACATCCAGGGAGTGATGGACAACAGCAAACTGGTGGGACACCGTAGTTTGTGACATGTAACAGAATAAAGTAAAGTACAGACACACTGTATGCTGATGACTCACTGGTTTCTTGCTCTCAGGTGATGACTCTGCTATCAACAGACATGAGCACAGCAGCGTTTAACTCCATCCCAGGCCAGGGCGTCATCTACTCAGTGATCGTCAGAGACCCTCTGCTCAACACCTCGGCCTCCTACGTGCCCGTACACACCTACGCATGCAGCTTTGCCTCCACGCTGGACGGCTGTCACACCCTGGGTGAGACCCTGTTGGGCTTAATGCACTCTGGGACCGTAGAAACCTGCCTGAAACCAAACATATGTGCTGCAATTTGATAGTATGTAACAGGAAGAGTACTGATTTACTATTTTCTTTACTGTTTTCTTATCTTCAGGAAAGGTATCTACAAAGATCTTCTTCACCATCACTGGCTTGGCAGGCCTGTTCGTCTGCTTCTTTGGCCATCGGTTCTTCAAATGTGGTGAGCAGTTTGACATTTTGTCATTCGAATTATAGTGAGATATAGTTTCTAATATTTTGGCCCAATACTGTGACATATGCTGATTATCTAAACTGGGATTTACTAAATATTGACATATTAATGATAGAGGTCCACACAGTCTATGGTTTTCTTTCTAAGAAAATATGTCCCATCGTTCTGAGAAAAGGAGCTTCTCTAAAACAGGACTCCTTTCTTCTAAGTTGAGCTTGTCCCCAGCCACAGTTGGCTTTAGGGTCAACAGAATAGACGAGCAGGGCTCAGAGGTCATGTTTGCATTACATGTCTTCATTGGACCTTGAGCAAGGCTATGGCGTTGTGCTTACAACCGAGAGCTTCGGGTGTAGCTTCCATCTGCAAGTAGAAGAAACAGCAGTTAACTCCTAGCACTGGCCTGCCTCTCATGTGATAGACAAAAGGACTGTTCCAAACTCAACCCGTGACTGTGTTCGGCTGCATGCCACCATGAGCTCTGATAAATCTCAAAGTTGTCATGGTAACAGGATGTGACACAGGGAGGTTCTGGATCATGTGTTTTCAGCTTTAATTTCCTGTTCTTGTGGAGCCATCAGGAATCATTCATTGCATTGAGTTTTGATTCTCTCTCTGTTTCTATGGTGCAGAGCTGTTCTGCATGGGCTTCAGCTTTGCAGCGTTCTTCTTCTTCGTGCTCATTACAAGGACAACCACACTGGACTATGACAGTGAGTTTGTCTCTCCATTTTGATCTTTTGTGTGTAATGTTATAGACAAGACTAAACCAAACACACACACACACACACACACAGTGACCTGTTGTCTGTCTGTCTGCAGTCTGCCTGACCCTGTCAGCAATGATCGGCGTGGTAGGGGGAGTCCTGCTGGTGATGAGCTGGTGGCGTTTTGGTTCTGTCATGGCCTGTGTGGTGGTGGTGGGACTGATGCTAGGATTCCTCATCGCCTCAACCGTCCTATTCACTCCTCTGGGTAGGAGAATAAAAAAACAACCTGCTGGTGTCTTATTTAGTATGACTGCAGAGGCATTTGAATACCGTGGGAAACAGCCAGTCATGGTCAAGGAAGAAATCCTGCTTATCTACAGTGTGTGTGTTATATAAATGTTTTCCAGTATGTTCAGTGTGTGTGTGTGTCTCTGTTCAGGTGACCTGGATGTGTTCAGGCGATCAGATGTGGTTTTCTGGGTGACATTCTGCTGCATCATGGTCATAGTTCCGCTGGTCTTCGTGCGTTGGCCCAGAGAGGTGACACATTTTACACTCTTCAACCCACTCACTGCACTGGAGTCAATGGAGCGTTTTAAGCACTTTACTTTGGGGCCATCTAGTGCTAGTATTAGGAATGGATCACTGAATCATTTTAAAAATAGGGTGTTATCAGACCAAAAAAAGAAATTAGTTGGAAAAAAAAAGAACACGCCTTTTGAAAAAGCTTTGAAGCGCCACCTGAAGTAATAACAGGATATGATTGTTTAAAGTTTGGGGGAGAATAAAACATTTATTATACTTGAAATTTGTGGAGTTGTTCTCGACAGACGATTAGCTTAGCTTAGCATAAAGACTCGAAGCAAGAGGGAAACGGCATGAATACAGTATTATCTGATTTTGAAAATATTTGCCTCCATATTGCCAATTTTCACATTTTCCTAGCACGGAACCCTTGACAGCCAACTGAATATCTAACTCTGACTTCAGAAGGTAATAATACAAATCCAATAAATAAATTAAAGGAAAATTATAATAAGATTGTAATAAAAAGGGGGCGCCCTTAGCTCAGTTGGTAGGGCGTCCCCCCCCGGGCCGGGCCCAGCAGCAGACCCGGGTTCGATTCCCGCCCGCGGTCGTTCTCTGCATGTCACTCCCCTCTCTGCCACATTTCACCTCTGTCTCTACACTATCAATAAAGCATAAAAATGCCCAAGAAATATATATATAAAAAAAAAAGATTGTAATACAAACAGATATTGTTAAAAAAAAAAAGAGAAAAAGAAAAGATGGTAATAATAAAGGTGTGTGACTGTGTTTCTCTGGTGTCAGGGTAACATCCTAGCGTGTGGCGTGGTCGGTGCCTACGCTGTCATCCTGGCCGTCAATGCCTACATCTACACCAGCCTCTCCTTCATCACGCTCAACATCCTCAAGCGCTTCCTCAACAACAACTACAGCGCCGTGTTCACAGACGTGCCTTTCCAACTCATCGGTGAGTTCACCACTGACTGAGTAACCCTGTCAAACTTAAAGGTCACATTTTATGCTAATTTTCAGTTTCAAAATCTTCATTTGGGTTTTCTACTAGAAACTGTTTTTAATGGTCTAAAGTCCAACAAAAACCTTTATATTTCTCACAGTGCCATGGCTGAATCTCCTCTTTTCAGCCTCTGTCTGAAACGCTCTGTCTCTTTGAGCCCCGCCTTCCAAAAAGCCCATGCTGCTCTGATCGGCCCTGAAACTAACTACTGGTGTGAATCTAACCGCCAGTTAGATTCAGGGGTATGTGGGGGTTTGTTTATCACAGGTGGAGGTAGTGCTAGCCTAGGTTGGTAATGAGTGGGCTAGGCTTCTCCCCTTATTACATCATATGGGGAGAGAAATCTGAAATCGTTTTTTGAACACCGCAGAAAAGATAGGGTTGTTTTTTTCTCGTACTTTGGGAGTCTAGTCACACAGGGGAACCCATATCAATGTTGCAAAATCATGAAATAGTACACTTAGTTTGCATAAGGGGTGACCTGTAAATGTTTACGCTCATCAACTCAATCTCTCCCTCTCTCCTCCCCCCTCCCTCAGACTACATCATGATCACAGTGTGGGTGGTGTTTGGTGTAGGGGGCGTGGTCCTCCAGCTCTACCGGGAGCGCTCCCGTCCGTTCTTCCCCCCCAGCCCGTACCTCATGTGGCTGCAGGAGCGCGAGCGCCGCACCACCAACGTGCTGGACCCCAGCCACCACTTCCCCCCACTGCCCAACCGCCTCCTGGCCCGGGCACGCCAGCTCACCAAGCGCATGGAGCCGGCCGGAGAACACACACCTCTGCTCCTGTGAAAGTAGCCCACCACCTCTCTCCCAAAGGCGGATAAGTACAATGAACAGCTGGGGTGGGAACCAGACAATACAACCCTGATTGCACCTGGACTGCCGTATTACAAGGAAGCCAGGGAGCTTTTGGGTTTATCAGGAAGGGGATACTGTGCCTTGTGCCTTGTGACTAGTGCTGGGACCTGACCCCAGATCAGCTGATTGGTACACAGCCTCACTAGCAGAAACCAGGCGGGATGATCTCACTGACACTCTCCAGGAGGACTTTGAAGTTTTAGAATCTCCTTTTTTTCCTGAACGCCACCTTTTATTTCACACTTCAAGGTGGAGACAGGAAATCTGGAGAATGCTTCTTGTAATATCACTTTTTTTTTCAAAATCAGTGAGTATCAGGTTATTATACACAACCTGTCTGTACTGTCTGTGAGCTGAAAGAAAATGTGGTGTTTGTACACACACAGCCTTGGCTCTGTAAACGGGCATGCAAACAAACAAATGGGACACACCTAGCAACAATGCTATCGATATAGGCTAAGATTTATCTCTATGCAAAATACAGGTAGCAGGTGTTTGAAGTAGTACTCTAGCAAGTGTGACATTAAGCCGGTCAATATTTGAATAGGTGTTAAAGTCAAATACTTCACTATAATATAAAGCCAGAGTATAAGCCAATCATTAGCTTTGCCTACAGTATATCGATAGCATTGTTGCTAGTAGCTACAGTGGGTTGGTCTGAGTCACTTTGTGTACATACACGTTTAAAGAGCCTATGCTGTGTATCTTCACCAGCTTTCTATAAGTGCACACACAGTGCCGATGGCTAGCAAATAGTGAGGAGATATTCACTGATTTTGACAACAATGTATTTTAACTAAGAGCTTTCTCCAGAATCGCTGACTCTACCTTTTTGAATTATATTTTAACAATCAGTGAAACTGAAAATTGAAACTAAAATGGTCTTTTTTAATGACTAACACGTAGCTGTTGATGCTTCATTGTGTCTGTTGCTTCTGCACTAAAGTCACAAACCACTTCTACAGAGAAATACCACAAGAAAAAGCTCGATGACTATATATTTTTTTAACCCAACTGGCGTAAAAAAAAAAAAGCTGCGATCAATCGTAACGTTGTGTTTTGGAGTTTGCTTTTAAAACTACACTCTCAGGCCAGACTCCTAATAAAGATACTGTGTAACTTTAATGCTCACATATTATGCTTGTTTTCTGGTTCAAAATTGTAATTTGGGTTTCCACCAGAAACTGTTTTCATGAGGTGTCCAAAAAACCTTTTATATTTCTCACGGTGCCATGGCTGAGTCTCCTCTGTTCAGCCTATGTCTGAAACGCTCCGTATTAGAGCCTGTCTCTTTAAGCCCCGCCTTCCAAAAAGCCCAGTCTGCTCTGATTGGTCCTGAATCTAACTGCCTGTTTTAATCTCACTGTCAGTTGATTCAGGGGTATGCGGGTATCACAGGTGGAGGTAGTGCTAAGATAGGTTGGTATAAGGGGGCGTGGCATCATAAGGTGAGAGAAATCTGACTGGGGATTTTGAACACAGAAAGGTGAAGAGAGAGAGAGGGTTGTCTTTTCTCATACTTTGGGAGTCTCTAGTGTAATCAGTGACCCATATTAATGTTGTGAAAACATGAAAAAGAGCATTTATTTCTTTATAAAAAGTGACCTTTAAAGGTGATGTACAGTCATTTAAAAATGTATGTGGGGATTTTATATATGTTCTTTTGTCTAAACTCTAATGTGCCATTTGACCCTGAAGGTTTAAGGTTCAGCCTGCAGTCATGATGGGGTCACACAGGTCATCACAACAAGCAACACAACTGACTCTGAAATATTGTCTTTATTCTCTTTCCTACTTTTAACAATTGAACAAGAACAAACATACAGTATGCTTCTATATGTCTGCGTTGACTGTGGCAGAAGTCTATGTTGCTTATACTGGTTTGTAATGGCAGTTCGGTCAGTTCCTTTTTTTGTAATTTGCACACTAGATTTTAAATGTATTTAATTTCTATGGCTCTTATCGGTGCTGATGTGTGCGTGTGTGTGTGTGGGTGCGTGTGTGTGTGTGTGTGTGTGTGTGTGTGCGTGTGTGTGCGTGTGTGTGTGCGTGTGTGTGTGCCGGGACTGTACTCAGGGTTTCACAATGCACTGAGACGCTCGACAATTAAGAAACCTTCCACTTTAGGCCTGGAAATGTCTGTCAGTATTTGTATTTAGCTACCGAGATGAACTTTATGGTCCCACCACGGCTTTTTTTTTAAATATACATCCAAAACAATATGCAGACATGTCTCTGAAATGAATTACACCCACTGTCATTTGTAATTTAACATGTTTTGATATTTAATAAATGCCTACAGGTGAAAACGATAGTTACGTATGTAACTACGGTTCTATGAGTTCCGGATGACCGCCAGAGGCGGTGCTTATAGCACTGGATATTCCATTGCGCGCATGCGCAGGTCGAGATCTTTATACCAACAAAGTCACCTGTGACACCCGGGTGACTCCGGGAATGTATATATTCCGGAAGTCACCAGAGGTTCTGTTCCACTGGATCTTCTCGCGGTGTCTGAGAAGTCTGAGTGACAGAGAACTCTGGCGGTCATCCGGAACTCATAGAACCGTAGTTACATACGTAACTATCGTTCTATTTCGTTCCTACTGACCGCCAGAGGCGGTGCTTATAGCACTGGATGACTTATACCAAAACGGTCACGAAGAGTACTCATCAATTAAGGGCTTGCAGCCATCAACAAGACAGCTGTCATTCCACCGGATGAGGTGCAGCAACATTTACTCTGTAGAGCCGCGCAACGTACATGATGAAGACCATGTAGTCGTGGCGCAAATGTCCTGCCGTGAAATCCGCTTCAAGGCAGCCCATGATGTAGCCATACTCCTGGTAGAGTGGCACTCAACGGCCAAGGCATGGGGAGCCCCTGTGCTCTATATGCATACAAGACCACATCCACAAGTCAGTGGGAGTGTCTCTGTTTGGACAGGGCAGCCCCCTCCCTGCGGCTCCCATAGCAGACAAAAAGGTATTTGTCTTACGCAAGCTGGTTGTTGCCACAACCTATGCCCTAAGCGCCCGCACCGGGCACAGTGGGTCTGACATTCTTTCTGCACCCCCTGGTGAGCCCAGGGGATTGAAAGCAGCCAACTCGATCGATTGGTTTACATGGTGGGGAGACAATCGTTTGGATAGGAAGGATGGAGTTGGCGAGAGCACCACTCCTGACCCTTCTACATGCCAGCGCAAGCACGCCTGGCTTACTGACAAGGCATGGAGTTCACCGACCGATTGCAGTCGCAATGGCAAGGAGGAATGCCGTCTTCATCGACAGCCGCGTCAGGTCTGCCTGACTCAGCGGCCCAAATGGGGGTAGTCCTAAGGCCCTCAGGACTACTTGCAAGTCCCCTGATGGTGCCCTCAGGGGTCACGGTGGCTGAATGAAGCCTCTGGCCTCCCTTCAGAAACTGCCTGACTAGGTAGTGGGACCCTACCGTCTGGTTATCCACCCCTGCATGTGCGGCCGATATCACAGCCACATAGACGCACAGGGTGGAAGCAGCTCTCCTGTTGCCCACACAGACTGCAGAAGTGTGGTATCACTATCACTGAGCAAGTCCATGGGACTTCGCCATGTGCCATGCACCGCTGTGAAAACGGCTTCCACCTGTTTGCATAGCGCCATGTAGTGGAGAGTGCCCCTGAAGTCAGAAAGGTATGGACCTCTGACTGGTCGCAATACGTCAACAGTGGGTCCTGGCTATCAGGAGCCCCACGCAAAGCTGCAGGCGCCCCGAGTTCGGGTGCCACATGTGTCCGCCTACCTGAGACAGAAGGTCCTGTCTCCCTGGAAGGCACCAAGGCTCTCCTTGAGGAGTTTAGTAACGCTGGGATCCATGGCCTTCCTGGCCAATGTGGAGCCCCCAAACGTAGGCTGTAACTGCAATGCTGGACCCCATCCAGTGTTGTCAGTAACAAAAGAATTGTAGGAAATGCATAAAGCAGGCTGACTGGCCAAGCATTAGCCAGAGCATCCTGCCTTAGGGGACTGGTCCTCTCCATCTAGGAGGACCCAGGGGGACAGTGGGTCATCTCTTCGGAAGCAAAGAGATACGCCACTGCCCGGCCATACTTGTCCCAATCATGCCCACCACCTCCGGATGGAGTCTCCACTCCCCGGGGGTGGCCCTTTTCTATCGCTGTGTTCCGGACACCTGGAACTTGGACAGCTTAGATAATGATAATTAGATAATGCTGAGGTCAGCATACTTATCAATCGAAGGAAGAGGCTGTACTCCAGCAGCCTCCATTGCATGAAGTGCTGTAGTAGCTGCTGAACGGTAGCTACGCGCTACGGAGAAAGGCAGGCTCGCATGGCCGCCGACTCGAGCACCAGCTGAGCTGCAATGGTGGCAGGGATGCTGCCACACACTGTTTAATATACGCAGAGCCAGGGACGGCCCAACGGAAGAACCCTGACTGGTACACCTTGCCCAGAAATGCAAAGGGGAGGACCACCTGTGACATTGGGCAGTAGGGACTTGAAAGTAGCATCTTTCAGGCTATAACACAACCCAGTCCGCCTGAGCGATAGACTGGAGGACCCCTGCAACACGCAACATGGGGAAAGGAAGAATCGTGAGGCACTGATTCCGCCGTCTTAGCCCAGAACGGGGCGACCCCGCCCCACCTCCTGGTACCTGAGCTTCGGTTGAGTAGAACCTACCGAGCATCGAGTAGCACCCCCAAGGACTCTGGGGGAGGGCGGAGACTGGACGCCGACCTCCTGGCGCCTGAAATGCAGCTGTAGCGCAGTGTTACGGCGCTGTACAGAATGTGCTGAGAAGCACTGGCCCCTTGATTGTCCACCTGAACGTGGTTGAAGCTATTGGCACGGGGTACCACAGAGGTTCCCGGCCTGGAATCAGGCAGAGGTGCACGTCGCAGCGTGCAACTACTGTCTAGCCTGGTCAACCTGAACACTTTGCCCTGGGACCTGAAGAGCAGCTGGCCGAACGTCTGGCCTGGGATCACTGGAGGGAACGGAGGGTCTGTCGACACACCTCCGACTGGGACGACTGCGCCAGCCAACCTTGGCGGCGCGCCACGTCACAGCTGATCAACCTGCCTAGCCCTTTTCTTGTGAAGCGACCTTGGGTACCTTGAAAGGCGCTATATAAATTCAAATTATTATTATTATTAGCTCCCTAAGTCATAATGCAAAGTCTGCAGTGAAGCATCACTGAGGGTCCGTGCTGAGTGACCAGCACCTGACCCCTGTATGGTTTGCGACCGAGCCAGGACTGTGTGAGAAAGCAAATTCCCAGATGGCCCCCACAGGCAGCAATGTCGTAACTCCTAGTAAGGAGGTCGCCTGAAATCCGGCACTGGGGCCGAGGGCAGCGCACATCGGCTCTCAGAGCCTCGTCTGGGGAGACAACCAGGGATGCTATAGCAGGCTCAATCGGAGCTAACCAGTCCGAGCCCTAACTATCAGCATTGTGCATGGCTGCCAGAGCTCTACTGTCACTAGTGTGATGGGAGAGAGCCCTTAAATCTGGCCAGCATCTATGGAGCCCAGCGGAATAAGGCTCAGAGGGAGGCACACAGAAACGGAGGATTGAGGGCCTGCCGAAAGAAGGCATTCGTGGGTGCAGATGAAACCAGAGCTTCATCTAACCCCATACTTGGCGAGTCACGGACAGACACTGACTTCCTAGCCGAGCTGCCCACCTGTAAGAGACTACAGGACGCAGCTGTGGACAGCATGTCATCCCCCGAGTAGGAAGGATGCACAGCCGCAAGGTTATTCACTGCACTGGTACCATGAACTGGTTGGAGGCTAGTAGAAGAGCCTCTACCTAGCAACCTAAGTGCCTGAGACATGAAACTACAGTTCATGCATGGGTTATCTGACAGCGCTTCCCTCAGGTGCTCAACCCTGAGACCTGCAGGGCACTTGTCATGGCCCTGTATGGAGGTCATGAAGGCGTAAGCTGGCCACTGTTGAGCCAACGAAATATGCGTCTGACTACACAATTATGGGCGCTTGACATAATGGCAACCTTAATTACCCTATCTCAGTAACTAATTAGAAAATAGCAAATTAGTTAGTAGGCTATGCAGCCGGGCTCTAGGCGAGAGCACCGAGCACCGGTGTGCAGCCCAAAATTAACCCCTTGAAGGCGACTCTGCTACCCGCAAGCCGCCTACTGGAGGCAAATTAACGCAGGCTTAGGCAATCGCGCCCTAGGCGAGAGCACCCGAGCACGACGCCCCTGCAAAACGATAAATGAAGTACGCAACTGGCCTAGGCGACACAGCACCCAAGCAGCAGTGCAGCAAAGCTAGCAAATACCGCGGCGGCGGCTACTGCCCACGCCGCTCACTGATAATCAAAGTAAGCACCCGGCCCCGGCGAACTCACCACCCGAGCACAGCGCAACAGCTAGCAGAATAAATTAGAACTTACCGTGGCGGCGCTATCCCAGCCGCTCACTGGCAACTAATCAAGTAGCAACTGGCCTAGGCGACACAGCACCCAAGCAGCAGTGCAGCAAAGCTAGCAAAAAGAAATTAGAATTTACCGTGGCGGCGTAAAGCCCAGCCGCTCACTGGCAACTAATCAAGTAGCAACTGGCCTAGGCGACACAGCACCCAAGCAGCAGTGCAGCAAAGCTAGCAAAAAGAAATTAGAACTTACCGTGGCGGCGCTAACCCCAGCCGCTCACTGGCAACTAATCAAGTAGCAACTGGCCTAGGCGACACAGCACCCCAGCAGCAGTGCAGCAAAGCTAGCAAAAAGAAATTAGAACTTACCGTGGCGGCGTTAAGCCCAGCCGCTCACTGGCAACTAATCAAGTAGCAACTGGCCTAGGCGACACAGCACCCAAGCAACAATGCGACCTGTTGTGTAAAACTATGCTGCCCACTGGCGAGCATAATTACAGTAGGCTTTAGGCAATCGAGCTTTAGGCGAGAGCACCCAAGCAACAATGCGACCTGTTGTGTAAAACTATGCTGCCACTGGCGAGCATAATTACAGTAGGCTTTAGGCAATCGAGCTTTAGGCGAGAGCACCCAAGCAGCAATGCGACCTGTCTAATAGTACATTGGCAGTGTAACCCTGCCGCCCACTGGCGAGCAAGTTACAGTAGGTTAGGCAATCGAGCTCTGGGCGAGAGCACCCAAGCAACAACGCGACCTGTCGAGCCAATTAAAATGTGTAATCCGACACAGTTCAATTGAATTTAGTTTACTTAAGACGGGGACAGTGCAAATCAATAAACCACACGGTCATACATGGGTTAAAAAAATGCTAGAATTAGCCAATGCTATTCTCCATCTGCAGTCCCCTGGCAGTGTCAGCGGCTCTTGGTAACCCCAGCCGCCCACTGGAGAGCCAATCAACGAAGGCTATAGGCAATTGAGCCTTAGGCGAGAGCACCCAAGCAATAATGCGCCTTAATAACACAGTGACGGCAACGACGTTCACTGTCGAGCAGATTAAGTAGCCTATGCAGTCAGGCTAAGGCGTGAGCTACCGTGCAACACGGCTCTTATAACACAGCAGCACAGACACGACACCCGTGCTGTGAACTAAGCTGCCAACTGGCGCCACACTACAGCAGCCTACACACGAGCAACAGTGTGACACGGCTAAAATAACGCGGTGAAGGCGATTTAGGAAACTAATTCGTCCACCGGCGAGCAATACAGCAGCATACAGTGTATACAACAGCATACTAGTGTGTGGCACGGCTCACCCACTGGTACAGCAAAGAAGTAAACTATGCAACGCAAGGCTTAGGTGAGAGCACACGATTGGTGCGACACAGCTCACTACAACAGTGAAAGAGACTTCTGACCGAAGCCGCCCACCTGACGAGCAAATTGAGTAGCCTATCAAGCCGCTCGCTGTCGATTAAATCAAGTAAGCACCGGTCGGGGCGAACGTAGCACCCGATCAACAGTGCAACAATGCTAGAAAGACAATACATTCGAGCATACAATTAGCAACCGGCTTAGCGAAACACACAAGCAACGGTGCGAACGAAGAATAACACGGCGACTGTGAACCCAGCCGCCGCCTGATCTAATCAAAGCAAGGTGGAAAGGTGATATTAGCTTCCGCGGTAGCCCCGGGCTACGCGTAGCCTTCACACTACTCACCCTGACCGGCCGTAGCCAAGTCTAACGAATTGCTGTCGCAGCCCTTGGTGGTCGAAGTCAAATCGAAGCACCAACCCTCAGGGTACGAGCTACTTGCGACAAGCTAGTGGTATATTAGCACACAACAATGTGTGCGACCTGCTCCGCGAGAAAATAGAAGGAACAGAACCTCTGGTGACTTCCGGAATATATAGACATTCCCGGAGTCACCCGGGTGTCACAGGTGACTTTGTTGGTATAAAGATCTCGACCTGCGCATGCGCGCAATGGAATATCCAGTGCTATAAGCACCGCCTCTGGCGGTCAGTAGGAACGAAATAGAACGTGTCTCTCATTCTTCACTCTGGTTGATGCAATAATGTGAATAGTGAAAATGTATGTCTTGTATCGAATTGATTCTAAAGTCTTGAGTTGGAAACATGAAATTGCAGCATTCTCGTGAAGAGGTACACCTATCGAGTAAAAGTGCAATCAAATGTTTTTTTTTTTAAGATTATTTTTTGTCATTTTCAAGCTTTATTTGACAGTACAGAGTTGAAATGGGGAGACAGAGAGAGAGAGAGGGGGGATGACCTGCAGTAAAGGTCCATAGGTCGGATTCGAACCCGCGACCACTGCAATGAAGGCCGGAGCCAATATGGTACGTGCTCTATCCACTACACCACCAGAGCACCCCAGTGCAATCAAATGTTTGTATTGTATTTCTAAATTGTTTAAAAAAAAAAAAAAAAAAAAAGTATATGTTACTTGAAGTCAGTTTTTCAGACTTTGGAACACGTTTATTTCTAAACAGTAGGATTTAGCTAATTGGTCAGTTAGCCAATAGGAACATGAATGCAGTGTCACATCCTGGTGGAAAGAGCAGGTTTGTGGCTTTAAAGTTATTTCTGTTTTTCTTTGGTAAATCTACTTTGGTTTTTAATTATCTAGACACATGAATGGCTGCTCTCTTTGCCTGCAGACTGGAGCATCTGTGTGAGTGATTAAGTGGGCTCTGGGCCTTCAACAGCTGACTCCACTTAAGTTATAACGATGCTCTCTCTCTCTCCCTGAACCAAGTTATCAGAAGCACTGCGCCTCTAATGAAACACGTGAACAGAGGCGGTCTCATGAGGGCAAAGGTAGCTAATCATATATGGTTAAGAGTTTGTTTTTTGTTTTGTTTCTTAACTATTTTGCTTATTAATTATGTCTAAAATGGGATCAGAATACCCTATTCATGAGTGTTTTATACTCAGGGTTGAATGATTATGAAGAAAAATGAGATACATAACTTTCTCTGATAAATAAGGATTGAAAAAAGAGGGAAACAAAGGATGTGGAGGGGCCCCATGTCTGTGAATAAATACATTTGTATCGGTTCTTATTTCATCCTCCATGTTTCTATTTGGGGTTGAGCAGGAAAAATAGATTGATTTATTCTGTTATCTATCATTTAAAGTTTTTTTTTTACTGCTATTTCTTCACTACTATCCAACATACATCCAATGAAACTAACTCAACCCCAGTGCAGCAGTGTTTGTCAGAACCACTAGAGGGCAGCAGACTGCATCGATTGCATTTTATAGTGCTCTCTTCGCTGTGTTGTTGACAGATAAGTCATCAGTGGCTTCTGCTAACACCTGTCTGTCACTCAGTCTCCCTCTCTCCCTGCGGGCAGCCCTCGGGCTATACGGCGGCCTCAGGTTCCTGCTTGGTTCTCCTTTGTTTATTCTATGTAGGCTAGACTTCTGCTTAGGTTCAATCTAGATATTGGGTTTCAATGCTCTTTCAGTGGACCTGATGGTGAAACAAACTTACACTTTGAGCTCATTGGCCTTATCTTATTTCTACAAGGTTATATTCTTCGTAATGTTTTACTTCACCAAGACATATCTAGCTTTAAAGGCGCAGTGTGTAACTTTGGTTGTGTCAGAGAAGTGAACATTTTCTAATATATATTCTCATTATTGAACAAACAAACTTTCCTCATGGAAAATGTGATCCCTGGAACACTGTTTGAAGTTAGAAAAGCTGAGAAGTTACTGTTTCACTGTTGTGTACAGCAGCAGGGCCAACAGTTTGGTTTAAAAACATATTCTAGTCTCACGTTCGGTTCTATGTGCCTCAAAATAATTTACTTTTGATTTATGTAGATAAAATATGTTTTGTAAACTAACAGCAGGCTCTGGCAAAGTAAACAAATATCCTCCTTTGAAACTGCATAGTGCACCTTTAAACGAAAAAAATAAATATATATTTCATATTCATCAACGCAATGAGTAATAATAATTATCCCTGCTCTAACAGATGCAGCAAAGCTAACATGAGCTAAGCTAAGTGTAATTAGCCAAAACTGAAGCTGGGCCTTTGATCTTGTCTCCTCCAGTTTTTGTCTGTGTATAGGCCTATAAGAAAACAGTAGTTAGTCATTAGTATTTCAGGCTCATTAATAATGTCAGGCCCACTCACTCAGCACATTCTTCTACACTTCTTTTTCACACTCTAAATACTCTGAGGTATTTGTTGGTATCCAGGCCAAGAGTGGTTTAAGGCCTTAGAGAAACAAATCCCCCCAAAAAAATTTGGTTCGGCATTGTGTAACAGCAAAACATAACGAAGACAAATGCAACATAGCCAAGGTGATCTTTAAAACACAATTTATTAATCAAATTGACGAAAACAAAAATAAGGTAGCTGGAACACAATCGACACATTCAACATTCTGACAAACACGGCGGTTTCTGTAAAGTGCCAAAAGAGGAAAAAGAGCCTCACCGATATAATATATACTGTATACAACCACACACACACACACACACGTATACACAAACATCACATAGAAAACTAGATTTTAATACGCACAAGAATTAGAAACCATATAAAAAACAGGTATATAACAAATAACTCTGCTCTATAAAGGATTGTGGCCACTGGGGGGCCGCAGGAGTTGATTCCTGTTAAAAACAAAAGAGGCGTTTGATCAGTAGTTCATCTGTGACTGAGAAAGCGGAGTCACGAGTGCTCATATACACTGTGCAATTTACACCAGTAAAAACCATTAACACCCTCCCCCCCCCCCACCGATCATCTAATACATTCTAATGCCGCACAGAAACAGGGTTTCTGACGAAGGCACACGACAGGAAGGTCCGTTTGGAATGACGCTTTGTCCAACGCCATCTAGACAAAACCTCCCACCTAGATATACTTTATACAAAAATCTCACAAGTATTTCATCTAACTGTCCACCAGTAGGGTCTCACTGGGGGGGAAACTAGTTCATCAGTTGTGTTCCAGTTGTGTCACTGAACATCTGAAACTTCACAACTTTGGTAACCTGGACTGAATAAAAACTGACCTTTTGCCTGCAAATGTCCTGCAATCTTGAAGAGCTAAAACAGCTTTGAGGTTAGCATTGGAACTCATTCTATCCCTTGTTCTTTAAAAGTCACAAAGCATTTGTAACGGCCGTACGTGTAACGAAAGGTGAAAATGTAAACATTGTGCAAGTTAAGTGTTTAGGCAGGTGCACGGAGAGAGGATCTCTAAAACAATTAAAATGACCATGAATTCACCACAGAGACAAGAAACATACAGAAGAGGAGGACATCTTCGACCGTTTTGGATTAAAAAATAAAAGATTAAATAACGAAAATTAACTTATGATAAAAATTAATTTGATAAAACAAATATATGGTCAAAAGTGAGAAGCTTTTGATGCAGATTAGTGTTCAAATGTAGTAACTGTGAAGAGTGCTGCTTGGTATGAGCAGCCTGCTGGCTCCAGTTAAGTCTTGGGCCTCCTAATGATCATCTCAAAATAAGGCTCCTGAGTTTTGCACTTGTGTAGTGGGACCCTCTTGGCGACGGGCTCAGTCTTGGTCTTGGTGGCTCTGACGTTGGGGCTGGTTTTCTGTGGGGTGAGGGCTTTTCCTGGAGTCACTTCAGGTTTCAGAGTTGACTTCCCGTTGATGATGGGGTTGGGGTTGGGGTTGGGGGCGGGGGCTACCTGCTTGCGGCCCGCCCTCTGTGCTGTGGCTGCTGGTTTCTGATTGGTTCTGTTTGTTGGTGCTGTGTTTGTCCCTGGGACCCGCCTGGGGACAACAGCAGCAGCAGCGGTAGCCATCTTGGGCTGAGCCGGCGTTTTCGCTTTGGCTGTGCCCTCTTTGCTCTTGAGTTGGGGGCCGGCTGGTTTTGGCAGCGCGGGGGAGGCTGTCCTTGAGCTAGGGGTGGCGGTCCTAGCTGGGGGATTTGTAGTTGTTGCTGCTGCTGCTTTTGGTGTTGGCGTTGCTGCAGTTCTGATGGGCATCCGTACCCGCCGGGCTGTCTCTAGACGGAGGCGCGAGGCCGGGCTACCAGGCCGGCGCTGGGCAAGGCGTGGGCGCTGGCTTGCGCCCAGTGGGGGCCGGGCGTCTCTAGGGACCGGGGCCCTTACTGGTGCAGTGTTGGGGCCAGCAGGCACTGAGGCAGAGACTGGGGAAGTGCATGGGCTGGAAGGTTTGGGGCATTTGGAGGAGGGCTCGGGGCACACGGGGCTCCTGGGCTGAGAGGCGAGGCCGCGTGGGGACGTTCTGAGCTTCAGTTTGGGGGCGGGGCTTGGGTCTGTGGATGGAGTCAGAGCCCTGCGATGGATGTTCACACCCTGACACCCAGAGCTGGGAGACTGTTTGGTGGAACTCCCTACAGGCGTGGAGGGCAGAGAGGAGGAGCCTTTGGTGGTGGTGGCTAGGGGAAGCTGGGTGGGCTTCTTAGGAGGACACTGGATGGCTTGGAGGTTCTTCTTGAGCGCTGTAGCAGAGCCCTTTCTGGGTAATGTAGGCGTGCCGGCCGGGGAGGGCGTGTAGGACCGACAGGTTTGACCCACGGAGGATGAAGAGGAGGAGGAAGAGGAGGAGATGAGGTCGTTGACAGCGGTGAGAGGGTCCATGTCAGGGGGAGGGGGAGGGGCTGCGTTGCTGTGGTGACCCCCCAGGCCGGGCGGACCCTTCTGATAGGCCAGGATCTTCTGCTCCAGCGTGGTGAACTGCAGCACGCGCAGAGGGTCGTACTTTGACAGGAAGCCATGCAGCGTGTCCCAGCCACCGCCCACACGCACCATCACATGTTTACCATGGAGCATCTGTGTAAGAAGACAGGCCTTAGGTCAGGATATGTTGGATTTGATTTGGTAAGGACAAATAGTATTCTCTTTTTCAGGTTCAAAATTGTAAAAAAAGAAATCCCAAATCCTGTGTTTCAGACAACAATCATCAGTGACATATCCTCAACATATCTGCTGTACGTCTAAAAATAGTAAATCTGTGTCTGTCCCGAGGCTTGGCTCCACGGACAGCAGTGTAATGATGATGTAATGGCCTATCTGCTGCTATTGGGTAACAAGCTTACATGTGTCCGCTCGCAGCCTCCAGTCATCTAGTGAAGACTTGTGCATGTGCCAGAGTGTGTACTACCAAGCACTTTTAATTGGATATAAAAAGTATTTATACTTGTACTGTAGACCGTGCTTCAGCTTGTTTTACACTGTAGTAGTCGAGATGCCAGAACCGGTTTAAAGAGACAGCATGATAATGTGCATTTTATATATGGACTATTGCAATTTTGGTAAACAGTTTGTAAATAAATATAGTGTGAGTGTGTGTGTGTGTAGAATGGATGTTCTGGTCAGGGGCCCCCACAATACCACACAGACAAGGATAGAGGTGTGTGTGTGAGTTGAGGGCACTCACCCTAATAAAGAGGGTCTTGTCTCCCAGCCTGTAGCGTCCCTCAGACAGGTACTCAATGGAAACTCTGTTGGCGCAGTTGCATGGCGGGTCGTCCATGCCGTGCTCCTAACAAGGGGACAACAGAGGAGCGTAAGGCGGCCATCGTGGACTGTTTGTTGACATGCAATTATTTTAATAACCAAACATTTAGTTCAGTGGTTGGAAAACAATGCAATACATTTCAAGACCTCCAGTTTTTGTGAGCAGTGCTGAATAACACTGAGACGTGTTAAGATTCCTCTGGAGGTGAGATACGAGTAACGAGGTGGTGAAGGACTAAAATAACTTTTACTGACACTTTTGATAAAAGCTGTTGATTTCCATGTGTGAAAAAATTAAAATGCACTTGAGCATCAAATATACTAGTTGTTGGATCCTTTTATCAAAACTTCCTTCCCCTTCAGTGAATGCAGTTATTTTGTGTCCAACTGTCCCCAGTGTACACGCCTCTCTTTACTCCAGAGACAATAGAGAATAGGCAGTGTTGAAATGATTTTAAAAGAAATACACACAGCTGCTCTGGTACATGCTGTATTTCTGTCTGTATGGAGAACACATCTGCAGCCCTGTGGTCACGTGTGTCAGTGAGTCACAGTGTCACGTGGTGGGCCGTCATCTGTCGGACCCTCTGGGGCGCCAATGAAGCGGCAAAAAGCTTTCCGCCATTTTGTTTTTTTAGCTCCGCTTCAAATGGGTCGCACATGTTCCACCTATGTGAGGCTAACGTGATCAGCTGTAACCCCAGCAGTGAACACTATTGTCTACAAAGAGGTTAAAAGAGGGCCTGCCATATAGATAGGGATCATTTTCTAAACGTGTTTGGTAACGTGACGCGTGAGACCATTCTCTTACATTTCCTGCCTCCAGGGGGGAAAGTTTCACATTAGCCTCATTTCCACTGAGCAGTGCGGTTCGGTTTGGTGCCACTAAACACACATTTAATTTGCGTGTGTGTGATTGCGTTGGCAAGAATGAAGAGTCTTGTGTTTAGAGAAAAATGTCGGCTTGCAGGTCTTTGTTAATTGGGTGGTGTTTTTCCTGCTCTGACTCATAGACTGTGTATACTCTGACCGTCATACATAAACCCCGCCTACCAATCAAGGGTGCTGTCTGCAGTGGAAACACAAGCCAGATCTGGGGTCTGAACCGAACTGTGCTGCTCAGTGGAAACAAGGCATTAGCTGACCAGTCAGTCTGGACTCACCCCTGGCTGGTACAGGCCCCCGTGCTGGCAGCACACACTGAAGGTTTTGACGGCTGGTCGCGGCTCCTCCGTCAGCAGCAGCGTCTCCTCTAACTCGATCTCCTTCTCCAGCTTCACCAGCACTGGAGGCTCCACATCGTACCTGACACACAGGGCACAGGTTACATGTGTGCTGACACACAGGGCACAGGTTACATGTGTGCTGACACTACAACCTAAAACCAGACTTTAAACTATTGCTTCATCGTTCCCTCCGTGTTCAGAGACTCACTTGGAGACGATGCGGCCGATCTCCAGCAGACAGAGGCAAACCTGCCGAGGCTCCTTGTGCAGAACTGAGGAGGAGAACAACAACAATCAAACTATTGTCTAGTTTCTTTAGAGAGATGGGACAGGTTAACAGAGAAGAGGGTGTGGTGGATTTAAATAAAGGTTGCTGAGCAGATAGTCTAAAAGGTTAGGAGTCACTGGTGAGAGACAAACACCTTTAAAAAGGACTTGTTATTGGGACTTGTTGTGATGAAACGATATGTCTATTTGCAGATATTAATACACCTGATACACCCCCCCCACACACACATAAGACAGTGTGTGAGCGTGTACTAGCAGCTTTTGGGGGAGAGCCCCCCTTGCTCACAGCTGCTCGATGCTACTATGAAATCCTCTGTATGTCCTCTGGAATCCCTTCAATAAACCTGAAACACTGATGAAAAGTCCAGTCTGATGCCTCTGTCTTTAGTCAGCCATGGGGAACGAGTCGGCACTACAAGGGACAAGGTGCGGCCAAATTCACGTGTTACATTGGAACAAACGTGACATTATGAACTCGTGAGAGAGTTAGCTTTTCCCTAAGGGGGTGTCAGGTGAGCCATGCAGACGAGGACAAAGCTTTGGGCTGGATGGAGCACAACTTCAGTATAATGGTTAAACAAAATATACATATTGGAGAAGAGAGTCTCTTGTTGCCATACTTGGAAGAGCAGATGTACTGTATGGCTCTCTTTCTAAATCGCTGCAATCCGTTTTTTTGGAGAGCCATGAAGAGATGCCCCATGCAGAGTAATCATGGCGATTGCTCTCCGCCACAGATCCTATTAAACCATTAAGAGGTAAGGCTTACACTACAGAGATCTGCTTAGAAGAGCTTACAAACGTAGTAGGTTTACATCCTCCATATGAAGCCTGACATTATAGTGGGGTTACCTGTAGTCATGTTAGTCGACTTCGTATTAAAAATGATATAAATGGATTAAATGAGCCAATATTTGTTTGGTTTTGCATGGGACTACTGTACATTGTATTATTTTGACTTGGTTTCAGCCAATGCTCACTAAAGTAATACAAGCTAAAGAGGAAAAAGGGCAGGAGTTTTTTTTTTTTTATATATCCAATAGGTAGACGTAGTGGCCATGCACATGCAGGAAAACTCATCATGAAACTGTTTTCCAAGGTTTTCAAATTCAAAAGCACGACTTGTCTGGCTTAAGACGGGTGTATGGGGTTATTTGGACATTCCATTGCACATTGATCCCTGGAAATAAACGATTTACCAGACGATTAAGGAGACATTTGAACTCTGCTTAGGATGAACAACACTCATTGATTTCTGCCTCCGTACTGGGGAATTTAGAGTAACTTAAGAGTTTTTATTTGTATGTATTGTTTGCCAAAGCACCAGAAGGAGCAATGTAATAAGTTACTGTAGATTCCTGCATGAAAACAACTGAGATTCATAATGCATAACGAGGAGAGGGTTGCCACGTCATATCAGCCAAAGTCAGTGTTCTTGTTTCCAAAAACCAAGGTCAGATTAGATCAGGTTTTAGGAAGCTGGTTAAGACTGCTGAATTAACTTAAGAGATGCAACAGAAGAGTTTGGGGTGTGGGGTGGGTGGGGGTTGTTGTAAATGTTTGCATAAGAAAAAAAATAATAATAAAATGTGTTCATGAAAAAAAAAAAAAAAATGATGCATTTGGTCCAGCAGTCTTTAGCTTTAGTGCAGTCTGCTGCAGCTCTTACCGAGGCCTTCTGACTCAAACAGGCAGGTCTCCTCCACACCCACGTGGCGACACCAGGCCAGGAAGTTGGCCGTGTTGTCGCGGGCAAAGAAAGATCCTGGGGAGGCGTCACGCTTACACGCAACCTTCCTAGGGAACAGCTGGCAGGGAAAACACACAGGAATTATGGTTAGGAAACACAACGTGGACATTAAGTATGTCATTAAGTGAGGGGATTTGAACATTAGACATACAGACTAGAGAATAAAATTAAGTTTCCAACGTCATTTTCAAGTTGTTTTTATTCTAAATACTGAATATGCTGTAGTGATATCATGGTAACGAGTTTTCGACCCTCCTCTTCAGCTGCTAACGTGAAGCTCTTTTCTTAGCTTTGGCAGAAAAAGATATCTCAGATCAGGAAATGCTAAACAAGGTTGTAATGTTGTAAAAAGCACATTCTCCGCCATCATGATGGAAAGGGTTAAAGCTATACTTCTGTCGCCCCCTAGCAATTCTGGGTAATTACAACAACACTGTTGGCGCATCTACATGACCTTTGATCGCGCACAGATTTTATTCCTTCTGCTGTACGTCCACATTTTTCCTAGCAGTAGAATCAACAATTGAAACATTTCTGGGGCGCTTCTTGGGAGTTTTCTGAGTTCCTGCGCCAGTGTCAGTGGGTGACACCAGTTTGTAAACACTGTCATACTGAGAAATACAGAGAGTTTTGTGATAGGCTGATCACCCAAAAAAAGCTTTATTAACTTTACGTCAACTCATTTGCCGATGGCTTGAACGTAACAGACATTAATCTATATGAAAAAGTTACGCACTATAGCTTTAAAAAGAGTGAACTTGAAAACGAGTTGTCCACAGAGCGACCTGCAGCGCTCTGCATAATCCTTCCCCACGTGTGAGCATGGTAGCTGCCCTTGGGACAATCGTCCATGCTAATTTGTCCACGGCTGCGGCCTGACTCACCTTGCAGAGAGCGGAGGGGCAGCTCTGGGCGATCTTGGTCTGCAGCACGCCGATGAGCTGGCAGAGCTTCACACCGTTATTCAACTCATCCATGAAAAACTCTGCTCTCACCTCCTCTCCTGGAAGAAATGTCAAAGTGAAGAGACCCAGAATAAGTGCACCTTGAAAACTTTATTTAAACTTTTTGTAGGTCAGGATATCCACGACTTGATTACAAAATGACAGCCAGAGCTTAAAATTATTTTCTTTTCTTCTACATTGTCTGTTTATTGTGGGACCTTAACAGAAACTGCACAGTGACATTTGCTTTTCAAAAGATGACTCCCCTACTGCCTCCTCCTCCCATGACCCTTTATTGTAAATCACCGCCCTGCTATACTCAACAAAAAGCCATGTGAACTGAATTAACATGGGGGGGGAACAAAATCCACTAAGTGACAAAGATTTCTCCACAAAAGCTTATTTTTGTCCGTGCCCCGGGGGTTGAAACTTTATCCTCCGCCACCTGTTTCTGTAGCATCCGACCTCTTAGGAATCCACTATCAACATGGGTCAAACACTCTGGAAAAAAGTGGGATACAGGTCACCATGGTCACCCTACCAATAACTCACGCTAAGTGTTTAGTACCTGCCCACATTCCTTATGAGAAAAACTGCTTCTTTAAAGAAAAGGAGAAAAAAACGGTTTCGCCATCAACAATAGAGTCAGTTTCCAGTCAGCTTCAGTTTCCTCACTGCTCTATTGTATGTTAAGGGACAAAGGAAGGGACTCAATCTAATGGCAGGGACTTTGTTCCACTGCCGTCTCTGTGGTTTGCTACGGCCCCAGTTGGAAAAAAGAAGCATCTAAATCCAATTACATGGAAGACCCGTGTCAATTGTGCCTTGGCATTTTCCTAGCCTCCAGGGGGGAAACTGTTAGCATGCTACTGCCCAGTGTTGATGTACATGCACATGTTTTGACATGTTTGCCCTGTGGTATGCAATGCATCGATGGAACTACACTACAGTAACAGCAGAGAGAGAAGAATGTACTCAATGTGTGAGATATAAAATGTATATAATTTCCCCAGAAGGTGTCATGGCATTGAATCGTCAGAAGGGACAAAAGACAAACCCTGCGTTCCAATCTCCATACTATTCAATATGCCAGAAAAAGTTTTAGGATGTCCCAATTCATGTTCTGAATTGCAGTTTGCCAATGTCCCAAGATAGCCAATATAATGTTGCAGTATGCAAACCAGCATGCTTTAGTATGTTGTAGGCTATAGTAAAAAGAAAAAGTATGTGATTTGGATCACAGGGTAAGCCACTAACAGAAGACCACTTACCCAGCATGCCTGTGAGCCAGATGGCCAGATCCTCCTGCATGGGCACCAGAGTGGCCTCATGTCTCACTGCCAGCCACTGGTCGTACTGGAAGACGTCTGCCAGGCCGGGGCCGTGTCGCTGGGCCAGGGGGCTGCGAGGGCTCCTGGGACTCAGCAAGGGAGCGTCAAACTTCTCCCCAAACCATGCCTGAAGATGAGGAGACGTGGATTAAGATTACATGGATGATTACAATCTATATTGACAGAAATGTAGTTGGAAAACTGAAGTAGGTTGGACAAAATGTTCGTAACAGTTTATAAAAGCAGCCCAAATCAAGGAGCCGTTTTAGAAATAGAAATAGCACGGACGATGAAGATGTGGGAAGCGGATATAATTAATGACATCCATGTATGACTCAAAGTATTACAAACCCAGAAAGGCCAGCAGAATGTTGGAAGAGATTAGCGTGGCTGCACACTTATTAAGACGTCCGCCTAATCTGTTCCGAGTGCTGCTGAGTTACTCATGGTTTAGAACTTTCGGGAAAAACACTCATTACAGTTTTACAATACATATGAAGCTAATATCAGCTGGTCACCTTATCTAAGCATAAAAAACAGGATACAGAGCTAGCTTGGCCCTTCAAGAGCAACTAATTACTGCAATATTTTATGCTAATAGGACTTCCACTTTCAGACTGCTACAGGAGTACAAGTTTAAATATTTTTAATAAATTACTTTAAAAAAATAAATGTGTTCTCATGTTTCCAGACTTGCCTGAGGACACTTTTTAGTCAGACATAATAATCCACCAATTGTAATGCTTGAGTTGGGCCTTTGCATATCCTCAATGAAATATTTATAAAATCACTCTTTACATAGACAAATGCAATATTTTTTTTGTGGGATCCATAACCTTATTATGGATTGCTTTTTAAACAGTGAATATAGGTTAGCCATTTCTCCACAGCCAACTGTCTCTGTGAGCTAACACTCCAGCATTATCATACTCTAGTTACCATTCAGCCCTGCACTGGGAGAATATCAGGATAATTCTAGTGAGCCATCCATGCAGAACGGATGCGTCAGGGATGCCGTCATACCACACTCTCTCTCTCTCTCTCTACGCTCTACTAGAGTTCACAACACGGCCTGGTTAATACTCAACACAATCTAGAAACTTAATTAAAAAAAACCCACACGTTTTATTTTATTTTGTAACACCTTTGATTATCCATTGAAATAGAACCAAAGAAAATCAGAGACTATTGAACCCTGTTGCACTTGACTGCTTTAATGGGTTTCTAGCACTGGTTCACAGTCCAGGACTCTGTGCCTGGAGCGAGCAGCTGATCCCAGATCTTGACACCAATGTCCCATCATATCCATCTCTGCACACCGCCCCTCCAGTTCCAGTCTCTACCACATTTCAACTCTGCTCGTTCTTTAACACTGACAATTCCCCTAGTCTTTGATATAGAGAAGAAATAAGTCCTGTGTAGCCACATGCATTACACGGAAAATACATTTAAGTTAGACATACTAGAATGGAATTTTTAACCTAAATTAAACGCATCCCAAGAACTGGGTTGTAAACAATGTTAAAGACAGTCACCTAGAAGAGAATCCAGACTGGCAAATGGCTATGTATGTTTCTCATTGTTTTCAGACAACAGGAGGCGTAATCTAGACACTAACACCAGATGTGCACTATGACAACTTGGCCAGACATTATCCAACTCACTTCCCTTCCAGTTTGTTGACATCTGTTTAAGACACAGCCTTTAATCTTTGTGTGGATCACATGTCATCGGGGCGATAATGGGACATTGCTTCCACTGTGGTGAGAGGCGGAATACTGTGTTTAGAACAAGGCCGGGTTGTGTTGGGGCCATGAATTCAATGTGTCCGTTAGGCCTACAGACAGGAAACCTTCTGGCTGGTCAAACACAAAGTCCTTTATGCAGTTATGTACTGAGGCTGATGCTCTGAGCCGTCAGTCAACAACACTGCTTAAGCTATTACTTTGACTTTGTCTGCAGTCTGGATAGTATCACAAAGCAGACGATATTGGTCATTATTGTGTTATGTGGTCGAAATGTCTTTACTTCTATGGACTTCAAAAAAGAGGAAATTGAGTTTAGTTTTCCATAATCTCTTCTTCTTAGCATTCTGTGTGTGACACCAAGTCTGAATTTAGTAGGACTGTTTAAGATATGGTTTCAAATGTCACATTTCATATTTTCATGGGTACTCCTAGGAAATGACAGGACTTAACTTTTATTTTGTAAGTGGTTAAAATCGAGGCATTATAGGGGAGATATCCTCTTTTAATCCCTAGTAGGGCTCAAACTTAAAAAACACTGGATCCTACATTTCCCAGAATGCAACTCATGAGAATCCTTCATCTGATAACATTGGCTTATTGTTTTACATATCAAAAGGCTCCCTGCAGAACCACAGAAGACCTTACATAACTATTTAGTAGTCCTCCTCGTGACAAGTTAACTGAACTTCCTGTGTAAAAAAACATTCAGGTTCAGGCAACTTGTCTTGTTTAACTAATTAAATCAAGTCATTGTGTCATGTGTTTGTGAAGCCTCTGGGCCCTTAACCGTGTTTGAATTAGGGTAAACAAATAAGAATTAACATCAAAATGCACATCATTGCTTTGGGGAACTCTATTTATTCCACACTCATCCCCATGAGGGTGAGCTTTGACCCCTAAAGGGAGGGGGATTGGGAACAAACATGTGAGACTGGGAAAAATGCACACATGAAAAAGCTGAGAAATTAGCACCTGATGTTCCAAACTGAAAAGGTTACCTCACTTCAAAAGAGATGAATCAACCCCCCCCCACACACACACACACCACATTACATAACACTGTTCAGAAGGGCAGGCTGCCTGCGGCGCTCTGCAGGTCCAAAACAACATATGTGTCCTTTCTCGACACCCAGCTAATTAGAAAATAAGGCAGCGTAGTGTAAGGTTTACAAGTTACGTAAAGGAGATGTTGTGGTGATTAGTAAAGATGAACTGAACAGCGGGATAATCCTGCCTCGTACTCTTGTCACCTGAGTGCAAACACAGGCTCACGGTGAGCATTCGGATCATTAAGCAGACTACAGTTGTTAACTTAATCTACATTGCACACAGTATAGAGAAAGTCTCGATAATCCATTTTTTCTTCCCCCACTTGTGTCCCCATTAGGAGCAAGAATGTGGGTTGGTAATCCTGGTAAGAAATGCAATGTACTGAGGATTTGAAGCGGTTCGTGCCTGTATGTTGCCATTTATGCTTTAGGAATTCATCTCATGCTCTTAACCTGAGCCACTTATACCAAGTCCCTGAACAATAGTCCATAGAGGGATGGACAGAGGGGAAGGGGGTTGTAGCAATGTATATATTGTATAAGCTGATCTCGTGCCTGTATCAACTCTTCACATTACTACATACATTTTCATCATCCCATATGTCTATGATTCATGACTAATGTGAACAAGCACGAGAATAAAGAAAGTCACTTTTTTTCCCCCTGCGGCTTTGTCGAATATTCAGCTACAGCTATAAAATATAAATAAATAATGCCAAAGATTGATGCAGTTTCCCATCTTTACAATTAGCCATCCAAATGTTGGAAAACTTCCCATGGCCTGGATGTGGACCTCTAACCTTTGAGGATCATAACTAAACCCAGAGCTGTTTGGTTTGGCCAAGCTGAACTAACGGGGGTCACACTGCTCTTTTCAAACACTCGCAGACACTGGGACGTTCTATTCTGTAGCTTTCATCTCAGATCAGGGAATTTCAGTTAGTCTTCCTTTGAGGTTTGGTTGCTCTTCTATGTCTGTCATGCCAACTACCCAGTTTTTAAACATGTCAACCAAGCAGAAATCCCCAAAACAAAAATATACATGCGTCGCAAATAGTTTGATTAGAGCTGCATTTTTATGTGCATTGGGTCAAATGACATGTGAAAAGGGCTAGCTAGAAGTGAACCAGCAGAGACTCGATCAACTTGATAGAACACCCTTTTTAGCCTTTTCCAGTTCAGTAGTTTTGGTATTATGGCCTGTAATTGCATGTTTAGGTTCAGTGTAATAGCTCTAATCCACCATAGCTGTTGCAGGCAGCTGTTTTAAGCAACAACATAAAAGGTTCAATAAACCCTGTGTCTGTAACATTCAAACTTAAGAAACTAGCTAGAAAACATAGTGGAGCTCAAGCAGCTAGGAGAGCAGTTACATATCTGGTGAAAGATTACTGCAAAGTAATCTGAGATTTGTACAGATATCCAAGACATGAGACCAAAACCTGTAGACATTGTATATTACAATGCATGGGTGTCACTGTTGCATTTATAGATGTAGTGCCCATATGCTACTCATACATCCATGAGTGCATACATTTTCAGCATGGGTGAGCAGAGCAGATAGAGTGTGACCGGTTATCGGATGCGACTGTGCTGCTCTACATGGGCAGTGAAGCTCTGAGCTGAGCTTTGGAAGTAGCTGCAGAGTTAGCAGTCCCTGCAGCGTCACCACTGTCTGATTATGGATCAATGTAGTCAAAAGGGTGCCTTGGATACCACCCAATATCAGAAACGTTTCTACTTTGTGGTAGATTTCTTCTGCTGTTTTCTGTGTTAAAAACACATATGAATTAACTAAAGATGAACACACCATGACGGACCAATTTACATATAGTGATGCCAATTGGAAAATGACCATGGTTGTTTCTCTGCTATTTTGGTATTGATGTGCCTGAAGGGTTACTCGTGATTTTAAAGAAAATCTTGCCCACAAAAATAAAGTTAAAATGATTTGGGGAAACGGAAAGCAATCTAGTCAAAATAAAGAAGCACAATAAACCAATATAGATTTCCCAGAACAGACCAACCTTCTAATTAACACCAATTTTGGGGGTAATCTGGTGTGTCTGTATCTAGAGCAGCCAACCACAGTTCATCGACAACCCTGGGACAACCTCGTCAATACATTGGCATCAGTCTGAGGGGTTTCCTGCCACATGTATTCAGAACACTGGGATACATATCTTGCATATCCTCTGTCCAAGACGGGTGGGGAGTGCCAGGACGTTCCCAACCAGATGTCAGAGAGAGTAAGCCCTCAACGAGATGCTGCCATGTGACAAATCTGTAACACGATACATTTGTTGTTTCGGGGTTTTGGGATGTCTGACACGTTGTTGCTGGGAGTGGAAGGGGAAAAAGTCTTTCACATTCCACCCACTCCCCCTAAAATATGTACGGAGAAACTCCTCGGGGTCTGGGCCGAGCCATGGAACGTCAGACATGCATTGAAATAACAAGGCGGCAAGCTGTAACACAGGCGGGCTCAGCTGTTGAGCGGGAGATAGAGATCTCAGTTCCTTATATAATCTGAATAACTCTAGCCCAGCCTGGGAACTGTCACCCCCCAATTGACCTTTGGCTAAGCCCCGCCCTCCTTAGTTACTGTTGCTAACTCGGACAAGTTGTCGCAGCTGACTGCTTGTTTACAATATGGCAGCTCTCTCTCACACATACACACACAGACCAGACGTATATGAAATGACACGACAGTGACTGCAGGTTCTGTTTGTGCGTACTGTAGTTTTCTCTAAAATGATAAAACATCTCATCCATCAACTAAACGGACTCGTCTCTCACATCAAGGGCCGGGAAGTACGCAGGGGAACAAGTCAAACCTTCGCCGATTTACGCTACTAGGCTTCTTCTGTTTAGCTTTCAAAATAAAAGACAGCACGCACTGTTCTGTAGGAAATCTAACTGGGCACCTCCATAAACTAAATCTTAATAGATAAAGTACCAGTAGCATACAGGCTATGTCCAGCATCAGAATTAAACCATCTCTTTATCCTTGATTATTGCACAGCTCCAACTGTTTGTCCATCAGCAACAATGAAAACACAACTGCTCAATTGAATATAAAAAGCATCATGGCTTGCACTCGGCATCAATTCATCCAAACTGATTATTAAATAAACCCCAAAATAGTTTCTGACTCACCAATCTGACTCCCTGGCTGTAGAAAGAAGCAAGCTGATAGTTATCATCCAGTGTGACTGACAGCAGAGCTAGCTAGCATCCTTCCGTTCATGTAGGCTACCTGCCCGTTTGAAACGCTCGTACATTGTTGGTCCTTTTCGCTGTTGTAAACCGTCCAAGGCTGGCGCAGGCATTTCTCTTGCTATTCATTCTTTCCCTTTTTAAAATATAATCCAACTTGTTAAATTTCCTCCAGTCTGAAATATCTGCGGGCACTGACAGCAGCTGCAATGTTGACTTTAAAATCCGCGGGGGTAACGACGTGAATGAGAGCAGCTGGCGTAATCACGTATCGCTGTTGCATGTGGCCCAGGCACATCGTTTGGCCATTTTTGCGTCTTTAACAATTAATAAAGCCAAGAAAACAACAAAAGTGTCGCAGGCTCCAATGGTTCTCTATGGAGATAGATGCTGAGAATGTCCGAGTCTGGATCCTGGGTCGTTAGTAGTTAAACGCTATTGGTTCATTTGCATTCGGGGGCGGGGCTTAGCGGGGACTGAGCCAAAGGTCAATTCGGCACACAGATGTCCAAGTGAGTCACCAAGATTTAGAATGGTATCGACCAAAAGAGGGCACTATAATAAGGACTTAGTCAGGTTCAGAACTATTGCAATGTAGAGATTTGAAGCTTGGAAATGCAGAAAAACTTAAATAGCTCTGCGTCTACGGTAAAAAAATGTCCACAGTTCCAAGTGAAAATTTACCAATATCAACCAAACAGTCATCAATCCAGCCAAAATTTAACAGGTTAGATCAGAAACATAAGTTTAAAGGTTGCCTTTTATGCAAAATGCACTTTTACGTGGTTTATCAACATTAATGTGGATCCCTGTGTGCCTCCAGACTCCCACAGCATGAGAAAAACACAACCCTTGCTCTTTTTCCCCAACTTTCTGAAAACCTGTGTTCAAAAACCCCAGTCAGATTTCTCTCCCCTTATGTCATAAGCATAACCTATACCATTATCATTAACTAATTATCTCTTCTGGCCAATCAAAGTACACCTAACCCAATGAAGATGGTGATGGGCCTACCTGGATGCCAGTCTGGACAGCCATGACTGCGTTCGCAGACGATTCACTTCTTCATTCTGTGGAAAAATAAGGCAAAGATACTGGTGAAAAGGAGGATAAACAACATGTCAGTGGTAATCGCCTGTGGGTTTGATAAATGTTTCAAGATGCAAGTGGTATCCGATTATGGGCTAGTCATGCAGATTTAAAAGAAACAGTTTGACATTTTAGAAAATATCATTATTCGCTTTCTGGCAATAGTAAGACAGAGCTGGATACACCTCATCTCTGAGCGTAACCTGGAGCTGGGAGGTGATAAACTGAGCTTATTATGAAGGCTAGAAGCAGGGGTATAACAGGGGAGTTACACAATGTAACAATAAATAGCTTGATTTAAAAAAAAATAAAAAATCAATATTGTTTTGCATGTTGGTTCACTTCCATACATGTCGATTCCTTTTCATTACCGCATGATTCTGGACATCTGAGATAGTATAGATCTTGGTTTGATAGTGGGAGTGGTACATCTGGTTGTTGTAGCTCCAGTTTGGACGGGAGACTGTCAGGGCCAAAAAAAATATATAGGAAGTTTTTATCTCTCTTCGTTGTACTGTATTTCGTTATTCTAAAAAACAAAATTCAGATAATTTAGTTTTTGAAAACCTAACTCATGAGTAAAACTATATGAGTAAGAGATTCATGACGTCTGTATCTTATTATATTACTTTTATTGTCCTGCCCTACCCTGGAGCCTCCAGGGAAAAGAGATGAGAAAAACCCTGTGAATGACCTGCAAGCTTAACTGGTTCCACAGGGTGACTTTTAAGCTCCATTCAAGACATGCCCTGATTATCCCATCAAGCCCAGCCAGTCATTTAAACTCATTTCAGACAAGTACCTCTTCCAGCTACAGTACCTGCCATAATTTAGTAATTAATCTGCACAAAAGCAGCTGAAAAGAGGATATGCTCTTTCTACCAACTCACTATGTATAATCAATTGAGGAACATTACAGAGGACAGTTGAAACAGGATCTGAGCTGCAGACAGGCACTCAGAATGCTGCAAACGGCCCTCTGGGTAAAAAAACAGCCGGGACGTTGTTGTTTTTACTGATCAGAGTGAGTTTTGGTAGATGGGACTTTCTCACGAGGAAGTGATGGGGTTAGTCTGAGTGCTGCTCTCTGCCCTTTCCCACACAGGATGTGAAGGATTACCCCGACGCTCAACTGTCCCAGAGGGTGTACGTTTGACAAAGAGAGGCAGTGGGCGGTGGGGGAGAGAAAGCAATCACAAGCACATAGATCCTAATAACCCTGATAATTTGGTCAACACAGCTGAGGCAATAGCCCCCCCCTCTCCGCCCCCCATCCTCAGAGACACACGCAGACACATATCACCTCATAGAAATCGGATATTCTACACCAAAGAAGCTTTGCGAAACTTAGTCATATAATGTTATAGTGAAGAAATTGATAAGAGAAACAAGATTACTGAAACTGACACTCAAAATCACATCCTCTGTTGTTCAAAGGCCTGACAGTGCACTGTCCAGTCATCCCACACCAAAACTGCAGCTCAGGGGAGAGAAGATGCAAGTCAGCAGCCAAGGACGGGACAGGAAGCATGACAACACTAGAAAACCTACCTCAGAACAAAAATAGCCAGGTACAGTGTGAGGAAATTGCACCAAACAACTCCGATCGGTCTCAAAAGCACATCCTCGTCAATGCTGAGCCAAAACTACTGCGCTGCACTCAGTGCCGTCCAGCCTGAGCAGCTCTTGCCTCTGAGGTTCCACGAGTGAGCGGGGAGGGAAACGCAGCGAGAGCATGACAGGGAGGGGAGGGAGGGAGGATGGATGGGGAGGAGGTGCAAAAGGAGAACCCTGACTAATGAAGTGGCTACGCTTCGCTAAGCCCTCACCACCCCCCCTCTCCCTGCTTCCAGCCCCCAACAATCCTGTCACGGCGGGACCCTCTCACAAAGCCTCCATTGTTTTGTTAGCTTGCCACTCTCCCCACCACACAAAACACATGCACACACACACACTTCTCCTCTCCAAACCAGGAACTTCCCAACAGAGATGCCATGAAACGGAATGAGATGGGATAGGGTAGAGGTGGTGAGCTGGGGGGGCGGGGGTACCTCCACTTCCTTTTCTTCCCCCAACCTCCTTTTGGTCCCAAACCAGCACATAACAAGTTTGGGTTGGGAAGCAGGAAAACAATAAGTGTGAAACTTGTCGCTCTAATGTGTTTGGGAAAGTTGACAAGGCAAGTATCAAGAGAGATGACGCCTGAAGAACTCAAGAAAGAAAACACCATACTGATGTTACTACACAGCAAGGATGCCATGCAATGGAATGACAGGGTTAGGACAGAGGTGGTGAGGTGTTTGTCTGTGTGGGGGGGGAGTTACCTCCACTTCTTTTTATCCCCCAACCTCCCTTTGGTTCCAACAGAGCACACCCCCAACAGGCAGAAAGTTTGGGTTGGGAAGTGGGAAAACAATTACTGCGGAGCTCCAGTGTGTTATGTTGATGAGGCAAGTATCAAACGAGATGACACCTGCGTGTGGAAAGTTGGCCAACAAATTAGCCGTGGAGAGACCCAACTCCAAGAACAGAAAACATGATGTAATGCTTTGGACTTTGATGCACAGATGTTGGTTTTTCGACAGCTGTTCCAAACAAGCTCAGTTCTTATGCCTCGAGTGCCATTTGGGATGCACCGAATTCACAAGGCAAGACGACAACACGCACAGTACTCCCAACCTTCCATCATTGCATTGTCTCCTTTTGAGATATTACATCAAGTGTCCCAAGGAACAAAACTTGCACCAGAGTGAATACTGAGAAACAAAAAGTAAATCCCTGAAACTAGCCTGAGATCTTCACTGTAGCCTTAAGGAAACAGCACAAGCTCTTCCATTCATGGAATAAACAGTACAACTGTGATTCCCAGTGCCGTTTAAAATCTAGTGACTGCTTTTTGAGAATAACTTTGTGTGTGAAAGGAAAGATGGAAATTTCATGAACTGATGAAGAAAGATCAGCACTGAAAAGCTTGATTGGTGTCATTTAGGCCAAACAAGAAGGGATTTCAAAGGGTCAGTCAAGTCCTTTAAAATGCATGTCCCCAAGGCTGCAAAGCTGAATATCCAGAAACTGATGGAATGATGACATTTTAGGATTTCAGAACAGGGGGGGGACAATTCTGAATGGCTCTGCTTTTCAGCACACATGCGTTTGTGAAGGTTCACACTCAACAACACAGGACAAAGGGCAAATCTTTGGCTCTGGACTCCAGTTGTGTGCATCTGGGGCCCCGGCAGAGCCTGAGAGCGTGGTTCCCGACAGCGACCAAAAGCACCCACACACAGTCAAATGTCATACACAGAGGAGGGCCAGAGAATCGCAGGCACAAAAAAGGGGGGGGGGGGAAGACAAAGCATGTTTTATTATGATGGTGAACTTGGGAGTGGTGGAAAGGGCAGGGCTTGACACCGACACCGAGCACTACCACGCACATTCCCCAATGGTTGCTGGGAGAAAACAGATGCGACAAAGCCGACACTCTTCTGCCATCCGGAGTTTCTTCCGTCCACTCCTTACTTCTGTTAGCAGGCAAGATTTTGTATCCAGAAGATGTGGCAGTCTTTCAGATTTACTTCTTAGTTTTATTTGGGGCTTAAATATGCAGCAGAGTTTCTTTGGGAATCAAATGACATTGTTGATTGCCAAGCTCATTATGAACAAGCTGTTCCGCATGCACAATGTTATTTTTTGGATTGGGTTGACAAACCCGAATCTCGTCATGACTGAAATAAAAGCTTTGTTGAAGGTTTTAGCCCCTCAGGAAAACTGCTATTGCTATACTGCTATGGACACCACCACTTCAGATGGCGTTGCCAGATGTTACATTTAAAAGCTTTGCAGGGGGAGACATGCAAACAATGCATAGTTAATTTATTGTGCAATATCCACTTTCTGTTTTGTTGTTACTGCAATTAAAATAATGTTTAAGTCGATAAAGTGGTACCTTCCCTACAGGGATGCCATGTGCATTTACAAACTGAAAATTATTGATTTAATGATGACAGTTTCAATTTGTCTGAGTGCACTTGCAAAGGTCAACTTTTTCAGACATCTTTAACCCACCACATACAAATTGTCTGATTATCAGCAATGTATTGATAAACAGAATAATGTAGCTTACTTTCCCCATCAAGTCATTTTATTAGCACTAAGAACACAATCAACTTCCTGCCAAGAAAAGGTGCAGAATGAATTAAAGGAATTGCCTTTGTCTGGGGACAACTGAGCGGTATAATAGACTTTGAGTATATTGAAGCAAAGGGATCTAGTTAGAGCTTCCTTTCAGTCTGAACTAAACATAGATGCTCTGGTGTTTGTGTGTGTATATGTGTGTGTGTGTGTGTTGAGGGAGGGGGTGAGACATCTGTCCGCATGTTGCCCACGCAGGTCGCCTCTCTCTGGTCGCGGCTAGTAATCATTTAAGAGGATCAGTGCTATTCCAGACAGCAGAGCACATCCACCTCTACGACGCTCCGTCATCACAACACACATACAACACGTGGTGCACACATGCAGCCCGCGGCACGCCGGACGTGCATGAACGCACCCGTGCATATCAAGTGCAAAAAAAGAAGAAGAAACGGCAAAGCATTACGTAATGCGTTAAACATACAACGTCCAGGCGGTGATGTCATATCAATTTTTCACCATCAGTGGAATCAAAACGTACGAGTAAAAATATAAACAAAAGTCAGTCTGTGCAGTTCTGAAAGACCTGCAGGGCACTCCTTCATGTAATAAATTCAGTCATTTGTATAGTCAATAAAACACACATGCACAAGGTAAGTCATGCACTGCTGTGGAGGTCCCCGAAAATAAATCGAAATGCTTTCGTTTTATAATTTAGTCCTATGGAAGTAAGCCCAATTAGAGCATGTGGGTAAATATGGCATGTGTTCAGCACAGCCTTTCATACTCTGGTATACAAAACTAGTCACTATGAATCTGGGGGTTAGGACTTTTATATAGAAAATCTGCAAATGTTCCCTTCTGTCCTTTATCTTACTTTACCTGAAAGCTTTTTCTATTAAAAGTACTTAATAGTTGTTGGTCCACTTTGGAGAAAGCAAACTAAGATGTGAAAATGTGTCCTTTGCTGTAATGTGGGTGTGTGTACCACTTTGCATGTGACAGTCTTAAAAAGGGTCAATATGCTTCATCTGGGTTGTCCGATCATGGAACTTCTTAACCCGTTATCCTCATTGTGTCTCTCCTGGCTCCCTCTACAGTATCAGACTCTTTGCCAATGTCCACACTGGAAGACCTGGTTAACTAGTAAGGCCTAAACCGGGGTTGGCTGAATGCATCATGTTGTCTTACGTCCATACATCAGTCCTATTCTAGTGAACGCGATATATCATGGAAGCTTGGAGGGATTTTCTTCAAACTTTGCACAAATGTACATTCTGATTCAAGGATGAATAGGTTATATTTTGGAGCTCATGTCAAAAGGTCACCAACTCCAAATTGTGAGCACAATATTCTTAAGAATGCATTGAGGGATTCTTGTCAAATTTAGCACAAACTTGCACTTGGAGTTGAGTGTGAACTGGTAAGATTTGTGATCAAAGGTTACCACGACCTGACACATTGTCAGGTTGCAGTGACCATGTACCATATTGCAGGGTCTAAGGAGCTTTGCCTTCTTTTAAAACATTGCCTCCCACCACTGTACTTTCAACAGTCTGCAACAATTTGTATTTTATTTAAAGCTGTATTTACGGAGGCATAGTACCACCAGGCGGTAGTTCTACTCTGTTTCTAGCATTACCTGGAATTTTGGCCCTGCTTGAGCATATTTTGGTATTCATGTTACATCTGAAATCAGCTCAGTTTGTATTCTACCAAATACAGTTTGAGAGGTTTTTGATGTGAAAAAGAGGCCCTTTTTTAGGCATTTCATCTGATAATTTGAGCAGACAGAAACGGATGAGTAATATCTTTGCGCGTGTGTGTTCCCAGTAGTGTGAAATGGCTTCAGGCCAGCTCACAGGGCTGGTGAACCTCCTGCATCCTTCCCCTTCCCTGCAGTCCAAAAGGGTTCTGCTGGACCCAACTTCCCCCCGGAGAATACCAACTCCTCCTCTATTAGACTCCTTCCTGCTGAGCCCTTTGTGTCTGGACTTAATTACCCTGTCGGAGGAGCGTTTCATTTAAAGCCAGGCCTCCCCCCTTTTCATTGCAGATGGGGCCCCGGTGCACTGTGTTGAGAGAGAAATTCATTCAGTTGAAGAGAATGAAAAAGTAAACATACATCAACGCTGGTCCACATCTTCAAAGAAACTTTACTTTCTAAAGCCATTTATTCCCCCCCAAGGCTGGTACAAGCTTGCTCTCAATGGTTTTCCATGGTAAAAGACTATTCCCCTTTCAAACAGGATTAAAACATTTCTTGGCCTCCTTCCTCTTGTCCTTGTTGGAGTGGTCTTTCCCTAGAGGTGAGGCAGTGGGAGTAAAGTCCATCTTAAAGGCTTGAATGAGTAGGAGCCACCTGGCAATCCCATTTTGATTTGTTGATGCTAATCCACAGCTCACTACACGCCACCAGGGTCATCTGTGGGTTTTTAAAGCTTTCCACCAGCACTGGAGCCGATGCAAGCCGATTCCAGGTCTGCAAAGAGGGGCCACCAGTTTGCAGCATGTGGGACACCACAAGACATTGTCCTTGGAGTGGGACGGAAGATACAATCAGCCATGTGTTTACAATACAAGTCGGTCTACTGAGTTGCTCTCTTAAAAACTATGTTGCTTTTCAAGGACATCTTTATCACACTATCTTCATGGTCAGTTTTGTAGCTTAACAATCATGCCAAATTCTCATGGCCAACACATTGCGTTTGAATTAACATTGAAACAAAACCCCTGGGACAATATGTTACATTCAATAACCAAAGCCTTCTTTGATGGTCTTTCAGCAAAAGATGCTATATTGATAAAAACGGTACTTGAAACTTGAGGCTTTCCCACAGTGCTCAGTGCTTAATAAGTCACAGGCTTACTGAGCACATCTCAGCTGACTTGACAAAGAGATCAAATGCCCTTCAAACCTTGAAACAGCAACAAACTAAAGAGGCAATACTTGTCAGTTTGGGCAAAGAGAATAACCAAACGGTGACTACAGTGTTTAACAAGAGCTACACGAGGAGAAGGGCAATCTGCTCTAAAGCGAGCATTTCCTCCAAGGCTATGTGATGTCAGATGACATATTATGCACTGGTGTCTGAAAACAGGCTGAGGCCTCAGCTTTTGAGTTTACCATTTCCAAGCAACCTACATTAAGAGATGACCTCAGACTGTTGATTTTGACTGAGAACTATTTCTGAATCTAAATGCAAAAAAACAACAAGCCAGTTCTCTAATGGAGCTCCATCACAGCACCAGTTTATGGTTTAAACTTCAAAACCTGAACCTAGATTACATTTTTTTAAAGAAAAAAACACTATTTTCAGAGTCATCTTCTTCAGTTTCTAAATTCCCCCTCTGCATTAGCTCAGCAATCAGTTTACTCAGTCAATCAGAGTGACCTCCACACACAGGCACATCAACCTTAAAGCTGCAGCAGGCCAGGCAAGATGCCAATTCTGGAGGAGTTTCTGCTGACCTCACACACACACACACAAAAGGGCCAACCAACTGCAATGACATCATTGCTTCAGTGGCAGCACAGGCTTCCGGCAGTTTGAAATATCTGAACACGTCACCAAACAAACTTGACCGTTGATCTTTCTTCAGTTGTTATTTTTTAAAGTTCTGTGACTGATGGTCATCCCATAATGGACAGAAGTGAAACTTTTGAATTTCTAACGTGAAACATCTATTAACCAATAACTGCCAGACCGTCCTAATGCATACTAGTACTCTTATAAACTTGCTGGGCTTCTCGAGTGTAAATTAATTAGTTTATATCATGTTTTACTTTCACGGATAACATTTCACAGGTGATATTCTTTTAATTAATTCACACAATAATGTCATATGTAGAGTTCTGCTGATAATCAAGGAATCCTTCCCACAAATTTGCATCTACAAAGTCCAAACACACAACGCCAGCTATGCAGTGTAGCAGGTTTTATCAGGGTTGGTCCAGATAAGCCTCTGTAGCCTAAACAGCCACACATCGTTCTCACCTCCCCAACTCTTCCCAGAAGGTCAGGCCAAGGAGAGGCGAGAGGTCAGCCAATTAGCCACGTCTGTTTGTCTCATATTTAATCCTGGTAAGTGTATGGGAGGGGTCGTAGGATCTAAGAACTGGGACACCTTTCACCTTAATCAGCCTCAGGGGCACTTTACACTGTGAAAACGTGACAGTTTTCCAGTTTTTGGTTTAAAAAAAAAAACCCGTTCAGACACAATTTATCTGACATCTTCACCCGTACACAAGTTTTCAGAGGAAACGGGCCGAAATCGCTGTAGTACGCATGCCTAGCCAATAGTCAGCGGTGACACAGCCGCTCTTCTGGTACAATTTGATGCATAAAACCTTACTGTAACCGAAAATTAATGCCACTAACGTTCATAAAGCGGTTGGTGTAAGCTTGGGGTTACAAATATTGTAAAATACAAGCTTTCTGTCCTCTTATTTCACCGCATTGAACTTGTGAAAACAGAAGACTTGCTGATAGTGAAGGGGCTTCGTGAGCGGATACCTTCCTGTTAGGCGTACTTCAAAATAAAAGTCAACTCACGTGTGTCCAGTGAAATGCTGTTAATGTTTAGCCAGTGAAATGCTTTTACTTTGAAGCCGTAGCCTTAATGCTCCTTTTGTTGAACAGTAGCCGCTAGCTTAACCGCTGCACGCTGATAGTGTTTTTAATGTAGAGAGAGCCGTGTCCCTGGCATATAGAAGTGACACACGTTTATTTAGCTAGAAAAACAGGCAGAGCACAAATCTTTCCCCAGCCAAAGTGGCGGGTGGTCTCAATAACTTACTGCGGTAATCGCTTGGACTAAATTGGCGAGTGTTAGCCTATATTTTAGCGCTGCACGACACTCTCCGCTGATCACAGTGATGGTGCCGTGGAGACACCGTTCATGTTGTCTTCTATTTTATTATAGAATTGTATTTTGACAGCAAATGTTATAGACTACGCATGTGCGAGGGTGGAGCCGTGACGTCAGCGTTATCAGGGGAAATGGTTTCGGTGTTTACAGGAAACCAAAACCGTTAAGTTTTCCAAAAAATCCTCCCTGGGAGGTGATCTCAAAAACCTGCGGTTTCATGCCTGCGTTTGCTGTTTTCCTTTAAATTATATAGTGCAACCGCGGGAATTTTTCCGCGTTTGCACCGTTTCGTGTTGTCGTGTAAAGTGCCCCTCAGTGTTAAGACCTGATAGGAGAGACAAAGACAAACTCCCTCCACCACCATAAATATGACTAACAGAGGACACAAAAACAGAGTGAAACACAGGTCATCCAATACTGTGTTAACAATGTAGCCTTGAAAGAGACACAGGCTACAAGGTTATCTCACAACACACAAATGTTACCAAATTCACCATCTACGGATAATACATGACAGCCTTACTGTGCAACCCTTACAGTATCTTAAAACTGAACAACAACAAACCCCCATTTACACACACACACACACACACACTTCCGCGTGACCCACCAATCACCCTCCTGTAAGCTGTACCCTAAATATATGAGGGGTAATCCAAGATTTCATTATCATCTCTATTGTGTCCACACACACGCAGCATCGCAGCCCATATGTGCCCACGTGCATTTTTAACTCATTAAGCCTTCTTTGTCTCATCGAGTGAGTGTGTGTGCGCGCGCGCGCGTGTGCCAGGCCTGATGCCAAAGATCAAGCAGATGGTGATAATGAAGGTAGTTGGAATTTGGGTTGGTACTCATGTGTGCACTCGTTCATTGAGAGCTGGTCAGTAACAGCTTTGTCTAAAACAGTGTCATTCAGTTTGACACAGTGGACCAGTTAACCATGGACTAAAGCAAACATTCTTCCTGTCTCAATTCAAACAAACATGTTTATTACTGCACAGTGTTTGTGATATGCAACGTATATAACGTAATGCTTTAATTGTTACTTAATATACTGTATATTGTAGCCCCAAATGGGTTCAAAAGGCAACAGTTGGAAAGGGTTTTTACAATTGTTAACTTGCACTAATTGTTTGGCCACATGGGGGCAGCACAACAAGCTATGAACAACATGTATTGAAGGTTTCAGCAAACAAAGTTAAGTTTCTGGTTACCTGGCAAGTCTATGCACATTTATTTTTTATTATTTAACATTGTGAGTCCCATTGAGATTACAAGATCTCTTTTTCGAGGGAGACCTAGTCAAGATGGCAACCATACAATGTTTCAGGCAACATTCAAGCAAACATCTAAAAAAAAAAAAGTATTTATACATATTAACTCTTCATTTAGTGGGTTTTGCTGTCCAACAACTCCTTTGAGAAAATATCTGGCAGAAAGATGCTGAAACACTATACAATTGAGGAACGGCAAAGTTTGCTAAGAACTCTGAGTTTGTCACTTTAAAGTGACCACTTGGCAATTTTTTGTTGTTCTATTATAGTCATACAGTTAGTATATTTACCGTAGGAAACCAAATGGGTAGAAGAGATCAATAATCCATAACTGGTGAGTCAGTTTTTCTCTGGAGAGTGCTCCTTAGAGAACAGGTTGAGTGACTCTGGTGCTGGAGAGAATCCAGATGACAGCAATTATTTGGGCAACTGAGAACAACAACAGTGTCTCAGTTAGTGGGGACAGACGAGTTCTCTCTTGCCACTACACCTGTGAGTGTGGCTGATAAGACAGGTGTGTATTTTTTATACAAACGCTTGGCTCACTGCAGCTTTAAATTACTTTTAACAGGGAGCACATTTAACTGATCCCGGACTCAATACAAGTCAATCCCTCAACAGCTGAGCCGGGGTCAGCCAACCCATTAGCTAAATGGCGCTTGGCTCAGTATATAGATGTTGGAAATGGTCAGATGTGCCGTTGATAAGACAAGTGCCTGTCACCAATAAGAATGTGGCAGTTAATTTTTCATGAACAGCATGGTGAGGTATGAACAACAACAACACGCCTGCTTCACACACACTCCCTTCCTTCATCTCGTGTCATGAGTTATATCAAGTAATATCACATTCTGTGTTAGGGTGTGAATGTAAATTGCGATGGCATGCGCAAGAAATCAAAGTGTGGAAAAACAAACATTAGCAGCCATAACTAAATAGTCTGACACACACACACACACACACACACACACACACACACACACACACACACACACACACACACACACACACACACACACACACACACACACACACACACACACACACACACACACACACACACACACACACACACACACACACACACACGCCTAATGACCAGCTTCAAATCACAAGGCCAAATACAGAAATAATGTCGTTGTTGTGAGGACAAAAGTGAACATCACCATTAACTTGCCTTGAGTGCTAGTGTGAATGCTCTTCCCCTGGTGCATCCCACTATGAAGGAAGCACCTGCCGGGCCTTTACTTCATCCCATTTCCTCCAACAGGAAAGCAGGACTGTGGCATGTATAAGACTACAAATGAATGGAATCCCCGTTTGTTGTACCACACCATAGGGGCAAAACTAGCCCGCTTTGATCACAAAACTTGTAACCAGAGAGGAAGTGTCACTCCATACCCTAGCCTCAGCCACTGCAAACAAATCATTATCTTAATGCAACACCTCAGGAGATAACATATCCCGGGTGAGACATGCACCTGTCCTGTGCGCTACTTTTCCTCTTACCTATTTTATTCCCACCTGCCAATCAAGGATAAAGTGTTCATGATCCAAACTGGGAGCTGGATTGCATCCGATTGTTTCACACACACACACACACACACACAGCAGGAGCACGCATAAGCCCGTCAATGCCAATTACCTGTCATTATGTAACCGTAGGTAACACTGGAAAGAGCACTGGTGTAAGTTTGTAGCGACCATAACGTTTACATTTGATATAGGCCTAGGGCTCGTATTAAAAAGGGAAAGTGCGTCGTTTATTTACGAGACAGTAGTTTTAAGTAACATAACCACACACTTCAGTCCCGTTCACTTTCTAAAAACATACAACATACTTTAATCAAGTAGGCCTATAGGCAGAGGTCGTTTTAGAGGGGGAGAAAAGCGAAATGATATGACACAAAACACTCACTCGAGGAAGGATGCCCAGACAATAGCCTTTTATATTTTATTAGACTTAGGACTTGCCTATAATAATCGAAAAACACTGGACTTCAGTTGTAGCATACACAAACATAACTTTCATTGCATCATTGTATTTTTTTTCGGAAGCTTCCACGAGGCTCCCTCATGGAATTTTGGGGAAGAAACGGGACGAAACCTCTGCTACACACGCGAAAAGTTTAACCAGAAGTTAAACTTAACCCGTCAAGTCCCTCTTGGCATAGGTCTACAAGTGAGTAAAACGTATTCTTTTTAGACTTACCAGCGATACTGAAGGTCGTGGAGACTTCAAATAGTAAAGTCCAGGGCTGTCTGTTTGTCTGTCTGTCTGTTGGTGGTTTAAAGCGTTTTCCTCTGTGGAAATCTTGAGTTGGTCCTGAAGTTGTTGGGAGCTCACGCGCTGCTCCGCTCTGTGTTTGTGGGCAGCGGTTTTCGAACTAGCCAATCAGAGCTCTCGGGCTGCTGAGGGGCGGAGTAAGAGCGCACCTGGGTGTCATTTTACTTAATGACGAAAACCCATTCATAGCAATAACATAGAAAAGGGTCCTAAATAAAGCTACGAAGACATCCTCCTAGACCTTTTGAACAAGATCATAAGGATTGTGGGTGAGATAAGATAAGAGTTAAACAGAGATAATTTTTTAACATACAAAACATTAAATGTTTCATTATTTGGTGTGAAACCAATTAGGCCTATTTATGCTCAATTTATGTGTCACCGTAAAATATGCAAATTCAAAGGAACGGCTTAAAAAACTTAAAAGTTATTTTTAAAGCAAGTGTGTCATGTTAACATAACAAAGGCCTACTGTTGAGTTAAAGACCTACTTCACCGGTGGGAATATGAAGGTGTATTGAATTCTGAGATCCTATTTAGTATAAATGTAGCCTGGCATTCCCAGACCTGCCACTAGGCGCTGGCAAATTAAATTTGCTGCGCCTGCCTCTATCGTTCAAGATATCAGGGTATGGATTTCCAGGCTATAAATGTGCAAACTAAATTGAAATCGGATCATCCTAGCCAGAGAAAAGGCAGAAAGAGTGTTTTATGCTCTCACTGTCTAACCCTACATTTTCCTTATTGTGACATCACAGTAAGGGTTTAGGATTAACAGAACAGCTGGGCCAAGGGAAAACTGAGGGAAGACTGAGGGAAGAAAAACCTCATCCATTATATTATAATAGTGATTTTATAATGATAGAACGCAGGTTCCGTATGGGTGAAGTATTCCTTTAATTTATAATTCAGACTCTTTTTCATATCCCTTTGAATGTATTTAAAGTGATGCAGGTCAACGGTTTCAACTGATATGGAAAAGTTGAGAAGAAAAGTGGAATGTTGGAAAAGTCTGCGAATTAGACACCATATAGAAATCCAAAGGTAAAAGAAAAGAGTGCTATGAAAAAAATTACACACAACAGAAAGAGAAAAAGCTATTGCTACTTGGAATATATGAAATGTTGTGTTGTTCAGGTATTGAGGGATAATATGACACCTGACTCCGACTGTGTAGTGGGTGGAGAACAATACATTTAATTTGAACCAGCTTCCCCCTCAGTTGCTTGGAGACTCCTGGAACACAGTGATTGACAGCCCTGCCTGACAGAAAAGTAATGACATTCTGCAGCGTCTCCACATGAGCATCAGCGAGCCACCTCCTATCAGAGCGCTGGCCTGCTTAATGTTTAACCATGAGGAGGAGGTGGATGAGTCCCTTGACACCTGGCTATCTCTTCGGGGGCTTTTCAGGTCTGGCTTGTCTCGTGAGGGGAGGGGGAAGGGGGAGTGGGGGGGGGGGGGGGGAGAGGTTTGTCTTGTGTTTCAGCAGCGCCCTGGCCAATGTGGATTGAAACCATGGCAGCACTCCACTCTACAGTTTTTGTTGTTTTGCTATAAATACTTCAGTAAAACAGCCAGTCTTCCAGCTGCTGAGCCTGCCTCCTTGCCAGCTGACCCCTCTTTAAAGCGCCCTGAAAGTGGATAGTGTTCTTTTATCGGCTAGGGAGTAAACCAACACACACCAACTAAACTGGCAATTAATGGAAACCTTATTGGGGAGAATGTTAACTCAACCTTTCTTTTGTCTTTGTAATTTCCCTAGCATTGCAGTGTTGGATAACTAGGCTGCTATGTGAAGATTAAATATTTGCCCGGAGTGGCCGAGTGAAGCAAACTGCAGGTTCTCTTCTGCGAACACTGTGGTCGACCTCTTCAACCCCCCTGACCTGGTGGGCTGCTAATCACTATAGCACCAGGACTGTGGCAGATAATGGGCCTTTGCACATGGGTTTGAGTCTTCTTCCTTACATGCAGGAAACCTATTGATTTCTGAATCAATGCACAACTGGAGTCATGTTGGTTTAACATTGGAATACAATGAAACTGGCTGTGTCTTTGTTCCCCTCAGGTTGCAAATGACCCTTTAAACATTGCTATACGCATGTTCATTTCTAATAAAGAAGACAGCGAGTGGCGTTTGAGTGCTTCCTTGTTTATTTGCAAGTGCGTTTTTTTCCCATGCAGATTTAAAGGTGACATATTATGCAAATGTTCAGGTTCAAAATTGTAATTTGGGTTTCTACTAGAAACTATTTTCATGGTTTAGTGTCCATAAAAACCTTCATGTACAGTGCCATTGCTAAACCTCCTCTTTTCAGCCTCTGTCTGAAACGCTCGTAGAGCCTGTCTCTTTAGGCTCCGCCTTCCAAAAAGCCCAGTCAGCTCTGATTGGCTAACTGCTGCCTGTTTGAATTTAACTGACCTTTATTCATCAGAAGATATAACCTTGGCATTTATTCTATATTCCATTACAGTTTTTCAACAGTCACTCGAAATTGGTGGTCAGTGGAATGTTGTTTCCCAGACACCCAGTTTCCGACTTGCAAATTAAATAGCGTTCCACGTCCAAGGCATAATTATGACGAGAGCTTTGATGGATCCGACTTGGCAGTTAATTATACAGAAGTGCCTGAAATCCTAAACAAATTTGGACAACTCGTGTCAGCCAGAGTCTGTCATTCAACGTAATTAAACCCAAAATGTATGAACCCAAGTGCACTGTTGTCTTTGGTTACCATGGGAATACTGTGAGCGCAGCATTACAAACTGCAGATCTTTTTATAGGCCCTTTTTCACAGCAGCCATTTGAACGTGTCATGGGAGGAACATGCTTCAACGAACTCTGGAATACAACCATCATTAGTTTTATGAACTATGCCTTTATGTGTTTCCTACTGTGACATGTGAAAATATCTGCAGTTAAAAAAGGCCTATAATAAACTTCTCACTTAGTTCTCATGATTTCACCTTAAATTGTCACTGTGCAAACTTCAAATGTTTGCTTAAAATGAGTGCCAGTCCTCTGTGTCTACTACAGGCAAGCTAAGTGTTACAAGCTCCTCCCTGTGACAGTTTACTTGTAACTTGAAGTGTGTATTTCTCAGATGATTGTTGCTTTGTATTCTATTTCTATTCTGTCTTGTCAGAGCTACAGTCCCCTCCATAAGTATCGGAACAGTGAGGCCAATTCCTTTATTTTTGCTGTAGACTAGAAACATTTGGGTTTGACACCAAAAGATGAATATGAGACAATAGCTCAACATTTCAGCTTTCATTTCCAGGTATTTACATCTGGATCTGATACACAACTGAGAAGATATCATTATTTGTAAAGGAACACCACATTTTTAGGCGAGCAGAAGTATTGGAACAGAATAAAACGTAGTATTTTGTCGCAAATCCTTTGCTTGCAATAACTGCATCAAGCCTGTGACCCATTGACATCACCAAACTTTTGCATTCTTCTTTTGTGATGCTTTTCCAGGCTTTCACCGCAGCCTCATTCAGTTGCTGTTTGTGTTAGGGGGTTACTCTCTTAAGTCTCCTCTTTAGCAGGTAAAATGCATGCTCTATAGCGTTTAAGTCTGGAGATGGACTTGGCCAGTCTAAAACCTTCCACTTCTTGCCCCTGATTAACTCCTTTGTTGTGTTTTGGGTCAATATCTTGCTGCATGATGGAAGATCTTCAAATCAGTTTGGTTGCATTTTTCCTTAAATTGTCAGACAAAATGTTTCTGTAAACTTCTGAGTTCATTTTGCTGTTGCCATCATGTGTTGCATCATCAATGAAGAATAATGAGCCCGTCACAGAAGAAGCCATGCAAGCCCAAGCCATGACATTGCCTCCACCGTGTCTCACAGATGAGCCTGTATGTTTGGGATCATGAGTAGATCCTTTCTTTCTCCAAACTTTAGCCTTTCCATCACTTTGGTAAAGGTTCATCTTGACAACAACACAGTAACACATGATGGCAACAGCAAAATGAACTTAGAAGTCTACAGAAACATTCGGTCTGCCAATTTAAAGAAAGATGCAACCAAACTGATTGGAAGATGCTCCATCATGCAGCAAGATAATGATAAAAAAAACTGTAAAAACAACAAAGGAGTTCATCAGGGGCAAGAAGTGGAAGGTTTTAGACTGGCCAAGTCAATCTCCAGACTTAAACCCTATAGAGCAGTGGTTCTCAACCGGTGGGGCGCGCCCCCCCGGGGGGGCGCGGACACTCTACCGGGGGGGCGCGAGGGGGATGAAAAAAAAATGAAAAAAAAAAAAAAAATCTTAATTTTTTTTTTTTTTTTTTTTTGTAATTTCAATTTTTTTCCTGATATGTATCCTAGTTCAGAGATGATATGTATTTTTTTTCTTTCTTAACTTTTTTTGATAGGTAGTTGCCAAGTTCATCACACAAACACTCCAATCCACTGATATGAGATCAGTTTGCAATTTTCAAGTACTGAATTAATGGTAGGACTGTGGCCACTAGAACTGGTCTCTGGTCAGCAAAGGTCTTGAAAACAGCATAAGTGTGCTTGTGACATGCGTGCCACCCATGCATGTGTATAGGCACGTGTCCCAGCAGATTTTTGAAATCTGAATAAAAAAATTTAAGTTTGTAGTTAGCAAGTGTAACATGTTCTTAGGGCAGAATTTCATAAATAAAGGTTTATTTTTTTAGCAAAAAAGTCAATAAATATTGACTTTTTCCTTTATTATCTTCGCCAGAATGCACCAGAATGCTTAGATTACATGTTAAAAACACAAAAAAATCTTCTGGGGGTATGCCCCCAGACCCCCCTTCAGGGGTTTAGTTTTCTGACAAACATTACAATGGATACTAACATGATTTGGGCATTTGGGATTATAAATCATCTTTGAATTGGTTGTACAGCATATCACATGCTATTCATTCAGGGGTGCGATGGCCACCCCACTCTAACTCTGTGGCCCACCTTGGCCACCCCCAGTCAAAATTTCCTGGAATCGCCACTGAGACACACACAACTCCGCGTTCAGGCTGCACAGCACATTAATCGCAGGTAGCATTTTGAGCTAAATCTGGCCACTTTCCAAATCCAAGACTCAATAGTTGAAACATTCTCTGAATTGGGTTGTCAGACAGCAGTGTTTCCCATTGATCATAGACTTTGTTTTGTGAAGCTTTTTCATAACAGGTATACCTATTGTAGAATTTATTTTGTGTATGTTCTATTTAGGCTACTATTTTCTTCTCTTCTAAGGAGATTAAAAAAAAACAAAAACATGTCCTCAGTGTCTCATTGATACAATCTCATAATTAGCTTTTAAAGTGCACCAGAATTTAACGTTAAAATATAAGAAATTTCCGGACCCCAACCCTAAACCCAATGTTCAACTCAAAGGTGCGCCACTGGCCTAGCCCTTGTGATAATAACAATAATAGACTATCTATCTATCTATCTATCTATCTATCTATCTATCTATCTATCTATCTATCTATCTATCTATCTATCTATCTATCTATCTATCTATCTATCTATCTATCTATCTATCTATCTATCTATCTATCTGTGTAGGGTGGTGTGTGTGTGCAACCTGTGTGTGTGTGTGTGTGGGGGGGGGGGGGTTGTCAGGGTCGGTGGGGGGGCCCAACTGCAATGACCCAGCTTTGGGGGGGCCCAGCTTGCAGAAGGTTGAGAACCCCTGCTATAGAGCATGCATTTTACCTGCTAAAGAGGAGAGTGAAGGGAGTAACCCCCCAAAACAAACAGCAACTGAATGAGGCTGCGGTGAAAGCCTGGAAAAGCATCACAAAAGAAGAATGCAAACGTTTTGTGATGTCAATGGGTCACAGGCTTGATGCGGTTATTGCAAGCAAAGTATTTGCGACAAAATATTACGGTTTATTCACTTTAATTTATTTAAAGTCTATATCTGTTCCAATACTTTTGCTTGCATAAAAATGTGGTGTTCCTTTTAAAAAAATGCTATCTTCTCAGTTGTGTATCAGATCCAGATGTGAATACCTGGAAATGAAAGCTGAAATGTTGATCTATTGTCTCATATTCATCTTTTGGTGTCAAACCCAAATGTTTCCAGTCTACAGCAAAAATAAAGGAATTGGCCTCACCGTTCCGATACTTATGGAGGGGACTGTATACACCACTGGTGAGGCATGAGTGTGTCGAGGTGGCCCTTACACACACACACACACACCCACATTTTTCCTCATGTAGTAGTGCATTTAGACTGGAGCAATGAAGTATAAGTATGAGAAACATCTCTTGGTTTTCATATAACAACCGCCCATGTTACAGTATAGCCTTAATTACAGTATAAGCCTAAATGTTTGCTTTATGTCTTTTACTATTTCACATAGGCCTAATAAATAAAAACTGGTTCATTTGTTTATTGACTGCCATACCAATACACTGAAACTAAATCATACTCTATAGTAGTGGCCAGGGGAAAACAAGCTTGTGAAAGAGGTCTATTAGAACTGTAATGACATAATTTCCATTCTGCCATCCTTATGACAAAGAAGCTCTGTGTTTTCAACTGCCGCTACAATGTAAGTTCAGCAGTGCCTTGAGTGGGAAAAGTGTTTATGATGTGTACACGGCCTGGATCATTATATGGACAGAATGTAAGGAGATGGTAGATGGTGGTATAAACACTACCAAAAGAAAAACAATATTTATGTCAAAAGTATATAGCCGATCGATACAATAAAACTGACTGTTTCATATAGAGAGAAATACTGATATTCATCACACCCTTGAGCTGAACTAGCACCCAACCTTTACACACAGCTGCCACCTAGTGATGACAGTGGACAAACACAAGACATTTTCACATGCCAAGGTATAGGAAAATGATCAAATTAGGGATGTTACAGGTAAAGGGTAGGGTTGCAGCTCGAGCAAACCGCACAAAACCAGCATAACAACAGTATTTGACAGTGTTATCTAACCATTTGGGCATCAACATTGTTGGCAGATCTAATTTGAATGCAATGTTGATCATTCATTCATAATGTTAAAGACTAGGAAGTGAGATTATGCAGTGCACTACAAATTATTGTCCTTAAATATAGGCAAATATATTTGTTTGTAGAGTCATGCATGATCTGGTGCTTATAATTTTTATTTATTTATTTATATTATTGTTTGTGTTTGACATTTGTGAAAAGCCCATCTTGGGACCGTCACTGATAACTAGATTAGGTTATAAATGCTGAATTAGAAGCATATTGGTCCATTATGATTCTTAAACCCATTAAATAAATAAATACATTTAAATTGCAGTTTAATGTTTTTTATCTTCTGTATTTATAATCCTGAACAAGGCATATAGTCTATCACTGATTTCAAAAATAAAAACAACTTTTAAAATCTCAGGAACAAGTAGGCCTACAGCTTCTGTATTGCATTACTTCCATCTGTAGATCACTCACAAGCACCAAGCACCCACTGCTCCCTCCCCTCTTCTCCCAGCATGCATCGTGCTCCTCCAACTGTGACTGTATCCAGTTTAACAATCTCCCAACTGATCCCTCCAAGTACAATATGTTCCTGAAGGAGAATCCATCCTGTCGTTCAGACGTGACGATACACGGCGTGCCAGGAGATGGCGCCCTTTTCCACCAAATGATCCACCCTGCAGACACTAGTGCTTCAGCGAGACGCTGCAGGGAGCAGGGAGGTGGAAAGGACGTTGCGAGCAGTTTAGCGTCCCACTGGGATCTTTTGTATGGATGCGTGGAGGCAGCGTGGGCTCACTGGCCCCAATTGCGGCCATATGCCATCGAGAGGCCTGGCTGTCACTTCACATGAGGAAGTCTGTGTGATGACATAACTGACCGTGCAGCGTACACAACCCCTCACACAATTCAGCACTTTTTTAAATGCACTTAAAGGGGGTGGCCACAAAGCTTGCAAGGGTACAACTGCAGCTCAATCTGCTCCTTGTTTAAAAATGTTAATCTTGCATTGTAGGCATACCTTTATTGCATTATAGCTCATATACGTCAACTGCCACCTTGATTTAATCGGCTAGGCTATATGATCTTTTAAGGTGAAGTGCATTAGCCTAATTAATGTCTCGGGAAATATATCTGATATGCTTCTGAACCGTGCATTTGACAACAATTATGATATCTATTGATGTGTTTTTGTTTTTAATTTCCTCTGCATTACAATGATTGAATATGGGGCTTGATTTTGATCTAAAAGTATTCTAGTTTGGCTCCTATTGAATGATAAAACTTGAAATCTCATAATGGAAACAATAGAACTGTGATTGCTTACAATATTTGTATAGGTCTATGTAGCCTACACCCTGCAGCACTACCACATTTCCATCATTCATCTATCACATTGATATGACAGTCCATTCAACCAGAAAATCCTTAGAATAGCGTATGTCAACGTTTGAATTCCCTTGCTGGGAATGACTAATACAATGTTTAGTTATTTTAATCATATTTATTTCCAAGTAGCCTAAGTTAACAAATACAATGAATTCCCGATAGTATCCATGCAATAAATGTAGGCTATAGGCTATGTATACGGTGTTATATCAAAGACGTATGTTCAAATAACTTATTTTGAGGTGTAAAAGTGTGCAGGAATGAGCAGGAAATCACTGCTGTGTTAAGATGTATGTTAATGTAACACATTAGGCTATGATGGCAGATGTCTTGACAGAACATTTACTGTTCATTCATTGCTTGATATTCATACTAATTTTCCAAATGGATATTGTTATCACCAATGTATTTAAACTGCATCCATGATGCAAAACTGAATAGCAGCATTAATATCATTTAGCCTATCAACCCCCAAATGAACCTAATGTCTGCTATAGCCTAGGATGTGCCTGTATGCATCAGAAGTAGGCCACCGCCCAGCACAGCCTTCATGATAGAGCAGGGCAGGGGTATTCCTTTATAAACTTAAGTCGTAGGCTACTTATTATTTTGAATAAAGACATTGCATCTTTTTCTTACAGGCTACTGTATTTCTCTACAGTTATTGGTGGATAAATGCTAAATAATAAGCTACAGCTAACCATTCATTAATATAGGCTTTTAAAAGAAAATTAATAAACTAATAATTAAATAAAAGAGGAACGATAGTTTGTATAGTTTCCCTGCATAGCAAATGCACTGTCATAGTATGTTATGAACTTGTCAGCCTAAACTATGGAATCTGTACAAAGATGGGTTTCATGTTTCAACCAAATAGGCTACAGTCTGGGTTCCATAGCTCAATATCCAACATAAGCATGTTCGGCAAACATGGGAAACACAGAGATCGATAACCAATAGGCCACACCATATAACATTCGTTTGACTTACTGCCAATACGTCGATTCGTTATAAACATACACGGTTTAGCCGAAAACATTTAAAAGACTAGGCTATAAGCGGAGATACGCACATACGAAGGCTACTCTAGCCCGTTAGCAAAACAGCACGCGATATATAGCAAGTTATCAAAAGTGTCTGTAGCGGGTCTCGTGCTGAAGACCACTCGGCGTTCGATGTAACAAGCTAAATTATGATAACTGAAGCTTTGAGTTAGTTTGGTGGGCTTCTGTGATAGCTGTTTCTGGCACCTGGAGGAAACCCAGTCAGCAATATTAGCAGTGTTAATAAGGGACTGGAATTTGACACGCTAATGTAAGACGCCGGAGCAGCTAGCGCCAAAACGAGTCACCTAGAACAAGGCTTTCTTCGATAAAACTGCTCATATCGACTAGTAAGAACACCAAACTGTAGATAATTTGTAAGTCAACGTGAAATGTAAGCGGGTATTTGTATTCACACAAACTGATCGGCACGGGTTCGTGGTCATTTTCCCAGGTTAGCTAACTATTGCTAAGCTACCAGGCTAGCGCAGGAGCTACTCGATGGCCAAGAGTTCGGCTGACGGCTGCGGAGTCCAAACAGCGGGAAGTGAACTCGGCTGTGCCACCGTTTGTTTGCAAAAAAAAGAGCATTGTTTTTGAAAAACCACACGCAAGGACACGCACTTTACTGCTGTCGAGTGTCAATTCCTCAAAATGGGGTCTGCTAACGTACGTCTCCGCCATTTTGTGACAGGTTTTTCATTGAGCTAAGGGGGTACGTGTAATGGTTGAATGTAACCCCATCAAGAAGATATCCGCTTGGCAGTTACAGGAAGAAGGGATCAGGAGTAATTTTCAACCATCCTGCTGTGAGATAAAAGTCGGTTTGAAGTGGGCAGCAAGGGGCATGGGAAGCTTACCAATACGTTTACAAGTTTACAGCAACACAAAATGCAGAGTGAAAAAAAAACCTTCATCTTCTACAACTAACATATTCAACAGCTAGTGATGAAAACATTTGCAATTTGTATCATCATAAAATAACCAATTTATTGTTTGAAATTCCCCCCAAATTTACAAGATTGCAACATAATTATCTCTAACATAATGTAATGCTCAACATATAACATCCATTCATTTATGTCATGTTTATAATCAACTTACCACACCAGTTGTAATGTATTACTGTTCAATATGTGTGACACAACGTTTTTAAAATAATTTAAGTAACCTAATGTCACAATGAATACATTGTGGACAAGTATGCTGTATGACCACCAATGCAGAATAAAGAACAATATACTTAGTAGCCTTCATGCTTATCAGTAGACATTAATTACTCAGGTATTCACTGAGGAACTTATCTATTTGTTTTTTTTACATTTAATATTGGCCTTGTTTTGTTGTAGATTATAGTGAATGAAAAACTCATATCAATGCATTGATATGTTAGTTTTAAGGGGTTGCATGGTATTTAAAATATTGCTGTGGTACCTTATTATATTAGATTGACTTTAGTGGTTCTCCCAATGAGAATACCCTGACTACATTAAACCAATATAACAGAAGTAGGACATTTAAATCAGTTATACATACCAAGGCTTTGTGTCAACTTGAAACAATAATGTTTATAGCCTATTTGTTAAATTGTAATAGGGTGACTGTAGTGGGTTATCTGCTTACGGTAATACCCTTACTGCATTTGACTTATCACAGAGGTAAGACACTCAATTTAAAGCAGTTATAACCAAGGCTTTATGTCACCTTGGAAAAATTGTATTTTACCAATAAAATGTAAGGTTGCCCTCCATTACACGCCTGCTTGGGACAACAAGGGGGCTATGTTAATTAGTGTTATCCCCTCCCCCCACGGGACATTTCCAAGTGCCTCCTGACCCGTTTTCCCAAACAGAGGCGAGTTGTCAGACGGTCCCTAAAAAAGAAAACAGTCTCTATTGTTCCAGCACCCGCTCTGCTGTGGATGGTGCAGTGCCGCATATGGCCGCAGATGGCGCTGCACGCATGGCAGGCCGGGGCTCCGCGGCCTTCACATCTTTTTGTCTGAGAACTGGATCCCTCTGCCGCTCTACAGTGTGTGCGATAGCCTCGGAGCTGCGTCCGTAACACACTGTCAAACCACTCCAAACGAATACAACCGCGACTAAAAGCATTTATTCAACACATTCTGCCATGGCGTTCCTAATTTGCCGGTAAATCGGTCGTATTTGTGACTGTTCGTTGGAACTTAGTCCGGGCTTGAATCGGGATTGCTTTCTGTGTGCATCAGTCTTTATTAGCGAGCTGCCGCTCTTCTTGCTATCAGCTATTTCTTTAACTTTTTAAACACTCAGCTTCGCGAATGACTGAGCGCCGGCGGAGTATGGGATCCTTGGTGTCTTAAGAAGCGACTGAAGTGGGGTTTAACCGTTTTTGCATGCAAAAACAATGGCAAATTCGACGGGGAAAAATCTACTAGATCAGCGAAGGAAAGGACAGGCTTTCCTGGACGAGCTGCGGCAATTTCACCAAAGCAGAGGGTGAGATTGGGGCGTCTTTATTCAAAAGAAATATAACTTTATATCTTCATTGCATGCAACTGTGACTTAACCTAAACTGTTATTTAAACATTTATGCATGTATTTCTGGTGTATCCCCATAGATCGCCGTTCAAGAAGATTCCTTTCGTGGGTGGGAAAGAGCTGGACCTAAATGCTCTCTATATCAGAGTCGTCGCTTTAGGTGGATTTGCTAAGGTGAGTGGGAACTAAAAGTGGATTTTTCTCCACACTCTGCTGTGTGTGGACTCCTCGGTGGACCACTCTACAACTCTGTGTGGGAATCCCGGGACAAGTGTAACCCAGTAGAGAAGCGTTTAGTAGGTCGGTGTTGGCCTTGTGCTAGTTTGCCATGTATCTCTATTGCAATGTGGTGGCTTGTGTTGTTGTGTGGGGTGTTTGAATTGAGAGTCCCAACCGCTCGAGTCAGAGTGCAGTTGGAGCGACTCAAAATTAGCGGGCACGTTTAACATCGATTATCGGCACGGAGCCCGGCCTCGGGAAGCACCGCTCGCCATATAGCGTCTTGCCCGGGCTTTTGCCGGTAGTTTTCGCGCAGAAAGGGGCGATATTTCTTTCTCGCCATAGCCATCTTTCTTTCGGCTTCATGGCTGGTCACAAAATGTAGGCCTCACAGGCCCATGTAGTGAACACAGTACACGGTACCATAACCTGCTCCGAAATGAGACTGGTCGCCGCAGGCTACAGCATTTGTTTATGGACGGAGGGGGTTTGTCGGAGTCAAGCATCGTGAGGTTTTAACGCCAAAAACGGAAAAGTCAAGTTAGCTTGTTAGCTAGCGCTAACTAGCCTCAACGATACTATCCAAAAGGGAGTCAAACACTTGTACTCACTGATATGGTTAATGTAAATAGGTTTGCATTACAAACATATTAGTAGCTAATTAAATGCCAATATACCAAACATTCTGCAGAATTATTTAATATAATTTGGCATTTTTACACATTTCCAACAGTTTGAGAAAGTTATTGATTAGTGATTCTGATATATTGCCTCATAGGGGGGGACCTGTAGCATACCAGATGGTTGTAGTGTAACCGCTCTTTTTGTGGTCGCCAGTGTCTGTTTATCTCCTAACGAACTCGTTTCCTCCTTTCAGGTCTCTGACAAAAACCAATGGATTGAACTTGGAGAAGAGTTCAACCTCCCGAGGAGTTGCTCCAACGCTGCATTTGCTTTAAAACAGTACTACCTTCGGTAAGTAGCATGGCCACGCAGCTCTCTTCCCTCGCAGGTAGCATGTGGGAAGTGTTTACAAATGTGAAGATGCAGTCAGCAGCAGGATCCAGCCTCTGCTGCTCCCCTCTGCGAGGACGCTGCACTAGTACAACAATATGGCAGACTCTAAAAGGTCAATATTGTGCATATTTTCCATGGCACGCTGAATATGTTTTTAGGTGCCTCATTTACATTACAAAAAACCCACAATGATTTGCCTTTTTATTGAAAAAGAAACCTGGCTTAGATGTTCTCTGCATTTTAAGTCTGGAAAATAGATTTTGGAGCACACACGTTGGGATAATCTTGTCTCGAATGGCTATCAAACTGAATGAATGGTGGTTATTTTGTTTTTGAAAATGGTGTAGCCACATGACAAAGACAGTACGATTAGCTTTTTTATTGAAAAATAAACCTGTCCTGAGGTATTGTCTGCATTTTTATGTAGTCTGGGATATAGTAAGTTATGTAGAATTTAGTCTGTAATGGCCATAAATCCATGAATGAATAGCGGTTATTTCTTATTGAAAATAGTATAGCCACAATGCGTTTGACTTTGATAAGGCACTAATGAGTGAGCAGCTCTGGGTGCTTTTAGGTGTGTAGCGTTCAGCCTTCCAAGTCTTGACACAGTCAGCTGCCAGTGATGGGAGTGTAAATGCCTGCTCTCCCCAACAGCTGGCATTTGTGGTTTTGGTGTTGCTGCTTTCTATGTGCTCCTTTTTTTGTTTGTTTCTTTCCTCCGCCTACTTCATGCAACGGTTGTTCCCATCACCAGCACCTGCCTGCAGAGGATTACACCTCTGTAGCAGAGGAACACATGGAGGATCTTTTACGGGCAGCTGCAGGTCTTTTGGTCGTGTCAAACACTGCGGCTAACTCTCTGTGCATTTTTAACCAAGTTGGCTTTTGATGCAAGCTGTTGCAGGTTGGATGTACAGCAGTCAATTTGATTCCTAACTGTGCACAGCAGATGAAACTTGTAGCTCCTTAAACGGTCACAGGTAATACATCAGGGCAGGCTGCAGGAGAGAATCCCCTCAGGCACACTTTGCCTTGTTGTGCTCCTGAAGTCTGATGTCTTTTGGAGTGCAATAATGGCCTCAATCCACTATAATCATGCGTGATGTTTAGTGTAAATGCCCCAATACTTTTTAAATATATATTTTTTTTCCTTTTTCTTTTAAATCAGGAGATCATGCATTTTGGTGTAATTGTCTGCTCTGAAGCTCAGACGGCGAACAACACGGTTGTTTAGGTCTGCTCTTTAAGTGGAAGTAGCTGTAGTGCCAAGGTGTTGAGTTTCTGTGATGTAATTTATGTGGGAACTTCTCCTCTCCTTAGTGCCTCAGCAAAACACTTGCATATAGAAATATGTTGTCTTGCTCTAGGTAGGCCTATACATGTGTTATTGGCTTATGTCAGAAAGTGGTTTATGAATAAGATTAAACGGATGGCTTCTTTTGCAAATAACATGATGATGCCTAAAATAATTTGGAGTCATTAACATGAAATGTGCTTTGTTTCAGCTAGTTCAATGTAATAATTTATTCTTAAAAGATAAATAAGTTGAAGGTTAATGAGCAAAAGAGGCCTAACAGCTGAGTGGACCGACATGCTGACTATCACACGCGCTCCGCTGGAGCCGCTTTTGTAAAGTTTATCTAAGGCAGCAGTTCAGCGTAGTGCCGCGGAGGTCAGAGGAAGAGGGCAGCTAGTCTCGCCTCAACGTAGGCCCAAAGAGAGACTATATTCACCTCCCTATGCTGCCTTTTTAGTCATTAGAAAAAAGTAGGTTTTCTTTTCCTATGTTTGGTTTTCTATGCAAAAGTGGACCTGTAATGTAATCACTCTGGGATATTTTCATTTTTGGCCTCATCCAGGGAGTTCAAAGGTCATAGCCGGTTACACAGTGGATATCTGCTGATGGTGGAGGCTGGTGCAGATTCAGTGTCTCGCTCAAGGACACTTACTCCTGTGGGATGTTTGCTAATATGAGGTGTTAATCTTGATTATCCAGTTGAATGAATGGCCGTCTGTAACCACTGGCTGCCCGGGCCCTTTTTTAAGACTCTGTTGTGAATATACTCAACCCTGAAGTAATGTGTAGATGTGGGGTTTTGTTGGCAATGATTAGATATCTGGGAATATTCATAGGGAAAGCATTTTGGCTCAGTATTTGTTATCTGTGGCCTTTTAACAAGCCCAACTTTGAGTTACGACTCCAGTGCAGATTTATGCTGCTGCTTTTTCTTTCTATTTTTTTCTTCTTTTTTTTTAAACCTCTGTGTGAATTAAAATGAGTTCAAAGCTAGGATGAGACCTTGTGACTCGTTGACCAAGTTTGACCTGTCTAAATTAATAGGTTGATCATGATGCATCTCTCTCTCTCTCTCTCTCTCTCTCTCTCTCTCTCTCTCTCTCTCTCTCTCTCTCTCTCTCTCTCTCTCTCTCTCTCTCTCTCTCTCTCTCTCTCTCTCTCTCATCTCTCTCTCTCTCTCTCTCTCTCTCTCTCTCTCTCTCTCTCTCTCTCTCTCTCTCTCTCTCTCTCTCTCTCTCTCTCTCTCTCTCTCTCTCTCTCTCTCTCTCTCTCTCTCTCTCTCTCTCTCTCTCTCTCTCTCTCTCTCTCTCTCTCTCTCTCTCTCTCTCTCTCTCTCTCTCTCTCTCTGTGGTCAGCACTTCCCACTCAAGAGCAGCGCTGTTAAGTTCAGTGCCAGTTCCCTGCTGCTGTCTATTTGATATCCGAATGTCACTCGGTAATAAGTGAGCGACGCTTGCCAGAAACATTTATTCCAGCTCGTTTTCAACTTGTTGAAGCGCCCGCTTTGACACCAGCCCCAGTTACGACGGAGGAGGAGGAGGATTCACACTCCAGATCAAAACGGCCGGCATGGTATCACACTGACACACTAAGGGCACCGTTGAAATGCAACTCTGTTTTTGTCTCTCTTTATTAAAGTCGGAGTCAGCGATTCTCTTAGAATGATTTGTTGACAATCCCTTTTTTGTCAAAATCAGTGAATATCTCCTCACAATCTGATACCTGTCCGTACTGCGTTTGTGCTGAAAATAAATATAGATGTAAATATACAGCCGAGGCTCTGTAAAGAGAGCCTATGCTATGTTTTAACACTGGATTTTTTTCGGGTGCACACACGTGAGGAGATATTCACAGATTTAGACCCAAAAAAAATGACAACAAGCATGCTCCAGAATGGCTGACTACACCTTTAACAAGTTTGGAGAAATAAATGCATTACAGTTGATTAAGAGGTGTTTGGGCATGAGAGAATTATTGATACACTAAGAAGTTGCCAAAGAGTTACTTACTCAAGACGGCTTCCTATTTTCCTGTGGCTAAACTTATTTGGATGATTCTCAGTCAAAACTATTTCCATCTGCATAGTTTTTCTCCCTCTTCTATAAGTAATCTCATATGATTTGGGAGTGGTCTTTGTGCTAAGCTCTCAACCCTCACGGGGCGACCCAAGTCATGTTCTTTCAGTAAAAAACACCATCCTGTTTGTCTGGACACACACCGTAATTTGAGAGCGCATAAAAGGTGTTTTGAAATAAGGCCCTCTAATGTTGCTACAGACAGTCTTTTGCCTTCTTTTCTAAACTGCAGTCAACTGAACACAGAAGCCACAGAAGTCAGGTGACGGATAGCCTGGTTCAACCTTTGTTTGCCCTCTCCACTGCATCCCCATCGGGAGGAAATCAGGCCCAGGAGGCATTGACATCTAGGAACCGCTCACTTGATTCTCTATGCTCCAATCTATTACATCTATGCTTTTGATGAGGTTTATTCACATGGTTTGAAACTGTGTTAGAGAAGAGACTATTATTGTTTCAGTTTAGCAGTTTAAATGGGGGAGGAGTAAGTTTGCTCTGTGATGTCATATGGCATATGTTCTGAGGAATATGGTTCCTCAAAATCAAGCCTGGCCCTGAAGCCATGTGTGGCAGTGATCCACCGAAGGCGGTTTTTGATTCATCGGTGTTGGGTTGCGATGGTAGAGCTCAGATTTAGCCTCTTGACCCACACTATATTACGAGCATGTTCAGCTTTTAGCTCTGCTGCCAAAGCCAGTTTTTACTCTCCACAGTGAGACAGAGACAGAAACCCAGCTCTTCACAATAGCTCTTTCTGCTGATTCAACCACCTCCAAGTAATCTGCCTTTTCTTCTTCTTCCAGAGTCAAACATGCTGCTCTCTGTAAAGCAAAAATATCATAACACACTTGCATCTGGTTGCAGGTGACGCAGGTGCACTTAGATTTACTCATTTTTGGGCGATCTCTCGTCTACGACCCCAGGACTCCCAATTCTCATGGCTCCAGCAATTAGACAGGATTTTAGTTGTCATGTGATTGAACGAGAGCCATTCTTTTTTCCATCTACTCTCCAGCCAGTTGCAAACGGATTATAATGAATAGTAATTAGTATTCATTTTCTTTTGAAAAGTCAAACAAATATAATTATATCAATCTTAAAGCCATCCTGTGGCCCTGCATATGCATCCAATAGTGCTGTGTGGGTTCCTCAAATGTTTCCAGCAACACTTGATGCTGTAGAGTAACAGAAGAGTTGAACACAGTGAACCCACCAGGAGCATATTTGATACAAATGCATTTCTTATATATGATTAGATTGTACACACATTACCAAAGCTGAAATAAAAAAATTAAGATGGATAACAACCCTCAAAATTATTTGGAGGCCACTTGATCTATCATTGTATGTACTCATTTATTTATGTTCTAAAGTAGAGCTGTGCAATTCATTTAATTCTAATCGCAATATAATTCAAAATGATTAGCAATAATCAATCAGCTTTATGCTAAAGTGTTTCTTGAATATAATATTGTAAGTCATGAATTGCTTAACCTACCTAAGGCCGTTCACAATTTAAGTACAAGACCACATGTGAAAAAGGTCTCCTGAATGATACAGATGGCAAACAGATAATTCCAGCCTCAGGGGCACTTTACACTGTGAAAACGTGACAGTTTTCCCGTTTTTGTTTTTAAAAAAAAAACCCCGTTCAGACACAATTTATCTGACATCTTCACTCGTACACATGTTTTCAGAGGAAACGGGACGAAATTGCTGTAGTACGCATGCCAAGCCAATAGTCAGCGGTGACACAGCCTAGTAGATAGCTCTTCCGGTACCCGGTTCCCCAGACAAAGTGGCCGGTGGTCTCAATAACTTACTAATCGCTTAGACTAAATTGGCGAGTGTTATATTTGAGCCCTGCACGACACTCTCCGCTGATCACAGTGATTGTGCCGCGGAGACACCGTGCATGTTATGTTGTCTTCTAACTTTATAACTCACGTGTGGGTATTTTGACAGCAAATGTTATAGACTACGCATACCTGAAGTGGAGCCGTGACGTCAGCGTTACCAGGGGAAATGGTTTCGGTGTTTACAAGAAACCAAAACCGTTGTGTTTTCCAAAAAATCCTCCCTGGGAGGTGATCTCAAAACCTGCGGTTTCATGCCTGCGTTTGCTGTTTTCATGTAAATTATATAGTGCAACCGCGAGAATATTTTCGCGTATGCACCGTTTCGTGTTGTCGTGTAAAGTGCCCCTCAGACTCATTGCACTACCTCCTTGGCAATGGCGGGGTGTTAATTCTCACACACAGTTATAAGAATATTCTTTGTACCATAGTGCTTGTTGGTCCTACTCTGCTTGTGGTGTACATCGATGATAGACTGTCCCGCTCGTCTGAAACATCTGGATGAAGTGCCCTTTTGATCTGGCTTGCATTAGCCGTGTTTGTATTCCCCCGCCTCACCAGAGCTGCTGCTCAGACTTCAGAGATGCTCAGACGATGAATGAAAGAGAAATGAAGGGAAATACAGTCGACTAGTGCGTCTGTCTCTCCGCCTTTTTTATATACAGCACAAAAGGAGACTTTTGACAAAATAAGAGCGCTAGAGAACACTTGTTATCCCAGATAACATCCAAAGAGAATTTTGTGTTTATGGCCTGTGTGTAATTTGACCTGCCCTACAGCAGTGTTGGCCACCACTGATAGCCTAATCTGCACCTCTCAGTCTCTATGCTAACTAGCAAATGGTCAAATCTGCCTTGTACTTGACAGTGGACTTGTGGCACTCTGCACTTCTTTAGATGGATGTTATGTATAAAATGGTTGCTCTGGGTGTTATGGAGGCTTGACTCTTAATCACAAGTAGATTGGCTTCACTTGTTCTGTGCAGTACAGTTGACACTGGAAGACTGTTTTTTTGCATTTAGTCCATCACAAGTAGAGCAGGGAACCAGTGTCTCAATCAGAAGGAGTCCAGTACATTGCCATTCAGGTTAAAGATAATGTTATTGCTGTTATCACTGATGATGCACCATTTCTATGTCAACATTGTCCCTGATGTTATTTCACATTATTTTCGAAACCCAGTTTACTGCTTCACATGGGCAAGAAAGTATAATTATGGTAATCATTCACCATTTAAAAAAAAACACAACTTTTCATTCAAATACAAGGAAAATTAAAACACGGAATTAAAACCACATTTTATTAAGCCCATAATGAATAAAAGACTTGCACCAGCAGCAAATCTGTAATCATTATGCATATTTCAAAAACACAGGTTATCACACACAGCTGTTGTCTCTTGGTACCAGATGCTTTTGACTAAGTAAAGCTTGGTTTAATAATCAGTTTCAGCACAGATATTGGGAGACTGCTGGCTGGATAGCTAGCATTAGCGACCTGGCTACATGGCAGGGCCAGTCAGCGATCGTGGAGAATGCTTGTCTAAATCTGTGAATATCGCCTCATGATCCACTACCTGTCCATACTGTGTGTGTGTCTGTGAAAAAAATCCAGTGTTAATAGTAATACACTTCCTAGGCTCTTTATACAGGCATGTTGCTAGCTATAGTGGCCGCCCTTTTTTTTTTTTTTACATACCCTTTGGCGCAAACCAGCTTACAGAGCCTAGGCTGTGTAATAAAATCTCATGGACAGGTAGTGGATTATTCGTAAATATTCACTGATTTTGAGCAAGTGATTTTAACAACAAAGGTTCTCCAGGATCACCAACTCCACCTTTTGTTCTAGTAGAGCTGAACACTGCCATGTCCACTTCTGTAGCTTTTCCTTTCCTTAAAAAATAAATAAAAAATAACACCTCGTCAACAAACCTGCGGTGCAGCTGTGACTGCTGATATTACTGTGCGCTAGCTAGCCTAGCACCGTGGAACAGGGACATACTCATCATGCAGGTGGTGTAACTGTTCACGTCACAGTTTATGGGTCTATTGTGTGAGCGCTAACGTATACAGCTATCATCTACATCAGTTGTGTCGTTGCCATTCTGGATTACCTTGCACCGGTGTGAAACCTCTTCTTCTGCAAAAAGCCTATTTTGAACCCAGGAAATGCTGCTTACCACTGTGCCAACGAGATTGACCAGGTTGATAAGCTGAAATGGAAAAACTTGCACTTATGAAGGGAATTAGTTGTTTTGTTCCTTTATCATGGATGCTGTCAACTTACCCGCCTTGCACTGTTGTGACTTGTGAGTTTGTTCTGTAAACGATCCAACTGTTAAAGCATTTGGCTCTGCCTTGGGTAAACTGTCCCGCGATTATTGACAAAGCAAACCACCCTCAGCCTGTGTTGGACAGCTGATACCATTAAATCCCAGCAAGCATTTCTGCACAGAAAACTGCCTGTGCGTGGTCTGTGTGTGTGTATGTGTATGTGTGTTTTTCTTCTTTCTTCTTTCTTTTCTTTACAAGTCCGTTTCCACATCCAGCAGGGGGCAATGGACTCCCACACACGGACAGATTTAAACACACATGAGGGCAGTTGGGCAGCCAGACAGCAGGGAGTAATTGAAGCCAGGAGTTATCTGCACTTGTGTGAACCAGATGACCGTTAATACTCGTGACAGTGGCTATTTGACTGAAAGGCAAAACAAGTGATAATTGGACATAAAGTAGAATTACAGTTCCCCAACCCTTTTGCACTAGTTGCATTGTTTTGGAGGGAAAACATAACTCAGCTTAGTATTAGCAGAGAATATTACACACATTTCCCTAAAACGGTTGTAGTAAAATGATGCAAGCCCCAGGTGGTTTCTATTGATTTGGTAATCACGTGCTACTCTAGTGGGGGGGCAGTGGTGTTCCTCTCCTCATGCATGTATATAATAAAAAAAAGGGGAAGTGCAGACATGAGCAGCTGCAGTCAACTCCCTCCCATGCCCCCACCCGTCGCCCAGACAGCGGTTGATGACGCTGCAGTCCGGAGTGGGGCCTATCTCTCTCTCTCTCTGCCTCTCTCTCTCCCTCTCTCTGCCTGCCTCTGCAAATGAAGGCTGAGTGTATTTATAGTCCGGCGTGTCACCCGGCAGCCAGCGGACGGGGGATTACCTTGGCCGCGATGAACAAGCGGCGGGGCCCTCATTCAGAAACAGGCACTCGCTCTGGTGTGACTCACGGCCACACAGCCAGGCTGGGTTCACCAGGCTATCACCGCCGAGGTATTTCTCTGCGTGCGTGCATTTGTTTGTGTTTTTGTTTATCTGGCGGGTGTCTCCGTGTTGTTGAGAGGCATTTATCGAATCAAAGAGCTTGATTCGGTGCTTGCATGCTCATGGAGAATATTCTTTCGCTTTCCCCTAAGTGAGGTGCGAACTCCTCCAAGAACGTGAGATGAATAGTTTGCTTGATGTTGGCTCACAGCTGCAGGCGATGCAGCCGGTTCACTTGTTTCTACTCTGGGCTGTTGCACTGTTTAGATGAGTAGTGGTGTTATTCAAAGAACCTCTTTGCATCATTTCATTAAAAGTAGTTTGACCTAAGCTAGCTTTCACCTCCGAAGAGTTGTTCAATCTGCTTTGTATTGATTCACTTTCAAAGGTTCTTTGTTGTGCTCTGATATAAACAACACAGTATGGAACACTTAGCTGTTCAGCAGTTAACCACCTGGAAAATTGAATTGAAAATGCATGGATATCTACACTTAATTTTGTGCAATGCTAGATCAATACTGAAGTGTTCTCTTTTTCTATGCAGTCATATTAATGGTAAATATTGCTCCTTGCTGCAGTTACACAAGTCGGCTCTGAGCCTTTTCTGTTCATTTGTAGCTCCAGTTTCTCTGTGGATGATGCTTCACCTAACACTTTTGAGCCTTTTTTAAAAACACCAAAAAGCTCAGTAGCAGCGGTTGCCACAGACTCTGTCGAGCTAGAGTCGACGCAAACTCCTGGACTGGTAAAGCTGGCTGAAAGATTACAGCGGTTGCTATCTCATTACATGAAAGAATGGAACTTTTGTACTCTGTAATTCACACTGAATGTGCAGAGCGATTAAAAGGAGCTTCTCAACAATGAGTTTCTCTCTTGTGAACTGAAGCCTAAGTTAGACCTGGACTTTATTTTCAGTCGGACAGTAATGGAAGCGAATGTGAAGTCGCCTGCCTCCCATTCACTGTTGTTGACCCTCTTAGCCGTAGTTGCTTACATTGCGCCTGCTATGTCCACACTCAATTAGTCTTTCTTTCTAGTTCTAATTTCGTCTGCGTTACTTTGAAATCTTTTAAATTCCTTCGTCTGATAAAACCTGCTTGGCTTCAGAAACAGCGGTCCTGCTGTTGTTCCCACAATCCATATTTGTGCTTTTAATGAAATGTGAGATGTAAAAGGATGCTCTTCTATTTGAGCGTGTAGTTCTGAGGTCGCATTGAGTGTCCTGGTACATTTCGGGCTTCTCTGTAAAGTCTGATGAATTAACTTCCATTGTCATTTATGAATTGCGTGTGGGTTCTGCTCATTTGTGATGATATACTGGTGCTTTGTGAGTAACCATGATACTAAAGCTATTTGATTATTCTGTCTGTCGCGATCAATGGGTTTGTTATCCCTCTATGCCTGCATGAAACGGGCAATAATCTGACATGTTAGTGGTGGGTCACAGCCACTTCCTCTTCATGCCCGTTCATTTAAAGTATAAGCTACTTTGACTCTTTCATGTTGTCTTACTAGAGAACAAAGGAACAGTGGAGTCTGTTGCAGAGTAAACGGTTCTGGGTGACATTTCTTGTTAGTCCTGATTCTAGAGGCTGTACTTGTTAGAAGCTGTTCCCACTAGAGGCTGCCAGTCGCTATTTAGGAGTTTGTTTTCAAGTAGAGAGAACGCTGCATCTACTCCAAGGCCTCTGCGCTCACAGGAAAATGCGCCTGCTCAATTAAGAAAAAAGATCTTTTATTCCCTTAAGTCTTGGAGAGAAAAGTAGAACACAGATTCACACCAAACAAGTCGTTGGCTCATTTTCTGTTTGTTTTGTTTCCTCTCTTCCTCTGCAGATACCTGGAGAAGTATGAGAAAGTCCACCACTTTGGCGAGGACGATGAGGAAACGCAGCCGGGGAATCCCAAAAACGCTCTTCCAATCGGTGCAATTCCCACCACATACAACTACCAGCAACACATCGTATCAGGTAAATACCTATCCTTCTACATGTCTACACCATGCTTAGTATTCAAAGGCTTTCTTACTCTCTTGATCTATCTGTGTTCACAAGTTCACTCTTTTCCTTTGTTCCAAATCATATTCTCCTTTTTACTTTTCTACATACTACAGCAGATCATGAAAAGTATGTAGTTAGTATGCAGTAGGCAAACAATTGGGACAACTTCATTTTAAGATTATAACATTGCACATTGTACTTGCCTCTTGCTTTATATATCCGTTGCATTGCTGCTTTTTTTTCCTGACGTTTTCATACAGAGGATCCGTCAAATGCACAGGGTCAGAATCGCTTAAAAGCATGCTGGTTTTCACACAAAAAATTGCCATAGTAGGGCATCCGGATATTTTTAAGAATGCTACATCTGATTACATGTATTGGGACATTCTACATATTTTTTTACCATACTGAATAGTAGGGAAGTATGGGGATTGGAACGCAGCTTTTGTTTCTGTCTGTCACGTCAGTAATCAGATACACAAATTCAGATTTCATTTGCATGCTTTTTTGTGTCCATACCCACTCACTCTCTGAAGTTCACGCTGTCTCTCTCCATCTCTTTCTCTCTGCCCCCTGGCCAACTCCAAACACTTAATCCTCACTCAGATGTGAAAGTGTGAGATGCATTATGGGAAACGGGTCAGCCAACAGGTCAAGCATATGCATTGAAATGTGCCTCAACAAAAGCTGTTTGTTTCAAGGATTTTTCTAGTGGGTTGAACTTATTTCTCAAGAATATGATGATGGAGCAAAATATGTTGATTGCGAGATGACGGTTCCGATTGCTTTAATGTAGGGCTGGGCGATATATCGAATATATGCGATGTATCGCGAGATGTTCTCCACGGGATGTATAAAATGACCCTATCGCGACCATCGAATACAAATTGGCACGTAATGTGTTTTTTTTTTAGCCGCCGCCGCCACCGGCAAACTCGCTGGTGTTCGCTTCTCTCGCTCTTTCCTGTGGCTCTCTGCCTCACAGACTCACATGCATTGGCAACTCACTCACTCCCCCCTCCCAACCAGAGTCTCCTGGGCGCGCATCTGTGACGTAGTCTGCAGTGCGCCCTGTGTGTGTTTACTTTTATCGCCATGTGAAAACAACGAGAGGGGGAGAAAAAAAGACGAGGGCTCTTGTACTCTTATGACAGCCGAACGAGCGGGTGGAGGGGGGCACGCATGACGGCGATGGTGGCCGTCGTTCATTGCATGGACCTTTTTTGTCCATGTCAGCACCAAGGGAGGTGCACACCGTTTACTAAAAGTCTATGTAAAGTAGGCTACATTTGCGAGTATTTTTTATCAAATAAAACATAGTGTTTTAGTGATAATGCAGGAGGGCTAGATCAATAGGTATGAATAGCATCCAGGAATGGTGCATCGGTTAGAATGCAAGGGATGATGAGACTTTGCTTTCTTTAGACTATATTATTCTCAGCCGTATTTATTTAAATCCTCTGATTGTCTTCCAGTTTTATTCTCATGAACTCAATACAGGAGAATTAAACAATAAGGCAGGTAACAGAGGGACGATGAGCCACCTGCTGGTAGCGCTCGCATGAATCTCTCTCTCGGACTAACAGGCAGAAAACGAAACTTAACTTATACACTATAGACTGGGAGCAACTGCTCTTAAAGCAACAGTAACCATTATAAATGTCAGAGCCTTTTATACACATAGACTACTATTATGGAGCAAAACCTGTTCTGCATTTAAAGTGTGGGGGTTAGTGGTGATAAACAATTAGTAAGTGGTTGTAATGAGTCATAATTAGTGTTATCAGTTTACAGATTAACAGAAGATGGAAAAAACTGTTTCCAAATAAAATAATGCTGGATCCATTGTATGGGAGTGGAAGGATGTGGAATAATCAATACAATCAATTGCCATGTGCAAGTTTCAAATTGTTCCAATAGAAAGCACTAAAGAATATAAACAAGATGTTGTTAGTGCAGACACATTTTGCAGGGACTATTTAAATCATATTACTGGTGTGATGTTATGCAAAAAATAAATTAAATTGAGCATTTAGGATGTGCTCTAGAGGAGATTTGAAATATATCGAGATATAATAAAAAAAATATTGAGATATTGATTTTAGCCCATATCGCCCAGCCCTACTTTAATGTCTCCCAAAGTGTTACCAGCTGCAGTGTTTGGCCTGACAAATGTATTTCATTTATGCAACTGCCACACTCATATGATCTGTTCGGAAATCCACTGTGGCGTGTTAATAAAAACATGGCAGGTTTTCATGTGCGGTTGTTGAGCTGGAAGCATTTTGTTGCTCTGATGTGAACAGGTGCTTGAACTCGTGTGTGGAAAAAAGCAGATTTCAACGGAATGGTTCGACATTTTTGGAAATTGGCTCATTCACTTTCTTGCCAAGGGTTAGATGACAAGATTGATACCACTCTATTGTACGTGTGCTAAACATGACGCTCGCTGGAACCAGCAGCCTGTTAGCTTAGCACAAAGGCTGGAAACGGATGGGGCAAACCGCTCCTCTAGCTCTTTCCAAAGGTAACAAAACCCTCCTCCCATCACCTCTAAAGCTCACCTATTAACACTTTTTATTTTGTGTGTTTTATCCGTAGGAAACAAACCTAAAAACGACAATTTTTCTATATACTAGAAGGTTATGTGCTAGACTTTCTTGGGAAGAAACTTCCAGGCCACAAACTAACAAATGCAACTAATAAAATATTAATGTTTAACCACTTTCAGTTTTGTGTGGATTAAACTTCTAAATGAAAGGTGTTCTTCAGATGATCTGTGAAGCTGCTCACTGGACAGAGCTAAGGTAACAGGCTGCTGGAGCTGCAGCCACATGTTTAGAATGCAGACATAAGGAGATGCTATCAATTTCCTCATATTACTCTTTCCACGATATCCAGTAAGTGTTTTTCCCAAAATGTTAAACTGTTCGTTTAAGCAGTTAGACAAAGTTAGATCAGTTTGATTCATACAGTTGACATTAGTACAAATAGCTGCCTTACTTCTAAATTGGGCAATTTTGGTGCACAATTTCCCCTCAGAGGAAAACTGTCACTGTGTTAGCGATTTCATTTGTATCCTTGATTATGCCTTCTGGTCACACTGTTCTGTTAACTTGGTGCTGACTTCAAGCTTTCTAAATGTCCATTGCTATTTAGTTCACCCAGTGGTTTTGGCACATCTCCATGGTGATTTGTATTAATGGTCTCATGACGCAGGTACTCTGGAACTGTAACATCAGCTATTGAACATCCTAATTTCCTCGTATGGCCACTTGCCAAGTTCTTCCTCAATAATGCTCGCCTTTCACACAAAGAAGAAAGCATTTACTGCAACGTGTAGACACAGCACGAATGTCTGTATCTGCATTGTGTTTGACTTTTACCAACACCCCCATCGCAGTTAGACATTGGACTATTCATGAGCCTGCTTTACTGCACTCCACATTCATCGCTGCCATTACACAGTCACTCATTTAATTCAGTCTTCACCTTGCTAAGCGCTGCTGCGTTTGAAACCCAAGGCTATGAAGGGTACTTTTGCAGTAATTGGTGTTGCCTTTCCTTTTCTATTTCTCTCTTGGAAGTTGCCCGCACACGCAACTAAACATTGGCTCATAATCTTTTAAACCCGAGCACGCTGCTGCTTTGATGATGAAAGGACAACCTCAGAGTAACCACAACATTGGAGCTAAATGTTTTTGTGCAAGCCGTCAAGGCCAACCTCTTGTCGGTATTGTCAATCCCCCTCCCCCTGCGTGCACACACACATTGAACTGGTGCCGTCAATTAGCCTCACAGTGTTGGAAGCGTTGACCGCTATGCTGCTCTGGGAAGGCAATTGACTGTCCTGAGAGCCGTAGTTGATGAAGGGAAGGAGGAAGCACTCTTTCCTAACAGCCAGCCCGCCGCCTGCTGAGATAATTGACTCCACAACATGACTGTGGCGGGAAAACACACACGACCCACAGTGGTCAACTCTGTCTGTGGCTTCTCTAAGTTTTTCTCATTCTTTACCCAAGATGAGTCACACATGAAAGAATGCAGTCGTTCTTCACCCACAGTTGACCTTGCAGTTCTGCTCTTTTTGAAAACTTGTTTTAGTGCGTTTCAGGCTGTATTTGACTCCTGATATTGTTTGCAGACGTGCCCAGGGAAACACACCTGTACAGGGCTTAAAGCGGCTAGAATCACAGTTTGTTTGCATTAATAATGATTCAAATGCAGAATTATAACTAAAAGGGGGTTCGCTCGTAGTTGCAAGCGCATAGGGTTATCACTAAAGGTGACACTTGGTTGTTTCTTGGCCGGACTTCTGTACCGAGCTCCTGTCACCGGAATCCCTGGCACACTGGCTTTCTTCTTGAAACAACACTTATCTGTTGGGCACAGTTAAGTTCCTGCTAATGCAAACTGAACATATCCTACACCTGCAGCTTCACATTAAAAGCATTTAACATGTGAAACAGGAGTTGACTTTTTTTATTTTGAAGCAGACACAGGAACGTAGCACATGGGAACAGCATGTCTGCAGTGAGGGAATTTTAGAAGAAGAGGACAGAAAGCTTGACATTTGCAATACTTGTAACCCTGTACTCGCACCAAAAGCTTTATGAGCCTCAGTGACAGCCGATGGTAATCAATTGTGGATTCACACTTGTGACGAAGGGCGTCTGGTGCCTTGGCCTTACTGTTTTGGTTCATGATAATGTTGTGATCAGCAGACAGCTGTCTATATAAAATGTCAGAAAACGGTTGAATAAAACAAGCTATTACACATTCCATAACCTGAGGAGATTCACTTTACTGACTAAGAGCAGGGTCAAATCTTCAAATATGAAAAGGCAGGGGGGAACATATGGCATTGTTGATCATATATCTGTACAGTGGAATCCACTGTTGGTTGTGGATGTGAATGGAGCGGTTAGCAGCTAAAGAGCCAGATGTTTACCTCGGGCATTGGTGGAGAACAAGGTCCGAGCTAGAGGAGAGTGCATATTGTACTTTCGTTCAGACACACAACTTCAAAGGAATGCTAATGTGGCCCAGTTTCTGCTGTATAGGGATAAACCGCTTCGCTAACAAGATTGCTGTGTTTGTCTAGCTGTGTTACTGGCTGAACTCTGTCTGTATCCCAGGCTCTAACTTATTATTGAACTGAAATGTAGTGAGACAGCCAGGCTGAAAGTGTGCTATGTTGGCTTGGCCGCCGCAGTGACGGTCGATTATTTGACAGTTGGTGTGGAAATCTCTCACTAAGCCTTGGTCTTCCCCATTGCATTTTGGTCGTTGGCATGCGGCACACACTTTAAATTCACTCTGCTCAAAAAGTCTGCCAAATAGGATGTGGTGCATCCTCTGGCCCTCTGTCCCGTGCCGTACCGTGCAGTGCTAGGCAGGTTTTGAACAGAGCTGTTGCCGCTGTGTATAGCTACTCTCTCTCTCTCTCTGCCGAATTCCATTTGCCTGCACAAACCTTTTCAGCATGGAAATCAAATTCAATCAGCAGGACTCCTGTCTGCTTTATGATTGGTTTCCACAGGCAGCAGTCTACAAAGATCCTGCACCAAATTGAAATGTCCACAATGTGGGGAGAGAAATGACACCTATTCACACAATATGGTTGAGAGCAGAAAATCAAACGGTTGGATGGGAGGGAACTTGGGTCTTTTGTCAAGAAAATGATTACACTTCTCACAGAGCGGATTATCTGTCATTCAGCTGCTGGAAAAACATTCAGGCCATGATTCTCTCAACACACACACACAGACACTTCCACTATTTGGGATTAAAGGTCTTTTGAATTATTTAAAAGAAACATCATGGAGGTTGAGTCAGAAACAAGCAGTTAAAAGAAGGATCGTCATGTTCCTGAGTCGATACAAGACACGGCTCATCAGACTAATTTGAACTAGAGACGGCTTAATGGCCCATTTGCTTTGCTTCAACTCTGTTAAAGAAAAAAGAAATGTGAGGCTGAAGGTGTTCAGAGGCAGCATTACAATAGTGAGGGAACACACAAAAGCAAGCAAAGACTTTCCTCTTTACTCCGCTGCTATGCTTACATGTTGTTGTTGTTGTGACTGTGAAAATCCAGTCTCCTCTGTGTCTGTGTGTTGTTTCAGTTCTTCTCTGTAACTCCTCCATAGAAAATATTCTAAAGGCTTCAAGGTGGAGTCTGCCATTCAGGAAAGTGATTGTCAAAATCAGTGAATCGCGCTCCGCTACATGGCCGTACTGTGTGTGTGTGTGTGTGTGCGTGTGTGCGTGTGTGCGTGCGTGCGTGCGTACACACGCAGCCTATGTAAACTGGTATGTAAACAATGTGGTCCCATTTACAGAGCCTAGGACACTGGATTTCTAGCAGATCATGAGGCCATTTTCACTGATATTGACAACAAGTATTCTCCAGCATCACTGACTCCACCTTTTTGTTTCCAACTATATTGTTTTTTTTGTCTTTTTAAAGTCTCTTATCAGCCATGTTTTGGCAACCATTTATTGAGTTTCTGTACTGCTGGAAAGTAGTCCTAACAAATGTCTAGGAGTGTTGATGCCATTATCTGTGGCAAAGAGCGAATGCATTATGTAACGTGTGTAGCAAACCTGACACATGGTTTCTCTCCTCTTCCAGACTATCTCCGCCAAAGCTATGGACTGTCAACGGATTTTGTTCCGCCGTGCGACTACAACAAACTGGTGCTGTCTCTCCTGTCGGGCCTGCCCAACGAGGTGGACTTTGCCGTCAACGTTTGCACTCTGCTGTCCAACGAGAGCAAGCACGCCATGCAGCTGGAGAAGGACCCCAAGCTGGTCACCCTGCTTCTGGCCCACGCCGGCGTCTTTGACGACAGTACGTTCCTTAACCTCACTCTGACTGTGCTCTTGTTAGCTCCAGTGCTGAACCGCAAAGAAACCTTGTAATACGTAACTGTAGACAGCTGATTTGCTACATTATATTACAGTGATGTAGAATATCTGAATATTAGTGAAACTGCTACAACCAGTGTATGTGAGATATGAGTTAGAAATGATAGTATGATTTAAAGGTACCCAAAGTAAACTGAAGTTACACTCATAATCCTTTTAACCCCAACTTTATTAAAGAAAATCTAATCATTCTAACAGTTCAGCCCTACAGAAGGATAATTATTCTCTGGGTTAGACCTTTTGTAGACTGTATAGATATCTCCTCAATTGGCTGCCTCCTTTCTCACCTCTTTGTTCTAGGATCAAAGGTTCCTAGCAACCCTTTGAATACATTTTTTTTTTCAAGGTGGAATTGAAGAGCAATGGAATAGAGAGAAAGAATACTGAACTGAACCCTAACTCCCTAACCCCTCTGTGCCTTTGCAGCACTAGGCAGCTTCTCGGCGGTTTTCGGGACGGAATGGAAGGCGAAATCCTCGCGGGACTTTGTCAGGGTAAAGTCCAAATGTTTTAATCTGTCTGACCTGTGCTGTCTACTGTCTTAAATTGTCTGCTAAATATGTCATGTCTCTTGCTTTGGCCATTATGTATCAGAACGTCTTTGCACTAAGAATCAACAGAATCTGTGTTAACTCCTAACAGAATGGAGGTTAATTCACTTTTGACTCTGTTTAAGATAAGAAACATTATGGAAAGGAAAGTCGTGACTCAAAAACAATAATCTAGTCTTAGGGTGTATTCACACTGGGAAAGTCCGCTAGTGCACTTGCTTTGGTCCAGACCAAATAGAGTTTTGATTTTTTTTGTTTGGTGTGGTCCACTTTCATATTGCCCCTTTTGCAAGTGAACCAGCATTACGAAGCAAAACCACACGTGATCTGAGGTCATTCATTCATTGGACAGACATTCTGGGGTGGAGAGAAACAGGAAGCACGAAGTTTAAACTGCGAAATATATATCATTGATATAATATGGGGCTAAAAATAATAAAAGGGCCTACATCTAACCTATAAATAAAGTGGAAAAACATCAAATTATTGTTGTTTCATATGGTCATAATGTGTAGCCTTATGTCAATGCCACGTTATGTGGCTTGTAGCCTACGATGTGAAACATCATTTTTACTGTATTTTTGGTGCTGGATGCGCGTCACGCGAGAAGAATAGGCTCAAGCTGACACTCAGCTGATTAAGCTGTGTATCAGCTGGGTCGGCGCAGTTCAGCTCCAAACTGACACGGGGATAGTATTGACGGTCCCGTACATGGGAAGCAAAATAAAAACACACACTTCTTGCGCAGCGTGAACCTGTTGGCACTGTGCGAGAGACGCTCCCCTCTCCTTCATCTGATCGCTGAACACATTCAGCATTTATATTGTTCTGGGCTCCCGGTCAAACCACAACTAATCTTCCTAATAATGGTGACAACAACACTTTCCCATAATGTGAAGCTGACGGCTATTTATTAAAAAAGAAAAGAAAGAAAAGGCACAGTGCCTCCTGCATTTGGGTCGGATCGAGTCCGAACAAATTCACACCACAAACGAACTGCAGCAGAGTGCGTTTGGAAACGCATCGAGACTACCTCTTCAGCTGGGTCTCGGAGCGTTTGTTTGGTCCGCACCCGAGTGTGATTGCTGTATTCACACCTGCCTGAAAGATGCGCACCGAAGGCAGAAGTGCATCTGAGTTCGTTTCAACCGAACTAAACACGGCATGTGTGAATACACCCTTAAGTTTATCCTGATTCATAAATGGATTATTGTGGCTATAAGTCCATAAGAGGGGTCATACGTCGTAGACAGCCTATAGAAGTTCAGAAGTGTTCATTTAATTAAAAAATGCTTTAGTGCATTATTGTCTTAACATAGTACAAGATTTCATTATTATGGCCAAAAGGTGTTGAAGAATTTGTAACCATGTTGTGGCAATACTACCAGATAAAAGGGCACCCATTGCTACACATTAGAGTCTGTTAACAGGTCTTGTGGAGTGCTAGTGCACATGGTAGGAGTTGTATGTAGCCTTCTGTGGCTCCAGAAGGAGCTGTACGAAATCTCATAAATTGCCTGAGGTGATGTCACTTGAGACTAGGTTAACTACAAGTTTGGTACAGACACAGACCTGGGGGTGTGGAGTTAAGAAGAGGTGAGATAAATGTTCTCCGTGGCACACTCATCCTCTCTGCTTCAGGCTAAAGGCTTGAGGCAACATTAGCCACAAGTGGCATTTGAATCCCTGCCAAACTGTCAGCGCTTGAGTTACATTGTGCAAAATTAAGGTGCTAGGTTTTGACAAGGAAGAAGAATTTTTGAAATAAAAAAAAGACCATCTGTAGTTTTAAAGTGTTCATCTGACTGCAGGTAAATCAATCTTACTTAGTCCCTCCCTGCCATGTAGTCACTGCTTAATTTATGATTTGAATTATCCGTGTCCTTCCAAATGCACCGCTAACAGCCGCTGTTCTTCTTCTTCTGCAGTTCTGGAAAGAGGTGGTGGAGGACACTGAAGTCAGGGAGCTGATCTGGGACAAGAACAGCCCAGCACAAGGTAAACACACTTTCTGAGCTCTAGGCCACAGAAGGTAATAAAGGGGCACCTTCCTGTATGTTCCCACAGTACATTTGTTGACACACTAAATGCTGTGACATGCTCAAGTGTGCAGACTCTGTTTACCATGACTTCAGTGTTTCTTGTGTAATACCTGAGTGAGAAATACAGTGCCCCTCCTCCTTGGTGCTAGAAGATCCAACCTTGCATACAGCGAGTATTTCACATTCCCCTTTGCAAAAGACTCTTAACCATTAGGTGCACAACATGGGTAAAAAATACATGTACTTATTTCATATGGTATTTTATGCATGGCCACAGTTCACTACAGTTCGATATCGGTGTTATTGGTTATTAGTGATATGTGTTTGTTATGGTGTCAAACATTAATTTTTTTGGGCCAAATAACTTATAAAATAATATTTTTAACAATTGCGAGCGAGTAAGAGAGTTAACTGAGGAATACCTTTAAATGCTGAAAGATGGCAGTCATTTGCTGCAAAGATATAGAAATAAACCCTCCCTGGCATGTTTTCTCTAACCTGCTCCCTGCTCTGTTCTCTTTGCAGGTACGTCGTGTGAGGAGCGCTGGCCGAGCCTCTTCCACCCGCCGCGGAACGCCGGCATCAAAGACATGGAGGCGCAGCGGGTGCTGCAGGTGGCCGTTATCCTGCGGAACCTCTCCTTCGAGGAGGCCAACGTCAAGCTGCTGGCGGCCAACCGAACGTGCCTGCGCTTCCTCCTGCTCTCTGCCCACTGTAACCTCATCTCACTCCGACAGCTCGGGCTGGACACGCTGGGCAACGTGGCTGCTGAGGTGCGTCGATGTTACTGTTAGGGGCAAACCTGTTTCTCAATGCCAAAACATCTAGCCAAATAAAGCCAGCATGACTTAAAACGTTAAAATGCGATGAGATGGATTAAGGTCAGTTCAATAATGTAGTAAGAGGGAGGTGTCTGATGTGCAAGATTGTTTCCAAATGCAGGTTACTATGACACAGTGAGCTGCCTTGTCTTTAGCAACCATCTCTATATCAAAATAGTTGATACGGAGCTCAAGAAAGGCCAAGACAAATACAATAACACTTTGTTCTGCACAGTGGTCTGAATTGATCACCAAACCCCGCCAGTGTGTCCATGGCAACAGTGACAAGGCACGGCAGGTCTTTCAATCTTCAGCTTTCTCCACATGTTAAAGTGGGTGTGCATTAGGATGTGGTATAAGCGCCAAGGCTATTGATGTAGTGAAAGATGTATCACTATGAAAATACAGGTAGCATGTCTAACTCCTAGCTTTTACTCCATATGTTAGGATGTATGCAGTACACAGGTGTTGACGACAACAACAACAACAGTGTTCTGAATGGCTGAACATGTACCACGGTTAGCTAGCTAACAAGCCTATCATTATCTTCCTAAATCAGAGGAATCGATGATAGAATAATTAGTCCCTACTCAAAAACTGACATTTCCACTAGGGTCATTAGGGTCTGAGCGGCGCTAAGTTTCCAAACACAATCGGCTGTAGCTGTAGCTCAGGGTTTCCTCAGCAGTGAGGACAATCTCTGCCAGATGGTGTGCTGTGTCCCTTCTCAGCAGTCTGTTTTACAGCATCATTTTTGCATATTCATTTGGCCAAGGTGAAGTGTCATCATTTTCTAGCATCATTGAATACAAACCTTCCAGTCCAGCGTTGAAATAAAGGTCTTATATATTCAGCATTTGCGAATTATGGTGAAATAGTAGCTGACTTTTAAGTCCCAGTGAATACATTACATGGGCTCGCTTCAGTTTTAATATCCCATTTATTGGTATGAGGCGCATGTAGATGAGCCCACATCTATTTTTAGAAACTGTATGCATAGGGTCCCTGATAGAATCTGTGAAGCCTTTGATGCCATTAATTGGATGGCTGGGTTTAGGGCACTTTACACATTCTGCAGATATGATACTGCAAAGCCTTGTATTATCTGTTAATGTAAATTATATAAATAATAGTGGAGCATCTTTTTCTGGTTGCTTTTATGTTGTGACCAAGAACACAAATCATTAATGTCATAGTGGGATGACTGTGTTTAGTCTTTTGGGCCAAACTGCTGCGTTTTCAATAAGAAACAAGCCATGTTTTTTTCTTTCAGTGCTGTTATTAAAGTATTATTTAAAACTAGTATTCATATGAATGTTGCCGGCTGACCTGCTGGATGGTAGATTAAGTCTTGTGTTTCTTCCTTGTAGCTCCAGCTGGATCCCGTTGACTTTCGGACGACTCATCTGATCTTTCACACCATCACCAAATGCTTGATGTCCAGGGACAGGTTTCTCAAAATGAGAGGTGGGTACCTTAGCTTTCCCTTGTGTGTTACCTCATGGTGTCAGCATGCTGTATGGAGCATCCTAAGATAAAGATGTGTTTGTCTGTGTCTCTTGTAGCCATGGAAATCCTGGGCAACCTCAGCAAGGCGGAGGACAACGGCGTGCTGATCTGTGAGTACGTGGACCAGGACTCGTACAGGGAGGTGATCATGCTCCTCACCCTGCCCGACCTCATGCTCCTCATGGCCTCTCTGGAGGTGCTCTACCTGCTGGCCCAGCTGGGAGAGATCCCCTGCACCAAGATCGCCACCGTCGACCACAGCATAGGTACACACCCTCCACTGTCACATGGTCTTATTCAAGCCGTACCATTGGCTTGTTTACTTGCCTTCACTTTTCAATGTTGGTTCACTCTTGCTTAATAAGTGAATCCAGGGCTTGAAAATCAGATGTCACGTGGGCTTAGTAGAGTTGTGCTAACATGTCTCCCGGCCAAGTTTTATCACGCTAGTCTTTCCATTCACAACAAGTGGCTCTGATGACAATGTTTCTTTTCTTCTACACTTGAACTCCTTAAGGGTCTGGTTTGGATTTTGTACTCCCTGTAGGAATGAAACATTTCTTTCATCTGCTAAATGGCAGAAAAGTAATTGCTTGTTTAGAGCAGGCTCCTCTTTGCTTACTCTTGTTTTCTCTCTCTCTCTCTCAGACTTGTTAGTGCGGTTGGTGTCTGTGGACCTCCACACGTTTGGCCCTGACGCCCTGACAGCGGTGCGGTTGATCGAGCACCAGGCCAACGCCGAGCAGGCCGCAGAGGTTCGACCGCAGCTGGTGGAGCAGGTGCCTGCAGCCACGCAGGGAGCGCCAGCACCCGGTGAGTGTCCCTCCATCGCCTCAACAACCATGATGTATCACACAGCACACACAGCGAGTTGGGAGAAACCTCACGCATTTTTTTCAACCTTTTAACAGTTTACACACTTGGCCTCCTTCTAGGAAAAAGAGGAAGTTGTACTTAATATGTTCAATAAGTTGACTGAGTAGAATAACTAGAAGGGTTCAGATGATGAAAAGAGTGCTACAGCTTTTTTTCTTCCCAATCCATTCTGGTGCACTGGGAATGTAAAACATGAACAGCTTTGTTTATCATCATGCATTTGCTCAGAGAAGCCCAGAGTTCTATGCAATTAAAATGACCACAAGGTGACGTGCAACAAATAATTAATGCGAGACAGTTGGTGAATCATTTAATACAGAGTGGAGGTTGAAGCCCCGGGAGGAATCCCTTCCGTGTTTGAGCCTGATGAGGTTTTAAAAATCTCAATCAAAAATAGAAGAATTTGCTTTGGATATTTATTATGAGAAAACACATTGCGTATGTTGCTAAACAATTTTTTTTTTGTTGCAATTTTAAGATCTCTAAATTCTAATTAGCTTATTAATTGACGGCAAGAGTCAAGCAGCATCCCAATGTTTGGAACATATTCCTGTGACAATTTGCAGTTTTCAGTTATAAAATGTTTACTGTAGAATATATGTGTGATTTAAAGTAAAGAAAAGAAGGAAAAAAACATTTCAGCATTTAAGTTATTAATGACATGTATAGGAGCTGATTCAAAACTGATTATTTTAAGATCTCTGTACGGTTTTAAATTGTCTTGTTTTTTTGCTACGCTAACATCATTGTTAGACATTAAAGCAACATAATTAAACCAATATGTAAAAGCTGCCTTCCAAACATGTCATACCTCATGAGTGTGTGAACTAACAGGTGACCCCTAGTGGAAAATATAAACACACATATCTTTTTAAGTGTCTTTCCTGTGTTGTCTGTGTGCTCCACTGGGCTGCATCGTTATTAGTTTGCTGCCATCTAGTGGACAGCCTGGGGATTAAACTGCTACACTAAAAAGTGTATTGACCTAATGGACAAACTCACCATGTTGTTTTGCTGTGCAGTGCAGTGTTTTCAGCATTAAATCAATTGGACAGCAGTGTTGACCTTGTTTTCTCTTTCTGTGTCTCTTCAGTAACAAGGGTCCCAGTTCAATCGGCTCAACCACCACCTGGTATCGTTGAACTCGACGGGGAAAAGTTTATACTGCAGTGGTAAGGATAATTCATCTTTTACACAACGTCAAACTACCCTCATGTCTGTAGGTCATGTCAGCATATTCACTGTGTGAGTACTGTAGTAACCACTGTGTCTGGTTTGTTTCTCCAACAGGCTCAACGCACACTTTGAGACAAACCCCGAGGGCACAGTGTCTCGGTCAGAGGTGTATTCAGAGTACCTGTCCACGTGCAGTAAAATGGGACGAAGCAACATCTTGAACTCCACCGGCTTCCTCAAATGTCTGCGGTGAGCCCCGTTTACCTCCCTCTGGTCTCATGCTTTAATGTCCCACCCGCACACAGTGCTGTTATATTATAAATAACTTATTTACAATATAAATGTAACGATGACTTCACCAGTCAATTGGAAACACAAGTGTAAACAAAATAAGAAAAATCATAGAGTAGGCTGTCATCCTGCTCCAGCAGCTGATTGAAATCATCAACTCGTTAAAAACACCTGAAGCTGCTTGCTAACGAGCTGATCATTTGAGTCAGCTGTGGGGCAGGGAGAGCTCTAAAATGTGCAGGACAAGAGGACAGTAGAGGATTGAGGAACGCTGCTCTAGTATATAATGGCTGCAGGACTGTCGCGGACCTTTGTTTTCAGTATGAATGAAACAGCATTTTCACGGATGAAAGTGTGTCCGGGGTCAGTATGCTAGACGAGCATAGCAGAGCTGGCAAACTAGTTAACTCACCGAGAATGCCAAAAATGCTACCGTTAAAATGTAAATAATTTTTTTATCGTTAGCGTTTAAACTGAGCAATTTTTGTTTCACTTTGTGATGATCCGCTTTGTCCTCGTGCCCCCCACAGGACTGTGTTTCCCAACCACACGATGCGGCGGCAAGAAGAGACCAAGACTAACGGTCAGGTTCACATCCTCCTGGTGGGGCTGAGGCGGAGGGCCATCCCTCTGCCCATCCAGCTGTACTACCAGCAGCAGAACCAGGCAGCAGCTCAGACTCTTCCACCAGCCCGCCACGAAGCTCCTGGAGACCCTCAGGCCACTCTTCCAGGTACGGCTGTTGAATGAATCACATTCACCTTCTGTCATTCACCTTCTACTTCACTCTCTCAAAGTAACTACAAGCTACAAAGTTGAATATTTCACCTACAACTATAAATAAATGGGATAGAGCTTACATTACATTAAGTCACATGCATGAGTTTTGTTTCGTCCCCTAAGATGCTGACTCTTTAAAATATGTTGTCATTTTTAAAATGCTCGATGAATGCTCATTGAAGGCTCTGCAAATGTAAACAAACCCCCTTCCCTGAAACGGCATAGTTCACCTTTAGAAATACAATATCATACAAAGCAGTCGGCTCTGCACGTCCATAAAGGCTACTGTATGTAGAAGATTAAAAAGACTTCATCTCGGACCTTAACATTTTTCATTTGTGTGTTCATGTGTGACCAGGCTTACCTCCCGGGCATCTGGCTCTTGGATCCCAGATGGTCAATGCAGGCCACTCGACTGTTTCCCGTCACCCGGCTCCCCAGCAGGTGTCTCCTCAGTTAGCACCAAACCCTCTAGCAGCAGCAGCAGTGCAGCAGCAACAGGTCCGACCTGGTCCAGTGGTCCAGATTCCCACGTCTGCACTGGCCATCCAGAACCTCAGCCCCCAGGGCCCTTCAGCCCAGCAACAGCAGCAACACTCCCCCATGCTGCCCATGGGGACACCTGTCACGCTATTCCAGCAGGTAGTACCACAGGGCCACATACTCACCGCCAGGGTACAAGGCGTGTGCCCTCCCATCGCCCAGCACCCAGGCCTGTCTCAAACCTCTCCCCAGGGTGAACCTCCATCGACAGCTTCTTCCATCCAGGTTGGGGTTGGTCAGGCGCTGAATATTGGGACTGTGCCCAATACCCAGGGCTCTCGCGTCTCATTTCAGAATATCGCCCCCAAACCGGCAGCCACGATAGCCACGCCCAACCAGCAGGCCCAGCCTCAGCAGCAGAGTGTGGTGATGCTCAGTCCCAACCCCCAGCAGAGCCAGTCCTATAACCCCGCCATACACCAGATCGTTCTCACCAACCCCGGTGCCCAGACTATCCAGATAGCAGGGCAGGCCGGAGCTTCTTCCTGCCCGCCTCCTGCCCCCCACTCCAACACCCAGGCCCATTCCAGTCAAACTGTCAGCCACGCACTGGCCATGAAACGGCAGCAGCAACATCAACAGCTCCAAATCATTTCCCAAGCCCCTCCCTCTCAACCTACTTCCACCGAGTCCAGCTTGATCAAACAGCTACTGCTTCCAAAGCGAGGGCCTTCCACTCCGGGAGGAAAGCTCATCCTGCCTGCTCCACAGGTGCCCCTTCCCAACAGCACGCTATCCCCCAGTCCACAGGTCATCTACCAGACGAACTACAGCACCCAGAATCCCTCTCCCCAGCCCCAGCAGCTCAACGTCCAGCTGGTCCAAGGTCAGCCCTCAGCAGCAGGAGGCCCGGCCCTCCAGACGGTCCAGATCCTACCAGGCCAGCTCATTTCCACTAGTAGCTCAGGGGCTGCTACCCTCATCCAGGGCCCCGCGACGGCCGGACAAGTCACATTCACCGTGGTCCCCAACACTGGCTTTACCACCTCTACCGCTGCTGTGGCCGCGAGTCAGGGCGCAGTGGCTCCAGGAGTTCCCCCTCCTCTGTTCTCTACTGGAACAGTGCCCCACCACGCCCCAGCCACACCACCACCGCCGCCAGCTCCCCTCAGAGGAGACAAGATCATTTGTCAGAAAGAGGAGGAAGCCAAGGACGCCACGGGGCTGCATGTCCACGAGAGGAAGATCGAAGTGATGGAGAACTCTTCCATGGGAGACGGAGACTCAAACAGCAAAACCAGTAACGGCGGCGTAGCGGCAGGAGCCAAGCTGCTAAACGGTCGGAAGTGCATGGAGTCTAATCTACCTCCATACCACTCAGGGAACAGCCAGGGGGTGCTCAACGGCCCGGCCACGGAGAGCCACCCTGCCAATGGGAAGCAGGCCCTCTCCCCCGGCCTCGAGGGCAACCCAGACCCAAAAAAGACTCTGGTCAACGGGGTGTGTGACTTTGATCGGGGCGACGGCACCTTTAACAAAAACATTCCAAATCACATTGCTTCCAAACAGTACTTGGGGAACGGGGCGGTGGGCCCCGCTGAGAAGAGTCACGGGTCAGACCTCTCTTCCCCCCAGCAGGACCCTGCCAAAGCCCAGCAGGCCGAGCAGCGCCTGGTCAACGGACCCCAGGCGGCGGGCAACAGGCCGCCCTCGGAATTAACCAATGGACCTTTGGGGCTGGCCCACGCGGTGCCGGTGCTAAGACAGCAACTGCTCCCTAACTCCCCGCTCCTCTCCACTGTTACTCTTACCTCCCAGAGTCCCGCTGCCTCTGCTGCTAACGGCCTAGCGTCTGAGCCTCGTGGTCTGAAGAGACCGGCTGAGAGCGAGGACCGCAGTGCAGCGTCCTCGGGGATCCCTAACAAAGTGGGAGTACGCATCATCACCATCAGCGACCCCAACAACGCCGGCAGCAGCTCCACCATGGTGGCAGTGCCAGCAGGAACAGACCCAAGCACAGTAGCCAAAGTAGCAATAGAGAACGCCACTCAGCAGAGGAACTGCTTACCCACACAGGCAGCTGGCTCTACGGTGAGTCATTGTGTTGTATGCTTAGTCTTGCAATAAGGCACTTTTATACACAGTGTCTTCTAATAGTGTGACCTAAGGTTCAGTCTGCCACAAAATATGCCAAGCATGTCTGTCACAGTGGGGTGAGTATATAAGTGGTCTTTGTCTACTTGTGTGTTTGACTAAGTATTTTGGTTAGAAGTAAAACGGACTCATTTATGCACATTCATTGTTCCCTTCACAGTTTAGAAGACATGTTGGTGGAAAAACACATGCATAAGCTTTTAAACTTATTCTTTTCTTTTTCTATTTTACATTCTTTATTCCAAATTTTAATTAATTTATCTGCACATTTCAGAATGCCTCTTCTGGAGGTGAATGTTGCCATTTTGCCAGCCAGCCATTATGAGTTATGGCAGTTCAATTATGTTATTTTCTGCACATAAATATCTATATTTTTTTGTTTTTCATGATGGCTGGTGTACGCAACTACACTTTGTTAATTTTTTAGTGGAGGGGGGAAAAAAGTGTTACGCCTGTTTTTAACCAACTAAACTTATGTGATTTTTAAAATGTTTACATCAACATTGCTGTGACAGTTTTTCAAGAATATCTCAACAAAAGTCAGGCAAGGCCATTGGCAGTCAATTGGCATTTTAGCACTGAGCAAATATAAAAGGAACACGTTAATTTTTCAGTATGGCAATCCAAAGATTTTAATTTGTGAGGTGCTTAAAAAGTCTCAAAAATAATCATCATGGCTAAAACATGACATTAAAGGTACAGCCCACATCAAACATAAGTGTGTACATGTTGGTGGAACACGTGTTACTCCTCTAAACACTGCCTTAGAGTGCCACTCGTGGTCATGTCATGGAGATAAAAAGTTTCATATCACTTATTGATAATAAAAGTGTTTGATTAGACGCTGCATGTAATTGTCATTAACTTCCACTTAAGAATAGGATTTTAAATTGAATCATACATCCTGCAAATCAAGATTTTCAGAGCAAAAACGGATGAGTAAGCCATCTGTTTTAAAAAAGAAATATCCCACAAAATTCCACTCAACAAATATGCACATAACTTTTCTGCTGTGTTACTCTGACTGGTTGAGGTGTGATGATGAGTTTGATGTTTGGAGGTTAAGAAGGTGGAACCAGTTAAGACCATGTGGTTCTCACCGATACCCACCTCCTATAGCAAAGCTGCTGAGAGAACAACTTCTGCCAATAGACCGGCCGGGGTTACATCTCAGCCAACAATAAGATTTAGGAATGTATAAGAAATCCACATCACTCCTTTTTAATAATTCTGTGTAAGTATGTTTTTATTTTGCTAGCACCAGTGAGTGTAACAAATTGTGGAAGAGTCTGTTCCTCTTCATCACTGGTTTTCGCACTAAACTGTTTGAAGTGTGAACAACAAGATGCTGTCCTGTCGTGGTCATTCCAATAAGCATTAGCATGCCAATACTGATGTCATTGGTCACATGAATAGTTGGAAGGTGTTGTAATATATCACACTCTCAACTCTTTGACTCGGTAACAGCCTGTCAGTAAAAGTAAATGCCGTTTTTAATGGTCTGAGGTTCATCCCTTGATTGTGTCTCTATTTATTTTCTATCGAGTTATATTTATTTGACTTGTCCCAACTCCTCCACAGCCTACCGGAACCCCGTCCCCTCCCCCGCTTTCCCAGCATGCACCAGCCGGGAACCACAGCCCGCAGCTCCCAGCACAGCAAAGCGCCGCAGCACCGCCGGAGCAAAGCAGGAAAGCAGGGCAGAACTTCAAGTGTCTGTGGCAGTCCTGTAAACGGTACGTGTCGGAGAATGACTTGACTGTCTCTCTCATAACATAACAAGCCTTAGCTCAGCTGCTGTCGAGCTTCTGCTGACGTGTTCCTGTCTGCTTGTGTAGGTGGTTTGAAACGCCGTCTCAGGTGTTTTACCACGCAGCGACACAACATGGCGGAAAGGGTGTGTATGGAGGCCACTGTCAGTGGGAGGGATGTGAACCTTTCCCCCGGCAGAGACTGTCCTTCGTCACGCATCTACAGGTGAGGCTCCCTCCTCTTCCTTTGTAACACTGGTTTCCTAATACCTGACAAGTGTTTTTGTTATTACACTTTATTAGGTATTTAGGCATCAACATGAAATTGTAACTAAGATTTCCCGTTCAAGATTGATCAAATGTGTGTGTGTTATTTCTTTTCCAGGATAAGCACTGTTCTCGAGACGCTTTGCTGGCTGGACTCAAGCTAGAGGAAAAGCAGGCGCTGAGTCCCAATCAGACCTCTTCCCAGTACATACACCTTTTCTCTATTAATCTTGATGCATGACAGATTTTTGAAACTAGCCCTTGATTCATTTCTCTTTAGCATTGACTGGTTGATTATAGTCCACCACCAACCGTGTACTGATGCTGGGGTTTGACAAATGACACTGACGTGCTGTGTGTCTGCTTGATGTGTTGTGAAGGACTCCGCCGGCAGCAGGCAGCAGCTCTCCGGCACCGCGAGCACCGAAGGCAATCGTGAATCATCCGAGTGCAGCTCTCATGGCCCTACGCAGAGGCTCTCGAAACCTGGTCTTCAGGGACTTCACTGTGAGTACATCAAGCCTGACCGCGTTCCCTTCCCCTGATTTCCCCTTCAAACTTTCACACAGCACATTTGTATGACTTATAAAGCTTCTGATTAACCAAGATTGACATATGCATCTCTTGAGCTTTAAAATCCAACGCTTCCTCCACGTCATGGTTCAACGTTGTATTGACTGACTGTGCTGTAGGGGATAATTTGGTCGTTTCCATGAATACATTAGGTTGGAAACTGCACATGAATGAAAGTTGGCCCCATTAGACTGTTCATGCAATAACACCCATTGGCATTTGTTACTGTAAAGGATACTTGTTGGACAGTGATGTACTATATCTGTAAGAACACTATAACCAGAGAAAAAAAATAAGATTCAGAATTTGTAATTACCTCTATCATCTAAAAGTGAATTTGTTCCTTGTTTCCTAGGACGAGAAAGAGGGACCAGTGACCAAACACATACGACTAACGGCTGCCTTAACGTTAAAGAACATCGCCAAGCACTCTGACTGCGGTCGAATGTAAGTATCCTGCTGGCTTTGAGGCAGGGGTGTTCACTGCACTTGATGTTTTTTTATATGACCTGTAACTTTGCCTTGTGACCAGACCAATGTTTTAACGTTTCTTTGTAGAAGAACACTCTGACTAAGTGATGTGTTTCTGTCTGCCCTCATCCTACAGGTTGGTAAAGAGGCATGAGACGCACCTCTCTGTGCTCGCGCTAAGTAACATGGAGGTGTCCACCACGCTCGCCAAATGCCTTTACGAACTGACGCGCTCGCTCCAGGCTTAAGGCCAAAAGGACACGCCCCCCCCCTCCCCCTCTCTACTGAGACGAGAGGAGGAAGCCACGGGTGAGCCGGAGCCCATCTGCAGGGGGGAAGCGGAGGCCTGGCAACCTCAACCACCTCTCATCCCGCACCTCCTTCCTCGCCAACCTGTGTTCAAAACCCTCGCCTTCCCCCATCCATCCACACACAAACAAAAGACAAAAAAACAAACTGCCACGGGGTCTTCCACCAGCTGCCCACCAGGGGGGGCTCTTTTAAGACTGCTTCCCCGAGGGACTCTACCGATGAAACCCCCAAACACGAGCACATGTTTTGTGTTTTTCTTTTAATTCTCCTCTTGGTCCGGTGAACTGATGTGCGTTGGAGTGAGTGGCGTTCGACTGAAGAGTACGGCTGGGGGCGGGGAAAGGGGCGGGGCTATTGTAAGGTTGGGTTGAGAGAGGACTCGGCTGGCTAACTGGCGTGGAGATTTTTATTTCTTTTCTTTAGAAACTTGGTAGCTTGGTTTTCTTACTTGAGTCAATATATTTTCACTTATTTATTATTGAAATGAATACCATTTACAATTAATGAAAAAGAATCTTGTAAATATGTTGTGAATATATATAAAGAAGATCCTCTTTCATGCCGATGCAGCCACTGGAGAACTTGCTCTGTGGAGTAATAGAAGCATTACTTTGGTAGGATTGAATAAAAGTAGTATGTTTTTGTTTGTTCTGTTCCTTTGCTTTTTTTATGATCCCTGGTCACTTGTATCTAATGTGATTCTATACTCAGCAGTGGATGAATGTACTTAAAAACCTGTAAATAATTCTGCAAAGGTACTGATGCTGTAAAGCTTAGGGAGGGGGGAAAAACAGTTTTTTGTGGAACTGTGACATTTTTTGTATTATAATACCTTGTAGAACTCATTTTGCTGGCTGAAAGAGTATGGAATAATATATCTCATGTCATTTTGTAGAAGAAAAAAAATATTGAAGGTATTCTCTTCCCTTCCTCTTCCCTCACACAACCTCCCCCCCTCAACACGCACACACAAGTAACATATATCCACTGTAAGCGTTTTGTCATTGTACGGGCACAGTGCGCGTACCAAAATTTTTTTGTATTTGTAAATTGGTTTAAATACATGGAGTTTTTATACAGGTTTTCTCCTGTGTTCTTTGCTTTACGTGCAGGTATGATATTTTCTTCACTACTTTTTTCTATCTTAATATAGTGTGGAGTTTTATTGTACTATTTTTTCATTCTTAATACCATGCCACATTCCGGCTCACGTCCTCAAGACTGTCCTCTACCTGTGTGTTGTGTAACATTTCTGACTGCCTGTCGTATTAGCATCTGACCGGGGCGACCCAACCATCCTCATTTCTGCGGTGTCAGTAGGATGTGTGACTATACATAGACCTAACAGTCTGTTAGAGATTGGCTTTATTTACTTTGGTGACTGTTTATAGTTTTTAAATAAAACACTGAACATTTTGCTTTGGCTTTATGCTTGTTTCTTCTGTTTTTTCCCCTCACCAATGTTTGCCTCTTAACTGTTTATGAAAGCGCATGCGGCAGCTGTAGAGTACTGATTCCGGATGAGGGTTCTTGGATTCCCATTGTAATTATGCATTTTCCAGGAAGTACATGGAAAGATTGTGGAGTAGCTCAAAAAATTCAAAAACTTTAAAATAAATACATTTTTGAAACTTAAACTTGCAAGCGACTAGAGAAGTCTTAACAGTTATGTCGAAGTAGGCTTATAGATGGGCATTTAAAGTTATAGGCAATGCATTTTAAGTAGATAAAATGTATATAATAAAAATATTAATATGGCTAAATATAGCTGAAGGTAAGAGACAAATGGCTGAATCAGCTAAAAGTAATAGATAAATGGTTTGCTGAGTTAGCTAAAGGTCCTTGATACATGGTTGAATTAGTTAGCTTAATATAATGGATAAACTGTTGAAATGGTCAGCTAAACGTAATGGATAAATGGTTAAAATGGCTAACTAATATAATGGTTGCATGAATTAGCTAAAGCAAGGTAATGCATATACAATTGGATGGCGTAAATGGAATGGATAGACGGTTGACAATTTGTAGCTTGAAGTATTGGACAAATGGCAATTACATAGATAAATGCTAATTGTATCCATAACCACCTCAACATCAATACTGATAACATCAAAAACAGTTATCAAACGAATATGATTGAATCAGTCAAACGAATGGTATTCTTGAGTTCATTTTACAGGGCAGGGCTGCGAGGTTGGCATAGAGAACACCGGCTGAGTATCAATTATTTCCCTGTAGCCTATTCATCATTACTCTGGATTGTTTGACAGGAGACGTGTGAACAGGTGCCAGATATGTTCATGGTCGGTAGCCTACTTAGTAGTATGGACTTCAAACAGCCCTCTTGTCTGATACAACCTTAACAAGCTTCATTTGCTGACAAGCTCATCCTTTTGTTCATTTTAACCACTGGACATTTTCCTTTGGCTCGTTCCTTTTCAAAAATTATATGACTGAGCTGAGCGCTCCACATCCCGCAAGCTACCAAAGCAGTCTTTGTTATTTAAAAAAAAGTCTTTGTTCATCAAAATCTTAGTGCTTACGGTATAAAATGAGACTCTTATGTAAAGTTTATTTGTGCTTCCGTAATCTTTAGGCTAGGCTATAGCTCACTCATTGCTGTGGAATTTCTGCATTTGATCAGAAAGTCCAGGGAGTCTTGTGCATTTGCTGCTGAAGTTTGGTTTGAATAGCAGGGGCTCTCTTTTAGGTCTGGTAGTAGCTGTCACTGTTCATTTATCAACCACAAACATAGGATTAGATGTATGTCTGATTTAAATCCTTGGTTTAAGAATGCTTTCATGCACACAAACTAAATGATTCAATTCAGACTTGTCGACACATTTCCCCAGACTTTCCACAATTTGAAAGGAAATGAAAACCATTTATGTTATTGATAATTAGTCATTCATTATATGGTTTTAATAATCACATGAATAGTGTCTTGTACACATCGATATTGATAGCAATTTAATTGATATTAACATTGCGTGTTAGTAACAAATGTACGTATTGTTGCAGTTATTCTTTGTGACCACTGGAGGGCAGTGAACTCTGATGTTTCTGTATTACTTTATGTTAACTTGTCAAACTGATGGCTTTTTCTATGTGAACACAACTTACAATTTCTATCAAATTTTATTTATTTATTTTATTTATTTATTTAATTATTTCAGGACAATGCACATTGATAAACATAGTCATTCCAACATGTAAATGTGCCAGATTGTAGCCCAGGGGCTAATTTCCATCTGTTGACCATAGGCAGGTGGATGTTACAGTAAAAGCAATACAAAAGATATACAATAAATACATAACATGAAAAGGTTCTATAAAAAGCAAGGACAAACATAAGTATTGGTTAAAAAGGAAATACAATTCAATAGAAAGTGGGCCGATACAGTGCAGTGTTATATGTGGTTACATGTTTGGTTATCAGTAAGCCATGTCTTTATTTTGCGCTTAAAAGAGGCCAGTGTGGGACATGCCCTTATAGTTGGAGGTAGTGTGTTCCATAATGCAGTACCGGTAACGGAAAGGGTGTTATGGCTAAAAGCAGTTTTCCTGAAAGGGATCTCACAGTCCCTGAAATATGTTCTTCCTTGGGTAACATAAAAGATGTGATCACACCTTGTGATGTCTTGTGTAGCCTATGCATATTGTGGCAATGCCTAATCAGTTAGACAATATAGCCTACTGTGTGCTTGGACAATCTAGACTTCACAATGTTTATTACCCTCTTTACTTAAACCCTTATAGATATGTATCGAACATATAGGCCCAGCCTAAGATTTGTGAGATGTGCTTAATCGTGTCTGGGATTACCCATGGATACATAGATAAAGGCTACTTTATTCATCTACAGAGGGAAATGGTTTTGCTTCAGTAATAAGAAATATTCAATAATAATAATCAAAAATCCAAAGTTTATTCAAATATTAAGAATTCAATAAATAATCAATCTTGAGACCAGGAGCAAGTCATGTCTACAATCTGAGAACAGCTGCCACCTGTTGCTGTTATTTCTTTGTAATGTAAATGTACCAGACGGATAAATCTCTGTAATGCTCGGCGGCTCCGGCAGGGGGCGCCAACTGCACCAACTCTCAGCCAGACCCCGAGACATGTGGCTGAGACTTTCTGAAAGCTACGCTCCGTTTTTTAGCCAAACACATTTCGCGGACAGTGCATTTGTCAGCATTTCATAGCAGGAATTTTGACGTTAGAAACGGTTTCCTCTGTGCAAACCAGACGCTGCAGCACTTAAAGGTGAGTAACGATACTCGCCGCTAGCTAACTAGAGCTAACTGCTAGCAAGCAGCTAAAAGCGACGTAAGCAGGTGCTGTTGTTCAAAGCAGCTAGTTAGCTTTCAGCTAAAAATGCTTGCTCCAGGCAAGCTAGCGAACCAGCTAGCTGGCTTCCTAATGACCTTCAGTGCAATCATCTAGGCTAATATTAGACACTATTTAGCCGTGTTTGCTGCCGTGCTAACAACAACCAGCTAGCTCTTAGGTAGCTGTGTTTTTAGCTAGCTAGTAGCTGTTCGGCTAACCAACAACAACCATGTTGTTACCGTCGTGTTGGCACTGCTTGATTAAGTTGGTGCTAATTTTGTGCCTCCAGTAGCCAGGCCGGACAGGTTCAAATCAGCAGCCAGCTTTCAAAAATATCAGCTGCCGACTCGGCGGCTATTCAGTTACACCAGTCGTCCCATTTAATGTACGCGAGGATTTAATGTGACGTTATGCTAACGCTTGATTGAGGCTTTCGGGCTTAGCAACAACTTATCTAGTGGTTTTAAATAGGTCGCTTCAATTGACAGTTGGAGAACAAGGCTGGTGACTCATAGCGTGTGTTGATTTGTTTTATTGTAAGTGTTCAGATTTAGAAATGAAAACTTAAGGTTTCCTCTCTTATCACCCCGAGGCCCTGGTCTGAGCCTGTTGAGCAGATTTCACTTTCGCATGTTGAGATCGTCACAATGTAAGCGATCAAAGCAAAGGCTGCTCCTGGATCAGCTTTTTAGAAGCTTTACATCTCTGGCAATGTGTCAGCTAACTATAGAGACGTCTCAAGGCCTACTTGAGTTAGGTTTGTTCAACACGTCTTTGAAGTTAAACTACTATTAGGTCTGGATGCTGGGAGGTGTGAAAAGAACAATTGAAAAGAGTATTCAGACGTCACCTGATCAAACAACGTATCAGTAGGTAGCTGTCTTTTCTGGTTGAAGGCCACTGTTGTGCACCACTGTGGCCAAACATAAGTGAGTCAGACGTATTGTGAAATATTTCACCTTTACCTCTAAGGTGTCATTTTTATGACGAGGTTCAAAATTAAAACTAGGTCTGCAAAAAAACAAAACAGGATTTACCAATCACATATTTTGATTGTTTTTTTAATATTCGCTGTAATCAAAATTGTTCTTTATAATTCAAAAAATCACCATCTATTTGAACAAAATGATTGGCCAAAATGAATTCATCAGAATATGAAATTGCAGTACACCATTTCCTTTCACCATTTCATAATATTTGTCCTCAAGAGCATAAATAAATTTATTTTGTAACTGTTAATTATTGTCTCACTACATATCTTGGCAACAGTTATCTAATAAAACCAATCTAAAGGACGCTTTTTCTATTGTTTCTTTTGCATGTTTAATTAAAGGAATACTTCACCCATACAGAACCAGTGTTCTATCATTATAAAATCACTATCATAATATAATGAATGAGGTTTTTCTTCCCTCAGTCTTCCCTTGGCCCAGCTGTCCTGTTAATCCTGACCCTTACTGTGATGTCACAAGAAGGACAATGTAGGGTTAGACAGTGAGACCATAAAACACTCTTTCTGCCTTTTCTCAGGCTAGGATGATCCGATTTCATTTATTTTTTGCACATTTATACTACATAGGATCTCCGAGTTCAATACACCTTCATATTCCAACCGGTGAAGTAGGTCTTTAATAAAAAAAATATCTGTCAGTTGTTGCTACACTGTGAACCGAATCTTATCCCAAATACTGGACTTGATGATTTCATTTGCTTTGCTAGATGTGTGTTACTGGAAAGGAGAACATATACAAATTCACTTTCTTACTTGTCTATCCTATTGAAGATGAATATTTGCTGATGTCAGAAACTAGGTGCAGAAAACCAACATGTCAAGCTGCCCAATGTCGAGTCACACGGCCTATTTACCCACCAACACTATTTTTTTTAATGTTTCTGTTGAGCCACACATTAGCTTTGGTCTACGCCGTAGCTATGGTGACTTTGTACATATTCAATTGAGTTATTTTGTGTTGACGCAAACGTGTTAATAACTCATAACTGTAACATGGAGACCGAAAGTGGCAGTGTGACTCATACACTGGGCCGATCTTGGCTCAGCATCACACCACCAGTTTCAGTGCCTTTTGCATCCCGTCTTGACAGAGCATATCAATCCATCAGTCTCAATCCATCAATCTTTTTCAGTTGCTACCCGATTCCAACATCTGGGCTTTGGATAACTGCCGATACGATACTGTCAGATATCATAATTCTTACATTCTTGGGTTAGTGGAGACATGTATAAGGTTATAAAGCAGGGCTTTACGCTTATTTGTTTAGGTGGTAGCACGCAAAAAAATTCAGTAGCACAAAAATAAATTTGGTAGCACACAAAGTATGATCGAAAGCTTGCATAACCTTAACCCTTGCATTTCACTATAATTACCGCTTTGAGCCTGTCATCTTGGTCTCCTTTGAGATTCTCAATTAATATTATATCCTAGTGTGTGCAGTAATAATTGTAGAAGAATGAATAGGGGTGCACTGATTGCAATTTAGACAAAAGAATCTAACCTGTCAATTGCAATTTGTTGCTGATTCAGAATTATTTTGCCCCATAAAAATATAAAAATAATATCTATATCTATATATGTTTTGTATATACATATAATTATTATATTAATAATATTTTTTTTTAGAAAATGTCCTGTTAATTAAAACCAAACTTTAAAACATTAAACATAGCCTATTAAATAAATAAGTATACATATTGGTACAATTTAGGATAAATTAAATAGGTTGTTGTGAATGTGTTGGGAGTTGTTCTTCAGTGGCTTATTTCAAACTTTGTTTTTAGACTACTGTTGACTTTTCTCTGCAGCTGAATGAGTTGCCTTTCTAGCTAGAGCACTGCAGGGCTGTGAAGCGCTAACTTCCTGTTCTTACCGGCTTTAAAATAAAAGTCAACTCACGTTTGGCTAGTAACAGGCTTTTAACGTGAAGGCGCACAGGAAATGTTCTGTTTGCACACGCGCTAACTTAATTGCGGTAATGTGCCGTCTCCTTCCGGTTATTACCATTGGTGAAGTTTTTATACGGTAGAATCGCTGCACGAGCACAGATCCCGAGGACACATATCTTTCACCAGCCAAAGTGAAGGGTGGACTCAATAACTTACTTGCATAAGGGGCCACTCACACTAGGGCCGCGGCCCCGTGCCAAAGCTCATTAGCATACTAAAGTCTAGAACGTTTGGCTAGTGTGACCACGCCATCCGTATTCCAGCACGGAACAGCCCCTTGGCCACGGCACACCTGGGAGAGGTGTGCCGTGGCCAAAGTACAGATGCTAATGAGATGACACGCGCACAAGCAAGCGCACAGGCGGCGTTCCTGACGTGAATTTATTAAGGATGCATTGTCCGTTAACGTCCGCTGCCTTACTAGTCGGCACCAGAATTGCCCACCACTTGGACTTGTAGCTATAATGTGTGAGAATTAACGTGTGTGTAAGCCTAGGTGTGGGCTAATAAAAGAGGGAGAGAGCTAATTAGGTCGGCTCAGAAAGCACAGCAAAAAGGTTTTCGTGTTTACTCACGTTCGTCAGATGATTTTTTTTCTTTTTCCTCCCGTCAGCTGTCATAACTGCATTTACGCATGGCGGTGGAGACGCACCCAAAACAACACACCGCGGCCCGGTGATAAGGAAACAGTAGCCTACACTAAGGTTTAACAAGAAACTTTATAAAGACACTTAAAAAAACGATCTCTGCCCATACAAAAAGTTCTGACTTGGATTTGATGGAGCGATCGATGTGTACAAAACCATCCGGATACATATGGTCTGATGACGGGCCGTTATATTAATAATAAACAGCGTGCTGCACAAATATGAGACTGTTCACCGCGACCTATTACGTCAAGACTACATTTAAAAAAAAACAATAGCTTAAGGATTCTCGTTGCTCTAATGTGGAAGTGGAATATTTGATGCAAATTTGGCCGGATGAAAATATTCACAAACAGTCGTATAGCCTACAAGTAGACTAAGCTCCAAATCCTAAACGTGCACGGTGACGTAGGCAAGGTGCAAGTGTGCCCAGGCCACGAGCAGTGTGAGCACGGGCCTGCGGGGGGAGTGGGGAGGGGGGGGAATCGTGCTGAATCGTGCTGAGCACGGAACAGGCAAACGGCACTAGTGTGAGTGCGCCCTATGACTACATTTACCCCCATTTGGAGTGTTAATGTAGAGCCCTCTAAGCAGTGTTGTGCATCTCTCCTCTGTGTTTCAAAGACAGCCTCTCCTCATTATCAACTAGCACTAGTGCGAATGGACTTGTATTCATCATCGCACGTGATCAATTTCAGTAGCAAATGCGATCAAAACTGTCGCACTGTACAGCCCTGTTATAAAGACTTAAGCAACTCATATAAAATCGAAAAAAGGTTTAAGTATTAAAATAAACGTACGCCAACATTTAAATGAAAGTTTGAATTCGGACGAGTCAACTTGTCTATAAGCAAGAAAACACTGAGAAAAACCAAGCTCATTGTGAACCAAGGCTAAAATGTTTGTCTGTGGTTCGCCCTTGTTCACCTCGTGTTTTGTTTGGTGAGGCAGAACATACCTGCTTCAAGTATTTGTGCGCACGGAGAGAGAAGAAATGCTGATTGTGTGTTTTTTTTCTATGAAAACATCTAGACAACTGCTGCTGTATGATCGACACTGCTTGCACTGTTTACTGTTTCTTTTAAAATATAAAATCTTTAGGTTTTATGAGTAGTCGTGTCAAACGGATAATGCTCTCTCCATCTTCCTTTTGTCTGGAAGAGCTTCCCGTTATCACGGCTGCTGTGAAGACACAGGCAAGCAGGATATGTATGAAACCCTCCGTAAGAGGAAAAAAATACGGAGAATCAAGTGTCCACAAAACCCTGTCCCACTATAGGCACTATATAAAAACTGCCTCCTATTTGGGAATGTGTCCTTCAAAGCTGGATATGTAGAAACTGACTAAGTGTTGGAGCTGATTACTTTATCAACACCACCCATCCATTTTCTGCTGCTTAATCCAGCTGTAGCTTCCAGTGACAGCACGTAGCCCATACTTCCTTTTTATCCTCTCGCTCCAGGAGCCGAGCCCCAGTGCAAAATGCACTCATTTCTTTTTGGACATTATCCAAACCATTTCAACATTTCAAATTTTTGGATTAGTCTTGGAAGAATGAAGAATCCCTTTACCTGTATTTTCTCAGTCGTATATTACATTGTGTGACTCAGTTGTGGGAATATGTGTGCATGTGGTGACAGTGTGTTTTAATCGTTGGTGAGAGCAACTTGTCCAGTGGTTAAGGACTCGGAGTGAACGGCCTTTTAGAGCAGAGGACGAGATAAACATGCAAATCATTAACACACATAATAATAATAATAATAATTGATAGGTTTTATATAGCGCTTTATTGCCTAGGCACTCAAAGACGCTTTACAGGGTTCCTGGTTCAATTCATTCACACACAGTCATACCGGTGGTGGTAAACTACGAGAGTAGCCACAGCTGCCCTGGGGCAGACTGACAGAAGCGTGGCTGCCATTCAGCGCCAACGGCCCCTCCGACCACCACCTCAAACATACAGCAATCATACACATTCACACAAGGCAAGGTGGGTGAAGTGTCTTGCCCAAGGACACAACAACCATGACACAGGTGGCCGGGCGGGGATCGAACCTCCAACCCTTGGATCGTTGGCCGACCCGCTTAACCACCTGAGCCACAGTCGCCCCACATGGCACGTACCAAGCCTACGTCCTCACTCCATCTGAAATGGAATATCACATTTCACATCCTCTGTTCTGAAACTCCATGGTAAGAAGTGGAGAGATGGTGTGAACATGATAGGTGATTTATCACTTTAAAATAAATAATAAATAATTTTCCAGTATTTTATTTGTGCGTTGGTGCTGTGATACTGACATTTTAGGTAAAAAGGTGCATGTGAGCTAAACAAAGTGCCTCAAATAGTGTACATCATCTTTATTAGGGTCCTTAAATAAAATAGGCCTACTAGTCATTTACTAGGCTACTATTTATTGATCAATACTTAGTTATGATTACTCATCTCTGCTCCTTCACAGAGCAGCGGAGTCTAATCACATGACGAGAGGAAAGCAACAAGAAAATGGCAGAGGATTTGGTTTTGTAGTGGAAAGCTAAAGCGCCTATTTGGCAATATTTTGTTAACATGAAAATGTAAATGAGGCAATTTGCAAACTGATGAAGGTGGCAGCAACAGGAGGCCACACTCCTAATTGACACACATTTGCACGGCCCTAAACGCAGGTTGTATGTGTCCTGCTCCTCCGCGTTGATGAAGGCTGGCGGTTAAAGGTGCTGTAAGCGGAATGGTTCTTTTAGCTAACTTCCTGTCAGTTACTGCAGTTAGCAGTCCCCTCGCTCGTCCCTACGTCACCACATTAATGCACTGCGGTCTTCAAACAGGGAGTTATCTAGCACCATCTCAGATAAGTAATTGTGATAAAACATGATAAAAACCATCAAAACAGACATTGGGAAGGATTTTTTCCTGCTCCGCCATTGTAGGCGCATAAACATTCACCCATCTGTCCTCTGGCGTGCACTGGCAGTGAGACGGGTGTCGGTTTGTAGTGTTCTCTCTTGTGATTGGATATTAATTTCGTGATCCGACGAAAAGTTTTATTGCCGATTACATGCAGAGCAGCTGACTGAGAGATCGGCTTTATGTGAGCACAGCACTGTTTATTGTGGTGTTTTTTCCTCGTCATTAAATTAATCAGTTGCTTACACTGTGTCCCACTGCTACGATGTCACGTTGCTGCCGCAGCCAGCACTGTTCGCTCACTGTCTCAATCAGTTGCACCGAGCTGTCTCTGTGCTCACAACAACACGGGGGGAATAAATAAAGAAGCGGCTGGTTTGACCAAGCAAAAAGGAGAGACCGCTGGCCTGAATGCTGTTGTTCCACAGCCCGATAGTTTGAACTAGGGATGGGCACAATTGATCGATTAATCGATCATTGCTCGTTAAGAATATTGTCGAGCACGTGAAATTGTTATGATCATATAGCCGTTGTGTTGCGCAGTGTGAGTCCGGCAGCACAGCAATGAGTTTCACTATGTGGCAGCACCATAGACTGTATGGGCAGCAATTAAACATCCTACCAGCAGGGGGACATACTTAACTAGTAGTAGGAGACAACAGAACAGGCTCAGGCAGCAGCCTGCGAGCTGCCGTAGATGTCAAAACAAACAGGAAGAAGTCGAGGCAAAGTTTGGCATCGGACCGGACAGCTTTAGAACAGAAAATAACTAAGTTCATTAAGCATTGTGAAACCTTGTATAAGTACAGCACTTAAACAAACCGAATTATGTACCACTTGTACATTGAAGCCTACATCCGACCCTGTTTAACGTGTGACGTTAGCGCCGCTAGTATTAGCGGCTAACTTTAGCGTCCATGCTTTCCTACTTCGCCTTCATCAGGGAACTAATTTGCACATTTTGTTTATTAGATGAAGTAACGTTAGGTCCTTTACCACTCAGAGAAACGTACCGTGCCCTTATGCAGTCTTTGGCAGCATCTTAGGAGGCGCATATGTGTTAAAACTTTAAAGGTATCGTAGCATTGGCTCCTTGTTGGCTCATAGCCTCGGGCTTTAACCAGCGCCGCATTTTATTATTATTTTATTTTAAAAAGTTGCCTTGTCTTAATAGATTGTTGTTTGCCTGGAAGATCTTGGAATAAAGATGTAATTGAGTAAAAACCTCTTGTATACAGTCTATGGTAAAACGCTGTATTTTGGATGTTCTGTTGGCATTTTTTAATATGTAAAAAAAGATAACGATTGCTCGATAATTGCTCGTTAATTTTCCCGATGATCGATCAATGAAATTTCTTAAAATGCCCATCCCTAGTTTGAACCATATTCTGGCGGCGGCTATCACAGTCCAGCCTAAACCCCGCCCTACCAGTAAGGGTAGGGTCGGCGGTGGAAACACCACGAGATTCTTAAAAGTGAGCTGTCCCGCTCTGAGCCGCCCCGCTCTACTCGGTGGAAACGAGGCATTAGATAGTGCAAAGTTGAAATGGGGAGACAGAGAGAGGGGGGATGACCTGCAGTAAAGGTCCACGGGTCAGATTTGAACCCGCGACCACTCCAACGAAGGCCGGAGCCAATATGGTACGCGCCCTATCTACTACGCCACCGGAGAGCTCCAGTGTAGCATTTTAAATATAAATGTCTGGTCAGTTAAAGTGATAATACCAGTGCTGCTGTGTATAACCCAGTAGGAACGTTTCCACACGGTGGCATCCCTACTGTACTCCTCTCCTTTCCATCATTAACACCTTCATCCTCTCTCCTCTGTGTTGTAGTGGTGATCGGGACAGCCTGGGCCGGACATGACCGGAGCTGGAAGTGGTGAGACTTTACACAACACAATGAAGTGTTAGGTTTCATGTTGTCAAGATTTGATTTGTCTGCTAAATATTCAGATACATGTTGCATGAACAGTAGGGTCAATCATTGTATCCAGGCATCCCCACATTGAGTATTCTCTCCCCTGTGTGTAGGAGGCCAGGGCCCGCCTGACGGGGCGGATGCTGAGGATGCAGAGAGGTGTCCTATATGCCTGGGCGTGCTGGCTGGAGGAGAGCTCGCCATGCCCGACAGCTGCTGCCATGTCTTCTGCCTCAGATGTCTGCTCACGTGGGCAGAGGTGATCCATAGTGCTCATAGGCACAAATTAGAATGCCATGAAATAAGTGATAAAATGATTGTCAAATAGGGATATCAGCTGAAGTAAATTGGTGATGGACCAATTTGGAATAAGAAAGAACAACTAAATGTCTTGACAACCGTTGATAAAAATGAACACTGATTTACTTTGCAGTTGCAGATGTCTCCCTCCTGCCCGGTGGACAGAAGACCTTTCACTAATGTTTACAGATGGGACGGGAATCTGAGTTGTGTGCAGGTCAGTCTGGGTCACACTCATGTTTACTCTGTCTGTCTGCCATAGTCTCGTTGCTGCATTTGTCTTATACGAGATGTTGAGCATGGACATATCTTCACTTGTTTGTGAACTGTGTCTGTAGACAGAACATCTTGGCATGAAACCAATCCAATCATTACATTTTAAACTACTGCTAGTGTGCTAGGTGGCACCTTGTGGCAGCTTTGATTAGGCGGATAGGGCTGTGTTGAGCTGCTGCCATAGGTGTCAAGAGTGTGTGTCTGTGTATGGGTGAATGTAAACTATGAAGAGCACCCTGGAAAAAAGCGCTATATACGTGCAGTCCATTTACCTTGGAGCAATTTGAACAGTTTTAATATCAGATCAGGTGTTAAGTGATGTGGTTTTGAGTTCTACAGCAGTCTGTCCAGCACACACAGCCCTGACTGACTAAATGTTCTGCTGCTGTCATTGTTGTTTGAAGGTTCCTGTGAGGAAGCGAGTGTCTCAACCTGAAGCTGAAAGTTGCTGCTGTAAAAACCCCAAACAAAAAGCCTGTCTCAAGTGAGTGTCAGCCTGTCTTTTCTTCATGAGGATAGCACTTCAGCCTTTCTGAAATGGTTTTACTACTGTTTTGACTGTGGAATCAGTGTCTCTGCAAATCAGTTTAAGAACAACTTGGGGGTTGTTTTCTTTTCAGATGTAAGCCTGCTAGACGATTGAGGCGGCAAAAGGTGGAGAGGACGGCAGAAGCCAAAACGAAAGGACTTGTGAGAAAATGTATGTTAAAACCCCGCCTCCTCCTCAAGGAATACGTGTGACCCAATCACGCTTTGTGAGCAAGTCTAACAGTCTGTTGATATCTTTTCTAGGTAACGACGAAGACCCCGCCTCACTGAGCAGAAAAAAGGTGTTTTTCATTTGTCCATTTCCCATTTCCATTTTAGTGTTTGTTGAAATGTTCTTCAGTGCTCAGTCTAATCAGTAGGGGTGGGAAAAATAATCGATTTTCCGATTAATCACGATTCTCTCTTGAACGATTCCGAATCGATTCATAAAAGTTAATAATCGATTTTTTTCTATTTTTTTTTACTAGTATTTAATATTAGTATTTCCTGCGCCACTGCGCATGCACACCACACAAGTGCGAGTGGTTAAAAGTGGCGACAAAAGGGCAGAGAGCAGCAAACCCATATGACCTGCACTGGCTTTGTGTCTGTTTAAGTTTTTTGTATGAGAGCTGAATTCCAAGCCATACTTTTTGCACAATGTGTTGAAATGACATAGAAAATAATAGAATAGAAATCCTATAGAAACATGATTCACAAGAGTAGAAAGAAAATTAAACTGAATCGGTTTAGTTTTTACATACTTCCATATTGTGTTGAAATGCAAGCTGCATTGATTATTGCACTGGTCATAGAAAGTCATATTTGTGACAAGAAAAGCTTTTTCTCTAATGCAATATTAGAGAAGGTAATTCATCTGTTGATTGTATTTAATGATCATTACACAAGTAGGAAGTGATTAGCAAACTCAGATGTGTATATAAATATATTTTTGAAAATCACACATAGGTATGTAGTACGTAAAAAAAATTGCATCGAGATGCATTGAGAATCGATTTTGAATCGAATCGTTGACCTCGGAATCAAATCGTGAGGTGCCAAGAGATTCCCACCCCTACTAATCAGTGTGTGTCTGTTCTCCAGGTGAGAGGAACTGAGTGCTGTGTTTGGTCACCGTCTCCTTGTGTCTCACTGACGACAACATCCACCCAGGACATGTAAGTGACGCTTCATTATATCACAGCTAATTAGAACAAATGCAGTCACTGGCAGTGTTAGTCACAAATACACTAGTAGTGTTTGCTTAATGAAGCAAAGGGAGCAACGCTAGTTTTTAGCATTTTACCGACCAAAGAAGTACAGAAGCCTTGTTCATAGAGAGCAAAGGGAGACAGCATTTAAGGAGAGCCCCCTACTGGAATACAAGGCAAATCCCTTTCAATGGTCTGTTTACCGTTTTGAATGATTACAGATCACAAATGTTTTTTTTTCCTCACAGCCCTCTACAAATTGAATGCATAATTCCCATCAGTGTCCAAGATTGACATAATTGTATATAAATCGGTCATATTTTGTTGACGAGGAATGTTAAGTTTGTATAAACTAATTCTGCAGCTCAAGTGTATGAGGCTAAGTCTTACATTTAGAAGTACTTGATAAATATCTCCTTGCTTTCATGGTCCTGCAGTGCAGAGCCTGTTTGGGTGGCCGAGGAAATACCTTATGAAACCACGTTCGCACAATGCAAACCCCAGGCGCAAGACTGTCCGTGGCTTTCTCCTGCTGCTCCAATCACTGCTAATGGCACCTCAAGGTAATGAAGTCCTTACTGACCTAATATCGTTTGGTTGTGCTGTGTCGTTGGTGTTTTAAGTTGGTAGCAGTTTTCTCCTCGTTGAGCAGTCTTAATTCAAGTAAAACCAGAACATGGCAACAAGAGAAGCAATATATGTGTCCGTCTTTTCTACGAACATGTACATCTACCACATTGTATAGCTAAACAGCAAGATGCAGCAAAACCCTCTACACCAACATGTGTTACGATGAATTTTAGTTTCACAATGATAAAAAAAAAGTACTATACTTTACTTAAGTAAAAGTAAAAACAAAACTAAGTATGTGTGCGCTCTAAAAAGTTCCAATAAAATTTGACAATGCTTCTTTTTTTTGTCATAAAGTGACGAGATTAGTCATTTTTTTATGGTTGCTTTTACAGGCAGAATTTCCATCCCACTGGTTGGAACCACAGCTCATTTCCATTTGGACCCCGATCAGCTCCCTCTGCCTCCAGTTCACTGTTTGGTCCTGGTCATTTTGGTGAGTCTTGCCCGACCTTACCTGTTTTTGGTGTGAATCTGTTTATGGGATTGATAATTTAATGTCAAAAAAAGGGATATAAACAAATACAAATTAAATTTGATATGAAAGATATTCAATTTGTTTGGAGTTTGATTTTCTAGACAATAGACACTCATTTATTTTATGCGCATCACTTTATTTTATGATAATTAAAGGTACATGTTTACAACATTAATGCTGGTTTTTAGTTTATATAAATCTGGATGACTTGATTTCAAAATGGGGTGCAAGTTCCCAAAGTTTGACAGTTGATTGTGTCTGTGAATACAATAGCTGCCTTGCTCATATTGTCTCTCCCCAACAGTGTTTCAGGGCGTAGTCTGTGCCATCACGTGTCCCAGAGGAGGAGAGAAGCGAGGCGGTCGAGCTTCCACCTCCAAAGCTCCCACCAAAGAGCCCCAGGCCCGAGCGTCCAGGCGATCTGGACGCAACAGTAAAAGCCAGGAAGAGGCTCCCGTGTCTGAGCCATCGTCACCACAGCAGTCCAGTCCGTCAGACTCTGACTCATCCACGGGCCAGTCCGCTAAGCCAGGCAGGGCCGCTCAGGCACCAGCCAAGAGAAAGGGCAAACAGGTTACAAACCGAAAGGCCGGCGGGAAACGGAAAGCCCCAGCAAGGAAAAAAAAATCTCCTGCAGTCGTTAACAGTCCGGTAGCAAGTGAGGAGGAAGAGGAGGAGGAGGAGGCGGTGGAGAAGGAGGAAGTACAAGAAGATAAAAGTGATCAGGAGCAGGATTTGAGAAACGTAGAGCAGCAGCATTCGGATGCTGAATTGACTCTCAATGAAGACCAGGACGGCTTCAACTCTACTGACGAACCACAAGATGCTGAACCTTCAAATAACGATGTTGGACAAGACAGTGATGAGACTCAGGAACAGTCTGTTGAACAAGAACAGAAACCAGACGAGGGAGACCATGTGGTGTCTTGTCCCTCTGACTCGGCTCCTTACAGCCCCGCTTCAGGCTCTGAGGGAGAGCAGATTAGGGAGGACGAAGAGCCAGCAAGCCCCGTCTCCTCTGGAGAGAAGGAGTGTGAGACAAGGACTTCACCATCACCGTCTGATGTGTTGGAGAACCCCATGTCTCCACACTGCGATGAGGAGGAGGATGAAGACATGAAAATTTGTTCAGATTCAGAAGAATTGAACAACGAAGAATCTTCAAAAGAAGTGAAAGCTGAATCGTGTGAGAATTCCCCAAAAGCTCCTTCTCCATCTGCCGAAGACTCGGATGATGATTTAGCGGTCCCAGAATCAAACGCCTCTGAGAGCGCCGATACAAAAACACTTGGATTGGAAGAGCCTTCAGCTTTAGACAGTTCTGGGGAAGAAACTAAGGATGACAGTCCTACCAAGGACGACACTGAAGTCGTCCCAATGGACTGCAGTTCCCCCGCCAGCGAGCACGGTAGCGATGGCATTTTGGAACTCCCAAAGGAGAGTGCCGCCCCAGCTGCCACTGAACCTTCAGCAAGCCAAGAAGTCGCCAAGGACGAAAGCAGCAAGGACCAACGGCAGAGAGAAAGGAGCCAAGAGAGGAAGAACGGTCGGCAGCGACGCTCTCGCTTCCACTCCCCAAGCTCTACCTGGAGAGACGGCAAGAAAGAGCCATCCAGACGCTCACGCTCCAGAGATCGTGACGGCAGCCCACGTCCCAGAGAACGCGACGGCAGCCCACGTCCCAGAGAACGCGACGGCAGCCCACGCCCCAGAGAACGTGACGGCAGCCCGCCCTCCAGCCGCTCGTCCCGGGCTCGCAGCAAAGACAAAGAGCGGGAGCGGGACAAGGACGGCGACAGAGACAGAGAAAGAGAAAGAGAAAGAGACTATTCTAGGAGCGAGCGTAGTAGAGAGAGGAGAAGGCAGCGCTCGAGGAGTCGCTCCAAGTCCAAGTCCCGCTCTCGGTCTAGGTCACGATCCAGGACAAGATCCCACAGGCGAGGGCCCAGCACGGAGCGGCCGGCTTCCAGAGAGCGGCAGGCCTCCAGAGAGCAGTCCCCCCAGAGGAATGAGCGTCGGGGGGGATGGAGGTCCGGGCAGGGCAGTGGGTCTGGTGGGGAGAGTCGGAGGCCACACGGAGGTTCTGGGCGCTTTGAAAACGGTGTGCCCACAGAAAGTTCCCCCGAACGCCAGTCCTGGGCAGAGAACCCCGACTGGGTTACAGAAAAGAGTCGCAGTGACGCTGAAATCAGGAGCCGGGAGGTTGGCGGACGTTGGGAAAACCGCGGGAACAGAGGAGACACACGGGGCCGGGGCGCAGGGCGGGGGGGTAACAACCGTAGTTTCCATAGCCAGCAAGAGGAAACGTCAGACAGCCGCTGGCAGCCCAGGAACAACTTCTCAGGTACGGGCAACAATTCAGGGAATGACGCGTACAGTCGCTTCAATGAAAACCGAGGGGGCGGCCGCAGGAATGAGTCGGACCAAGGAGACATGCATGACCGGTCAGGCTGGTCATCGGCATCCAGCTGGGCTGTCAGGAGGAAGCTACCCGCAGACGTTCAGGATTACTACTCCAAGAGGGAGAGAGGAGGACCGGGAGGCTGGAACCGACAAGAGGAGGAGCCCGCGGCAGGAACAGGTCAAAACCAGACTCCAGGCTTCTCTGTATAGTTTATTTTTATCCAATCCCAAATCTCTGCTGCTACTGCTTAAAAGTCACATACAGTATTATGCTCTGAGATACTGGAGAAACCAGCAGTTAGATTCAGGGCCAATCAGAGCAGACTGGGCTTTTAGAAGGCGGGGCTTAAAGAGACATGCACTAAAACGGAGCATTTCATACAGATTCTGAAAAAAGGAGACTAAGCAACGGCACTTGGAGAAATATAAAGCTTTTTTTGGACACAACAATATTAAAACAGTTTATGGTACACACCCAAATAACAATTTTGAACCTGAAAATGAGCATAATATGTGACCTTTAATATTGCCTTTCATGCAGACATTTTTAACTGGACTCAAATGTATTGATAAAACACATTTAAGAGAAACTGTTTACCAAAGGGCTGTACAGTAAAATTAACAAAAACCCTCAACAACTCTTAAAACAAGAAAGATAAGACTACTTTAACAGTCTTAAAGACAAGGTTTGTGTCAGTTTGAGGCAGTTAAATTGCAGTATCATCTGCAAAACAGTGGAACCAGGTGCCATATTGTCTTAGAAGGGAGCTTTGGGGAGAAAGTAGAGGTAAATTGGGAAAGCCTGAGGGACTTCACAATGGAAGGGGATGAGAAGGATTCAGTGTCACCAGACAGAATAGACAACAGAATAAACTTTGTTTCAGCTCTCGTACTGGATGACTATATTTTAATTTAGTTTTGTTTTCTTTGTCCAACAGATTCCTCTAAAAGTGAGCCCCCTCCCCCGGCGGTCCCAGGGAACGCTCCAGTGCCTGTGATGAACGTGGCTCCTCCTCAGCTGAACGTTCTCCATCAATTCCCCATGCAGGGCGCGCGGGGAGCCCTGCCAGTCAGCCTGCAGCCGGCAGCAGCGTATGCTATGCCCCCTCAGGCCCCCGGTCATCTCCACCCGGCCGTACCCCTGCTGCAGGTTCCCGCTGTGGGCGCTCAGGGCCTCCCGCCCCCTCCCCCACCCCCTCGACCCATGCAGCAAGGCAGCCAGACAGCAGGAGTTCAGCCAGACGCCCACATGGCACAGGTATGGGTATATTGGGACGGGATTAGTTCTGAAAATTTGAAGGGAATAAGTTCCAGACTCATTATATTAATTATAAAGTAGCTTCAGTTAAAATATAACTAGGGCTGTCAAACAATATAAAAATGTAGAAAGCGTTTCTCAAATAAGCGTTCCATGCGCTGTGGTCGGTGCGTACTGGAAGTGCTCTGACCTGAACAAACTCGGGAATCCCAGTTTAAAAAAAACTAAATCAAACGGTTCAGTGTCAGGACAACGAGCCATACAGCAAGTAAAAAGAGTGCATTAAAAGTACAACATGCAATATTAAAAGAATGTACGCTTTGTGCTCCCACTTTAATTAATTGTGATGTACGCGTTCACAGCTGACAGCCCTTAATATAACCCAATAAAATACACAAGTTCTTGCGGAGCTGTCTTCACACATTTATTAAAATAACATTCTCCTCTGGTTGGCCCTAGATGGCGAGTGCAATGATGGGTTATGGGAAACCCGGCCTTCTTCCCACCCCAACCAAATCCAGTGTTTCCGCGGTGACCCAGGGCCATCTGGCACACAGCCAGGTGTTCCCATCCTCTACAACTCAGCCCAGCCAGCATCACAGGGCTCAACCTGACAGCTCCAAAAAAGAAAAGGTCACCTGCTGCCAGCCATCACGCCATCACAAAACATCTTTCAACAATGTGTTTTTTTCCCGTCTAATTCTGTTGTTTTCTTTTACCTAATTTAAGTTGCTCTCTGCTTTAGAAACAACAGATCCAGGAAAGGGCCGTAAACGAGGTGAAGAACGCCATGAAACCCTTTTACCAAAGGAAGGAAGTCACAAAGGACGAGTACAAGGAGATTGTCCGTAAAGCAGTCGAGAAGGTGAAAACCTCAATCTAAACATTCTAACACCCAGTGGTGTCAAATGTGCTTTTTATAATAATGATTTTCCCCCAGCTGCCTTCAATGTGAGGATTTGTTTGACCTTTTGAACTGTGTATATTTCAGATATGTCACAGCAAGAGTGGCGAGGTGAACGCCAGTAAGGTGGCCAACCTGGTCAAGGCCTACGTGGACAAATACAAACACGCCCGCAAGAAATGAAATCCCACGCCGCTGCTCAAGTGCAATTTCTTCTCGCTGGAATTTGGCCTCCACACTGAAAGAAGACAGAGAGCCGACATATTTTTTTTCTTTTCTTTTTTTTTGATATCTCTACCTTTTTATTGAATGATGAAGATTTTTTTCTATAGATTTTCATATTTTGTTAGAAAAAGAAATGCCCAATCAGAAAATTGTAATGCAAGAGCCCTTTATTTTGCATAGATCATGTGACTTGGGAACTATGGTCAGGAGCGTGGGGGGGTTGGGGTGGGGGTTGATACTCAAGATGCAACGTTTGTGAACAACGACGGCTCATGTAGTGGAGAGCATCTCCCAGGGTGCCGGCTGGTACGATAAATTCCTCCTATATGGCATCCTGATCGCAACGCTTATTAATTGAATATTGTCGATGTTCTTTTTTTAAATATTATATAATATTTCAGAAGAAAGCCTAGTTTAAAAAACAAACGGTGCATTGCCTTTATTAACTGTCTATGGAATCTGATCGAATCTGATTGAGTGTGATTGTAATCAGGGTCCTGATTGGTTGAGAAGTCTCTAAGGGATAGCCAATTAGCAGTGAGTGTGTAATGTAAAGGCGCAGGTCCCAGGTGAGGGGGGGGGGGGGCAGATATAGTGAAATTAAAACCCCATCCCCATCGTGAATGTGTAATAAAAGTCAATGGTTGAACATGAACGTTGAGAGTAGTGAAATAAATTAGCTGCTTCCTGATCTGCTGTGTGTTTGTCAGAGGCTTCACCGTCGAGGAAGGAAATGCCTCCAGATTTAGATTTGAGATTCAAGTGTTTTATCTGCGTCCATCTTTGTTGCATTCTTTTCCTAAAAATCACCTTTGAAACAATGGTTGGCATTGTGACGTAGTCTTTCTCTGCCTGTTTCCCATGAAAATAACTGCCAGACAAGTGAAGGCTTCCACGAACCAGTATGTTTTTTTGAAGCACTGTTCTCGTTTATAATATTATGTTTAAAAAAAACTTGAACCTGTAAATAGATGTTTTCTCTGGATACTTGGAGGCAGCCCAACAATGGATTACACAGCACTGACATTGCCTTTAAGTTGATGTGTGTAACTTGTATTTACACATTCAGCTGTCATGGTTAAACAAGATGTTTTTCTGGCCACTTTAAGTCATTTATTCACTTTCTTTTTAGCTCTGTTTTTGGTTTCCACCAACTCCTGAGGAGAATGTCTGGCTCTTGAGCTGCTAAATGCTCCGTATGGTCACCAGGTTGTTGCTCAGAACGATGCGTACCGTTACTGACCTGACTTTATCAGTGGTTAACGATCCTGCAAATATGTTTTGGTAGATTTTAAAGGTGGAGTCAGTGATTCTGGAGAAAGCTTGTTGTCAAAATCACCTTTTGTCGATATCAATGAATATCCTCTTACGATCCGCTACCTGTCCGTACTGTTTGCGCTGAAGAAAAAAAACTGGTGTAAATACACAGCAAAGCTCGGACCGACGGTCACCGACCACTGTAGCTAGCAACAATGCTATCAATATAGGCAAAGCTACTAATTTGGTTATACTTTGGCTTGATGCGTATTTGGCTTCAACGTCTATTTAAATATTAACAGGCTAGTTGTCAGTCACACTACACTATTTAAAAAAAAGAAAGAAATGCTACCTGTATTTTCATAATCATAAGTCTTATCTACCGCATGTTGCTAGCTACGGTACTTTCCAAGCCACAGTGGGATAGCTCACTATTTTTAGAGTGGGGTTGTATGAGTTACTAGAGCATTATGAAGATGCCGATCAGTGCAGTCACTTTATAAGTTTTGCGGACATGTCATTGTAGCAGAAGTCACCGTTGTCGGCTGTACTGTTGCAGAGGGGGCCAGAGTAAATAAGTTTTCTCCACATATATGAATGCTAACCTAAAACCTAAATATCCTTTAAATTGTAGCTTTGCTGCCAGACAGCTGTTTATTTGTGTTTTCTTGTGTCTTGAATTATCCTCAGGAGCTCTGAGTCAAGCAGCTGATTGATAGAGTGATACTAAAAAAAACTGCTTTCTGGCGGCAAACTAACATACCAAAAGGTAAAATATTAACTATGCCTAAGTAGGCTACCTCATACAACCCCACTTCAAAAGTAATGGATAATAAAGATTCTATTTAGCTCCTTCAGATTTAAGGCCCCGGTGTTGTTCCTGGTTTTGCCATGGCCTGCCCTACAGTGACACCTGATTGCAACGTAGCCATTGCCATCATTAAAGCTTTGCCTACTGTGACACCTTAGCTGTGGGAAATCAACCGTTGTTGACAACCAAAACGTACTTTGTAAATATTACTGTGATGTCTCAGTAAAAGACATCACAGTAATATTTACAAAGTAAGTTTTTTTTAACCCTATATTTCTCTTTCTGTGATGTCACGAGAAAGAGAAATATAGGGTTAAAAAAACACTCTTTCTGCCTTTTCTCAGGCTAGGATGAACCGATTTCAATTTTTTTCGCACATTTATACTACATAGGATCTCAGAATTCAATACACCTTCATATTCAAACCGGTGAAGTAGGCCTTTAAAAAAAAAAGTCTTAAAAGGACTCTCCAAGGATTTTTCTCAAAGATTAAAACAAAAGTGAATGACATTTAATGTAATTTTAGGCCCCTCAAATACTTGGCATCAAACACAGAAGTGTGAGGGCTGGGGTTTCAGATTAAGAAAGGAGTAGAGAGGCAGATGATCCAATTCCAGCAGGACCACATGGTATGTTTTTATACTCCTTTTGTTAAGTTCCAGTACAGTAGCATAACATGTCATGTAACTATATTTTGTGTAGTTAGGCTGATATATGTAAACTCAGATATTGTATTATTTGTGCTGGTCTTAATTTATCAGTAATTATGATTAAACAAAAGGTATGCTAAATCAAATGCTATGATAGAGAAAAAATAAAAAATATTTTAATAATATAAAAAATATAAAACTGTTAAAGGTAATTTGATCTTATATTTTTTTTATTAGATATATCAAAATGTAGGCTAACTGAGATTTAGCAACGCTGCTCCATTTGAATATATTTACAAAGAGTAGGCCCTATAGGCTATATGGTGATTCCCACGTAACGTACCGTTCTCCTATCCCTTCCTGCCGAGACCTCTTTACACCATATGTCCATGCTTTACACCCCATGGAACATGTTCTAGATCTGCTACTGAGCTCAAGAGAATTAAACCTGGTTTCATCGCTGGAATAGCCATGCTTAAGGACTGCTATATGGTAGCAGATTGAAATATATAAAAAATGGTGCCGAATTACCAGGAACTCTATGTATGGAAGAAGAAAATTCAGAACAACTGCTCAATGGACCTTGTGATGAGATCATTTCTTATCAACTGCTGTAGAAGGTAAGGAATTGTTTTTTTCTTAGCTAACATTTTTGAGCCAACATGGCATGGCATGTCTTCACATGTTGACTTACACTAATTAAAATCTTTCTGGGGTTTAAAAAAAAAAGATAAAAGTTGAACAAACTATTTTCCAGCTCTGCATTGTCATTTGTTGACCACTAGGGAGCAGTATTGTAAAGATAAAATGTGTTTTTACCCCAGAGGGAAGATGTAGTATTTTCATTCAACATTTCAGTCATGCTAGATAAGTTTCCCTGTTAGTTTGCATGAGGGGGACAATTAAAAACACCGCAATTATTTCTTTAGGTGGGAAATGTCTCTGTATATTTGTTTTATATTCTCAGAAATCTTAACTCGTGAGTTTGAAAGAAAAACGAGTTACAGATATGCCTACAGGTTTTCTGATGGGGTGGATTATAATTCTAAAAAACGTTTGACCAGACATTTTGAACTCCCTATTGCCTGCACGATGGAGGAACGGCTAACAATCCAACATCAACATAACCTAGCAGATCAATTGAACTCCATGTCCTCTTAAAACACCTTCACAAACTCTGCTCAGACAAAACAGAGCTGTCGCAGGACACAAAGAGCCACAAGTGCAAACAGCTGTATTTAATAAAGGATTAATGTTATAGGTGTGAGGAAAAAAACGATAACCTAGATAAAGACTGCAATAAATAAATAGTATTAACTGTATTCTTCTAAGGGTAAAATTGAGCATCTACTAAAGCATTTTTCATCACATAGTGCCCCCAGTGGCCTCGGTTTTGGTCTACAAGCATTTGGAAAACAATCTGACCAAACATTTCAAGGTTCTTGTCAACTATAGGAGTGGTCCCCATAAAGCACTCTGAGCAGTTTTAACTCCATGTCCCCATAAACCACTTTTACAAACTGTTTGGACAAAAAGAAGAGGACACGGGACACATGTCATAGATTATCTTTGATTTTAATTGGACATTATTTACAGGATATACATAGTGTTTCATTGAAACAAGAGTGTAACACTGGCGGGCAAAGCCCTCTTTGCTCCTGAAGTCAAGAGATGGCTGACGTACTCTCCAACCAAGATGTGCATAAAGAACATTTTTGCTGATCCAGGTTCGTGTTCGGGGGCCAAAAAGGGAAACGAGATCGGTGCCGCTGTATCAGTGGCTTCCACACGTTAACACAGTATTCACAGAATCAACACAGTAGGATTAGTCACTCAGTCTTAACGGAGATGAACAGTTGAAGCTCCATTGTAAATCGGAGCCAATTCAACGTCACAAATTCACCAGCTTGGGGTTTTTCGTTTTTGTTTTACAGCTCCAATGCATTGTAAAAAAAAAAAAAGTTCAGACAAAACAAAGCGTATATACAGTTGAACTCAATAGATATATATATACATATATATATACATACAATATTATATAAATATAGTAAAATAGATTAAATTACATTGATTTCACGGTCTTCCATAAATAGATGTTGGACAATAACAGTTTGGTGACGTGTTAGGTTAGTGTTGGAAGCACAGTGCACTGTCTTTTGACAGGTTCACGGCTCGACGGGGAAACAAAGCCCACGTCTAGCTATCAAGTTCTTCATTGTGAAACATTTTGAAAGCACAAAATTGCGAAATCGCACGTAAAAACAATCAAAATAATGTGACAGACGCTCTCTGTAACTTTCGTTGTTGTCATTTGGTTGTTGGTGTTTGAGAGCACAGCTGACTTCTAGTATTAAGGTTCTTTTTGTTTGTTTTTTTGCAAGTGTAACAGGTTTATATTACAACCACTGCATGTGGTCAAATTCAAAGTATTCTCCCATAAAGAAAATGTTTTTTAAGTTCCCATCCTCCTCTGAATGGGGAGGTGGAACTGGAGGCGAGGCGACCTCGAAGCAGTAGTGTCATCGCTGCACAGGCTATTCCAACAAGATCAGCAGGTTATAAAGAGTAAATACAGTTTTGAAAGAGTCCTCTTGTGAGATACTCTACATCTCCCAGTGTCGCGTTTCAAAGGCAGGTTCTGTTGACTTATATTATGTTTTACAAGGAAAGCTGACACTATAAGCAAGGTAACAAAACCTCTGTACGAATACTGAGTTGGCGGTGTAGTAGGCCTCGCCTGTGGAAACGGACAGGTCTGGGTATTTTTTTCTTCACACCTGTGCTGAACAGTAAGTGCTTTTCAATATACAAAGATGCTTTACAAATACATTTTTGGCAAATAAAAAAAAAAGGAAACAAAAAACACAACAAATGTTGGAAGGAACTTAATGGTCCTTGAGGAGGGTAAACGTTCAAGTCTGTCGCGTTTTGTACAATCTTCTGGAGATTCACGCTCTTTCTCTCAGCAGGATTTGTTAATGCCGAGCTCTGAGGTCACAGCCACACTCGCACACACATAACACCTGTACCTGAGTGTAAGCTGCATTTATGAACTCTGCCGTCTCTGCTTTGAGGCACCCTTCCAATTATTTTATCTCAGCTGTACCATAACTACAAAAAAAAAACGACATAAAAAAAATCTAAAACGAGCAAAAAACGACGAAGAAAAAAAGTTACAATAGAAAGAGGATAAAAACAAGTAAAACACCATCTTTGTGGCCTATAACAGCGTACTGTACAAAGTTCGGATACATTCTCTTGGAATGGCATGGTTTTGTCGCTCAGGAGGTAAAAGCTGAGCATCGGTTGAGTTCTTGCGTTTTCTTCTTTTATCATAGGTTTGGTTGGATCTTGGTTGGTTGCGCGGTGGTAGCATTCCAGGAGAGGAGGATCTCTAGTGTCCGTTGGCGTGTGCGTCCGGGCTGGCCGTGGCGTTGTGGATCCAGTCCAAGACGATGAGGGTCATGCTGCCGATCATGACTATGAAGCCGCAAATCAGGAAGATGGTGGCCTGGAGAGGACAGCAATTTCACATTTAGCTAACAAGTTGACCCTGGGCACAACTTTGGAAAGCAACGTGACAATTTAATTGCTTTTCTTGCCAAGAAACACACCGTCACCTAACAGTGTTTCCCCATGTTTTCAGCATTTCTGCTAAGCTAAGCTAACGGGTAGCTCTAAAACTCACTTACCCCAATCTTTTGCACGGATTTCATGGGCTCCTTCTTGACCAGTTTGATGTAGAAAGCTGAGGGCAGGATGAAGATGAGCATGGCAGCAGCAGAAGCGCCTGAACGAGGGAAGCAAATTTGGTATTTGAGTCACATTTTGTCTATTTAAGATGCTTTTCAATGGCATTCACTACACATTTAGACAACACCCACCGATGAAGCCGAAGATATCCCTGATGGTTGGGACAAAGATGACCAGGGTGTTGGTTGCGGCCAGCAGGACGATAGTGATGATGGTGTGGCGGATCCAGCTGAACTCCTTGGAGGCGCACAGGAGGTGGTTGACAGAGGTACGGATCTACGCAAAGAGAGGCAAAACAAGGTTATTATCCTACAGGGCCCACTAGAGTCTCATGACAGATATAATATAAGGATTAGCTTTTTTTGAAACTTACAGGGAAAAGCACCACGGGCACGGTGAGAGTGACAGCGGTCAGCACAGCCAGACGGACGATGAGCAGGACCACATCAGACTTGTAGACCTTGGAGTAGGTGTGCAGCAGCTCAGGCTCCACGTGGACTGTGAAGAAAAAACAGCAACATTTAGGCTTTAGACCTGCCGCACATACAGCTCCATTCACACACCCAACATTTGACACATTTGTAAAAGCAATTAGTTACAGTCAAAGTTTAGTGGTGGTTTCGTTTGCTTCTAATTAGCTCAAGTTAGCATGCTAACACACGGAACAAAGATGGTGTCCATGGTGAACATTATACCTGCTTAATATCGCCGTCTTAGCGTTGTCATCATGAGCATGTTACCTTGCTGACATTGGCAAGCTAGAAGCATCGCTGTGCATTGTGCTAGCCTGGCCACAGACTTAGTCTTATTATAAAAGTTCATTGGAGCTTACAGGTTAGTATTGTTTGGTGTTAGGTCCCCAATTAATGTGAGAAAACACCAAGCAAACTCTGACCAGAAGCTTGTGTTCAGTAGAATGTGAAATATTCATTGCCTTGTCATTTTGAGTACTTGCATAATGTGTGTTGACCTTCCGTCCTGTCCTAAAGGTGGCCGACCTCTCTAAATGGGCTAATGCAAACGTCACAACGCAAACGGCAACGCCCAAAAAGCAAGTTCTGCCCTGTCATGACGGTGGTTGAGTATTGGCTCGCTATCATGCTCTTGTATAAGTGAGCGGTTTGTGGAAAACCTTGAGTTCCTGCCGTCACAAACAGAATGCAAACACAGTGGCACGTTGCAACAGGTGTTCTTTTTCACAGCCTTGCATAACAGGCCTCGGGTCTTGTCCGGAACATTTCAAAATCGGACGGAGACTTGTTATTTAATGTGGACTCGGAAGTTGGACAATTGAAACTTGACTTTTGCAATCGAAGGACAGCTTGTAAAGCCTGCACGCTGGAAGGTTTTAGAATTCAAAGATTTGTACTTCTCTTCCAAAAGTAACTTCCTCAGGAAACTATTTTGAAATCCATTTTGAGGAGATAAGAAAAAAATGCTATCATTGATTTCATTCTTATGGAATACGCACCATGCCAAAACTAGTCAGCCTGCCACCCTATGTTTAGTGCATATACTATTATTTATATAAACACATTAAATGCCATTGGTTTTTCCCTGTCAAAGAAACTCACTGTTGAAGGTGAGATATCCAAAGAGGGCAGCCAGCAGGTACATGATGAACATGGCTAGGAAGGACACATTAGCGACGCCTTGCATCTTGGCACGGGATCGGCTGTTTGGAAAGAAGAAGAAAAATAATGTTTAGACACCAGAACATCAGTTTATATGTAAAAGTGAGATACATTCTTCAAACAAACTGCTAAGAAAGCAGCTGTGGTTGTTAAGTTAAGGCGAACACGATGACATAAAAGCAGGTCACACTCACTCTTTAAGCTCCTCGTACATGGGCAGGATGGCAGGGTGGCACACAAAGGCAAAGGACAGGATGGGAACGGCATAGACAGTCTGCAAAAAAAAAAAAAAGGAACCAGAAATTCAGAATTGGCACCCAACTTTTTACAGTACAAATTTTTATAGTACAAATTTCAACTCTCTAGAATGTCTTGCGTCTTTACCTGAGAGTTGAAGACAAAGTATTTGGGCGTGCAGGCGTCCTCACTGTAGTCCACGGCGGTGTTGTTCAGCTGGGACAAGGTGGCGTTGACCACCTGGGTCAGGGTTTCGTTTATGGCGTTGTCGTCTAACCAGGGCAGAGGGCACGGGATCTGGAACTTCTTAATGATCACCTGGAGGGAGGACAAGGAAACGCATTTATAGGCTAAATAATAAGCTCACATGTTTGGGCTGATGTTCAGGAGAACCTCTAAAATGGTCCAATTCAAAAGGCCTTTTTAAAGTGTCTGAAAACAGCCTATTGAGAGAAATAAGTTCTAAAAAAGCACTAGGCTAAGTTGCAGCCAAACTTCAGTTTCCCATTATGGTCCAGGGTTTTTAGACTCCTACTCATTTGCTGCCTGGGAGAGAGGCGGAGGGACAGATTCCATGGAAAAGGTGAATTTTCATTATGACTAACTAAGGCTCATCTGGCAAGCTGGCTCATGTGCTAAAAGGGGTGTGCAGGAAACGTGTGTGTGTGTGTGTGTGTGTGTTTTTATGTTTGTTTGTTTGAGTGTCAGGAATGCGGAAACAGTTTTTTTTTTTTACTCACCACAATCAGGAAGAAGACCATGCAGAGCAGGGACAGACCACTGGTGTAACCTAGGTAACCTGAGGGGCAAAGCAAAGCACACAAACATGAGCTAACTGCTTTTTATGATGCGTCTATTTTAAATTTTACTTTTATCACTTCACTCATTGTTAGAGCTTTTGAAGTGTTTCACACATACGAGTGGTTCACCAAACCATAAACAAGCGTCTATAAAAGAGCTTCCTCTCCTACATCACACCCCCACCCACACACACACGCACACACACACACACACACACTGCTTACCCAAGTTCCTGAGCAGGGACAGGGGCAGGATAATGAAGAGGGACACCAGCAGGACCAGGTAGTCACCGTTGACATACCATTCTCTGAAACACAAGACATGAACACATTAGCCTCACTACTTTAATTAAATAACTCATCAATTAACTTAGACTGAGATGTATTTTCTTCTTAACTTTCGTTTATTAGGGATCACCCAGAGTCTTTAGACAGTTAGATTTGGTCTTTGCCTCATGTTTTACAGCACGTATAGTAGTTTGGATCACATGTAGACTCATCTTTCTCCACACTAAAGACAAACTGAGAAAAACAACCCCAAGAGCGAACTATGGCGTGCCAGAATTGACCGCAGAAATGATCATATTAAATCCCCCTTTCTGTCACGATTGTCTTTCACGTCTTAATGTGCAGCTTCAGGCCTGATCAAAGCTCTCAGCTGCTGCTCTGACACAGCTTGTGAAGTCATATAGCTTTACCGGCATCGGCATGTCAGCTGTTCACAAGCGAGGCCTGCGCAGCATGACTGCATGGCTAGCACAAATAGCTTTAACAAAGCAGCACTGAGGAGGCCAAACCACATCAATTTTTTAAATCTTGATGCGAGGTCGCAGTGAGCTCATCCCGCGCTCTGTCTCGATGCGGCACGGACTGCGTCTTCTAAAAGGAGCCCTTTGAAGGGCCGCACTGTCGCTCCCTCTAAACCCAAGCACCCAGCAGCAGGACAAAGAGGTTGCTTCCCCCTTTCCAAACAACCAGCAGCCATTTTGCTTGATATGCCACTTCACCTCGAGTGCCTCTGCCAGCCGTCTCTGTTCTCTTTTACAACAAACATAAACGTCTTTGTTGTGCCGTTCGCACTAGAACAAACAGCTCTCTAACACGTCAGTCTTTGCCAAAATTTCACAATGTTTGAGACAGACCGTACTGACCCTACAAACACTCTGGATGTGTAAACTAGTCTGTAGCCTATTGATGTTTTTTTCTAAGAAACTAGTCCGATGGTCGGATCTGAATCGTACACAGATGTAATCTATTGTTCTTGGCCAGAGGCCGATCTGGATGACTGGCCCAATTCTTTCTTGTAAATCTGGTCAAACTTGTTGTAGAGTTCAGAACCTAGGATCATACAACTTCAGTTGTTATCAATTTTCCAAACATGTCAGTTGTAGTTTTTAAATTTTTTACATCATCCGAAATGATTTGTTTTTTCAATCTATTCATATTATTTCTCCTAATAGCTGCTGCATGAATTTCATGTTAATTAATAAATGTGAAATGTTGAATAAAATAAAAACACCTAAGTACTGATAATTGTAAAGGCCTACATCCAAATGAAAGCTACACTGTTGGGTTTCTAGCCACTATGAGCGCTATGTAGCAATGCTTACATGAGTGGGTCCCTGTTATGTAAACATGTATTTTGTTTGTTTACAAGAAAAAATTAGGAGGGTGCCTTTAAAGAAAGTCAAATCAGCCATTGACTGTTGGACATATGCACATAGACATCTGTGCTTACCTTTCAAGAACTACAGTTGACAAAAAAAACTTAAAATAAGGATTTTCTAAGTTTGGAAGCTAATAAGATATATCACTCACCCATTGCTGGCTCCCGTAAAGGAATGAATGACGATGGGCAGCTCGTATTTGACAATGTAGAGGTAGCTTGACATGGCTGTGAAGACAAAAAAATACAAACGCAGTTAGAATATATTTCCCTGTCAAATAAGCCAAGATATGTCCATGAAGGGAGCTCCACCACACAAATAGCCATGTCTAATATTTGATGAGTGGCTGACGGTAGAAAAGAAAGTCTCAACACATGCTTTTAGAATGACTACATGGTTTTCACTGGAAGCTACGCCGCGTTCCAAAAACACACGGCCAATTTTTTTTTCCATCCGCGCAGTCAGTGTAGACACAGAGACACAGTGTTTGAGATGGTGGATAAATATAAATGGAAAGATGTGGAGCAGAAGGTTCAAATATAGTCACATTTAAACACACACACAAACACACACACACACACACACACACACACACACACACACACACACACACACACACACACACACACACACACACACACAAGTACACACACTTTCTTTTTTTGCACTGCTAAAATACCACAGTCTCTTTACCTCCGATGTTCTGCATGGTGATGGAGATAGAGGCGGCCAGTTTCCCGGGCATTCCGAAGGCTTTGTAACCCAGCTGTTCATACACCAGCGCGCCTGCCAAGAGGAAACACACACGAATGAGATTTTAGCATTCGAAAAAATACTTTGAAAAGAAACCATTTTTGAAGTTTGACGGCTTTTTTTGTTGTTGTTGTTGGACTCACCTCCTTCATTGGCCGTCTTCAGCAGCAAGTGGACAGAATACAAGGAGAAGATGGCGACTGCACTCAGGAGAATCCTGTAAAACAGACAAGTGGGATAATTATCTCAATGTCAACCCCAGATGGAAATAACAAGGGAAAAACAGCAGCGTCGAGGTTGTACCGGCCCTGATCGATAACATGTCTTAAGAGTGAACACCTTTATCCAACGTGTGGCTCTTAGAGGCCCATCCAATGACAAACGTATTTTCCTGACTGCGGTAAACAAACATATTGATTATTTCTTTCTTTTAGCTAACGTGAAAGTCAGACACTCCTCCTCTGGTGGAAGTGCAGAACATCTCCCAGGTTACTCTTGTAAGGACTCAAATCATCTGAATATCTTTAGGGAAGAATCTGGACTAGATAGTTAGTTACATTTAGTTTTTATTCTGATTAAGGAAATTCGCCCTGTAAATAATCATGCCAAACGCTCTGATTTGGGACAAAAAAGCTTCTGAGCTTTCACAAATAAGGGCAATCCACCAATGTGACAAAAACATGCCTCTCTTTACATTTGGTCAACCCTCAAGGTATCCTCTAAGCACCCTTGGGACGCTGCATGCAGAGCCATCACTATATGCCTATGGGTATTAATAGTCCAGGTGAAAATTAATCTCCTGGACATTTTAAGACCCAGTGCATGTGGCCGTCCAGCTGCCCCCCGGCCCCGCCTGCCTGCTTTCTGACATCCTAATCGTGGGTATCACTTTGGACACCGCCACTAATACAAATAGATTCTTTGGACAAGCCTTTTTCTTTGGTCTGTAAGCGTTATGTAACTATAGTCGCTGATGAGAAGTGCCAGACAGCGTTTTTTTGAAATGCAAACAGACAGGTTCTCTAGTGGCTTTTAGCTTTAATCGCCAACTTCCTCCAGATGCAGGGTTTTGATTGGTCGGCCGCGGGCAGGCTGACTGACTGTAACCCCTCGCTGTTGTGCTCCATTCAGGACGGCCTGCGAGTGAACAGGGGCTCTCTTTCTGTTTACGTAACTCTGGCACGAATGCTCTGGGATTAGCTGGACTAAGCTGCTGCTCCTCCTGCCACTCCCTGCGTCTGTAAACTGACACAAGCCTAGGTTTACTGGCACCAAAGTTATAATGGTATCCTCCTATGAGCGCATATATTAAAACTGATTACTGTATTACAGAAATAGACCCTTTATTGGTCCCTCTTAAGTTAGTTTCCTGCTCTTGAGTGCTAAAGCTTGTGCCTCAGACTCAGTAAGCTGATTGGGGGTCAGTCAGGTGCAACGTCAGTAGTAAGACCTTCTGGTAGTAGTAGTAATACCTTTGGCCTCTTAACACGGTGCTTCTTACGCGTGGTATAAGGAAAGGTGATGTCATAAGTGGCGGTGTTTCCACTGGAAAGTGGGCTCCGAATAGTAAGAAATAATCTGTCCCGTGGAAAATGTTTCTTTTCTAAAAATGAATACTCCACAGTGTTATCTACAGCAAACATGATAGGGAGAAGTTACACTAGAAGGGATGAGCTTTTGTGAACTTTCCACCCGCTCCGGCGTTATCTGCTGCTCAGGGTCGAGAGCAGAGTTGACACAAACACAAACACACACACAAACACACACACACATACACACAAACACAGACACACACAGCTGGCGGGGACTTAGGGAGTACACCAGGACCCGCAACCTTGACACAGCAGACAAAACCACACCTGCCTCCAGTCACCAGCGCCAGATTTCAAATCGTGAAACAAAAAAAAAATTTGGGTGGTTTACTTTTTCCGATGCGTGGAGGACCACCACTTATAACTTCTTACACCCCCCCCCCCCCCATGTGAGAAGACCAGTAATCAAGGAACCAAACTAATGCTCTATACGTATAGGCTGGAATACGTGGTCAAACTTACACAAACAGGGCGATGCCAGTGTTGGCCATGGCGTAGGACAGACCCAGGATTCCACTGCCCATGATGGCATTGCCCAGGTTGAAGACGGACATGCCAAAGGAAGCATTGCCCTGATGCTGTGGGAACATTCGAGAGGTTCACAGTCAGGCAAGGTGAAAAAAACAAAAAACATGACAGACGTAATAATGCATGACAACAAAAGTGTTATAAGAGATGCCCTTACATATTCAGTCTCATACTTCTTCTTGCCCAGGTTGTGCTCGGGGAGGAAGTTTTGACTCTCTGCTTCTACATCGGAGTATTGTCTTCAAAAGGAAAGAGAGGAGCATATTGAGAGTTTGGTTCTTCAAAAATGGCTCATTTAATAATAATAATAGTTCTGTGTATTGTGACACTTGCTTGAAGCCATTCTTACCCGCCCAGTGGGACCTTCTTAGGACAGTCCTGGTAGGTGTACTCATTGCTGTTGGAGCTGCAGCTGTCCTCTTCGGGCGTGATGTTAAAACGGCTCATCTCCGTTTTGGCAGTGGGCTGTTTCATACTGTAGCCTATTTCAAGAAACAAAGGGCCACATTTATTGACTGTTCGTCAACTTTACGCATTCCTGCTGCATGCGTCATGCCATCGCGCCGCAGCCTTTTTTTCTTCCTATTATTTATTTCTGTGCGCGTTCACGTTCCCTTTAAAATAATCATTACAGTGAGCAGGCGCGCGCCCGCAGCCAGCACTCCTCCTGAATCTGACTAGACCATGTGACTTCTCTTTGAAGGGAGGAGGAGGGAGCGGAGTGGAAGGAGGGGGGCTGTGGGTGACGCACCGGCAGTGGAAAAATACCAGACCGGCATCCGCGCACACCCGACATCACCTCAGCCCCTCGCTGGAGTCGCTTACTGACAAAAAGCCGCATGACGCGCAGTTAGATTTTGCGCACATTTCCCTCGGAATTCGTGCCAAAAGAGCAATGTAAACAGGGTGTGTCAGAGTATTTTCCCCCTCACAGACAAGCTTTTTAAGACATTTATGAAAGGGGATGAGATGACATTAAGGCAATGTGAATATTAAATCTAATATTCTAACACAAATCTGTCTCTTGGATGAGTAGTGCGCTCATGTAAAGATATACACTGCCCCAAAGGGTGGCAGGCAACCCCAGATCAATTTGATGACATTATCTCCATGGCCGGCTCCGATGGAAACAATGGCACGTGTTGTCTCTTTATGGGCATGGTGGGTGCGCTCTCTATTTTGCGCAGAGCTATAGACTCGCGGCTCTAAATCATCACAGATAGTCACAGGGTTATTATTAGAGCCCATTTCATATTACACTAATAGGGCATTTACATTTCCTCCTTCTCCCGCTCTCTGTAAATATAGGCTTTGTGTGTGTGTGTGTGTGTGTGGGGGGGGGGGGGGGGGGGGGGGGGGGGTAGGGAGGGACAACCCTCCCTGTGAGTCCAGCACTGCAGCATCAATGTCACTCTGCTTCATGATTTATTTAATTGGACCAGGGTTGACCTGGTAAAATAAAATAAATAACGCCGCAGGCCTTTATGGCAAAAATAGGAAGTTTTCTTGTGTCTTTAGAAAGAGGCATCATTTATCACTGACAATACCTTTGTAACTGACTATTTCCCCAGATGATGCAACATCTTCGAATCAAATGAGATTCATAATACCACCCCAAGACAGTTCACGAGGTAGGCCTTATTATGTAGGCCTACAAATAGCGAAATGAAAAGTGTGTCGGCTAAGATTGTGCCATCTTGAAGATTGAAAATTAGACAATGTTTCATAAACGGTGCCAGCTACACCCTGTCAGTCTCTGTCAGACAATCGGAACACGATAAGGTGTCGGTGTGCGCTTACCTTATATAGAGGGCGGCAGGATGCCAGTACAATCCTTTTCAGTCAAAATAGATACAGCAAAATGTCCGGACGATTTCCTCCAAGCAAAAAGCCGACTATCCTTGAGTCTATTTATATTGTGGAATATGAATAAATTAAAAGGGATGAATGGATCGGCCTGGATCTCAAATCGAAAACACTATAGCTGAAACAGATCAGGTATAGGCTCACAAACAGAAAATTCAACTAGAATCGAAGAAAAAAATCGCAAGAATTAAGATTTATTTCAAAATAAACCAAATTCCCGTATAGATGCGGTGCGCTCAGAGGAAGGAGCCTGTTCTGCTGGAGGAGGGGTGGGGACTCACGCTTTATTGCATCCGCCCGGGTAACGAGAGAGGGAGGGGGGAGAGAGGAGGAGGGGGGAGGGGGCGGGGTCTGTGGATGAAGGCCAGAGACTTTTTACACACCGCGCTGTGACGTGGGTTTGTATACAAACAGAGCACTGGGAGAGACTGCCCCTCTGGAAAAGCACAGCCGTCCTCTGGTAGCGTTCTACACTTTTTTACAATGGGTCTTATCTAGGGAATGCGATAAAAAAAACTACTATCTACACACATCATTACACATTACAGGCAGTAAATTCATAAAATGCGGAAATGTTCTGGATCCTTATGTGATTATCATAGGAACATGAAGGTTACGGTGTGACAATGAAACCTCTGCTAGATAAGCCCTCAACTGATATACTATTTATATGTGTTTGTTTTACTCACCAACAAAATAATCTGACGATTTTCTTTTCTATGACGACACAGCTAAGTAACCTATTGTTCACACCTGCATGTTAGATGTAAGCCTACCACTTCAGTGACAGCCTGCTGCAAAGGCTCATTTGAATCCATTTTAAACTGGATGTTATTCGAAAGAAAGTGATTTTTATGATACATTTTTCTTTTGGTAGCCTAACATAAGGTTGCCATTCCCTTGTTGTGATCAGTAGATACACTGTTAGATAGAATCACAACCACCACAGTCTTCTAAAGGTAAAGTGGTGTGAAAGTGTCCCGTCAGAGCAGATCAGGCTGTGAGGGGAGCTTCAAAGCAGACCTCCCCGTCCTAAAGGAGATTACCCACAAACGCTCTCATGTGACGGCCATCCTGATCCTCACTCATGCACTTGGCACTCCTCGCTGGTCAGGTGTGTGTGTGTGTGTGTGTGTGTGTGTGTGTGTGTTTGTGTGTGAGTATGTGCGTGTGTGTGTGTGTGTGTGTGAAACCTTCTACTGCCTTGGTTTCTAGTTTATTATTAAAGCCGGGTTGACTCAGATCTTTTCAGCCTATCGACAGTCAGACAGGATTAAGGACTGACAACTTCCTGCTGATGCAACTGCTGCTGCTATTACTACACTAGGCTAGTTGCTTTTAGTGACAGCTAACAGGCAGCTACACTCTTACCTATACTTAGACTAGCCACACAATCACCAATACTAATAATACAACTACTATTTCTGCACATTCTAGCCTATCTACAACTATGTGCACCACTTCTAGTGCTTGTACTTCAACGTCTATTTATTGAACAGCTGCTATGTCTGGTATGACTACATCTATGTTGACTACTATTGGTACTTTAGACACAACTAAGTACACAAGTACAACAACCTTCTCTGGAAGCTCATTCCACTTATAGGCAGACTACAAAGGAGAATTTACCCATAATGCATATTTCGGAACAGAGGGCGGTCATGCAGGCCTGTTCGCTCTCTGCAGTGTGTAATATGAACTTGTGTCACAAGATCACAAAGCCAAAACTGAGGGGGGAGGATCGCGAACATTTTGGTCAATTAGTTGAGGGTGTAGAGAACATAATGGTGTTGCATAACGTGCCAGAGAAGAAAGATCTCTCTTTTTTTTTTAAAGTGCAGCAGCTGACATTTCCCCTCCAACATGAGGCAGATTCATAACACTGACTTGACACACCGCCTTCACGAGGAGGATGATGGGGCAGCTTTTGGAGTGTGAGCCGTGGCAAAGAGCATGTACGCAGACAGAGAAAAGCCTTGTGGGGCGGTGCAGCCATTTTTGAAAAGGTCAAACCATTTCCTCTTTTTTGAGGAAGGTGCTAAACAAAAACAGGCACCCAATCGCACAAAATATGTTTTTAAGCCATTTACTGTAAGCGCCATGTGCACAGAAAACACTTTGTTTTCCCTCTTGCCTGGTTCTTTAAGGGTGCACTAAAAACAGTGCAGGTCAATGCAGCAGGTATTCTTTTTTTTTTTGAGGGCACATGTGACCTTTAACCTGGTAAAGTGAAAGGAGTCGCAGATACAACACACAACACAAGCAAACTGACACACACTCACACACACCCATACACACACCCACCCCCCACCCACACACACACACACACCCACACACACAGATATCTACACACTCGGCGTAAAGGGAAAAAAGATCATTGAAAAGAGCAACACAATGAGTGAAAGGACACTTGTGTTGATGCTCTCACTCACTGCTCCTCATGATCTCTGTGTCTGTCACACACACAAACACACGCATTGTGCATTCCTCCGGCCCTCAGTCACACATGAGTACGTTTGTATGTGTGGCTGGCTGTGTACGAGCCTTTGTTTGGGGCTTTAGCTCGACCCAGCAGATCTAGTAAGACGGATCAGGAAACTGGAGCGCGGGGGCGAGGCGTGCAGGACTTGGACGTGGTCTGAACCCCTGTGCCTCTAGACCCCAATCCACACACACACTGAAAACTCCACGTAGGCCTATTACATTAGCTCGGATGTATATGTGAAATCAGTGACAGCTTAAGGTGGCGTCAGCGATTCTGGAGAATGCTTGTGTTCAAAATCACTTTTTGTAAAAAAATCTGTAAATATATCCTCACGATCAGCTACCTGTATTTACTGTGTGTGCACTGCACACAAATGTGTCAGTGTTAATACACAGCCTCCGCTCTGTAAACGGGAATGTTGCTAACATGAGTGGACCCCTTTGTTTACGTGTACCCTTTGTTTCCACTTTCTATACCAATTTACAGAGCCTAGGCTGTGTATCAACCCCAGAGTTTTTTTGAGCGCACACACACAGTACGGACAGGTAGTGGATCGTGAGGAGATATTCGGTGAAGCCTTCTCCAGATTCGCTGACGCCACAAGGCAGAGAGTGGCTCAAACCAAAAACCTTTCCAACTGGTCTGTGATCAGACCTGGCCCTGCTACCAACACTACCAACTGCCACTGCTGCTGCCTTTGCTGCAAATAGTGCTGACTTTGTCTCGTGGCGGCTCACAAGTTCATGGAGAGGGGATTCTGAGAAAGTGTAAGTAACAAGGCCCCCACTGTAACACCCTGCGCACTGAGGCCCTGTACTTTAGCGGGAATGAGCCGCCTCCACACAACAATGCTGCTCAGCAAACTGGTATGGGTGTGTGTGTCTTTGTGAGCATTGGGGCTCGGCTTAAAGCAAGTGGAAGAAGAATTTTGTCTGCACACGTCTTAGCAGGAGGCAACATTTAAAAAGGGCAGATTTCTAGAAGCTCTCTCAGACATTATACGTTGGCTTCTGTAGCTGTTGGTTAATTACAGCTCTGCCATCGATGGGGGAAATGGGTCAAAAAAGACAGGCCCTTTTAGAGTGTGAAAAGAACTTGGGCCTGGAACTATTAGGTCTGCAGTCTAGTGAGCGCTTTCAGAGGAAGCCAGATTGCCACCAGAACACTGTAGGAGACAACGACCAAAGCACAAAATCATGTCAACACGGAAGAGACGGATGGTATCAGTTAGCACTTCCTCATGCTTGTAGAGCTTAGTGCAGAAGGAAATGAATAACAAAAATATCAATGGTTTTGCAGGTTTGCCTGACTCTGATCACACAATGAGTTATTTGTCTGACTTTAGTTTTGGAAAAGTCAGGTGGGAATATGGATTTACCTTTGTTTCGACACATCTTCACAGATAAATATAGCTTAACAGTTCTGGCTGATGCAACTTTGGCTGCTATTACTCTGTTGCTGAGCGCTGCATGTGCTGTTACTGTCACCCCTCTACTAATAATAGGCACTGCCACTTCCAGTACTTGTAGATTATTTATCTATTCATACAACTTATTGTACCACCAAAATAAGTTATTTAGAAGGTTGCCCAACTCTGGCTGCACAATGCATAATTTGTTAGACTGTTAGATTTTGAGAGAAAAACGTAGAGTGTCCTTGGCAAGACAAAGAAGAACAATTTCACAACAATTAGCTTAGCAGCGGGATTTTATAAGAATGCAAATGGTGGCATATTTCCCTCAATGCCAAACTTCTCCTTCAACAAGCGAATTCTTGATGTGGCGCACATTGCCAAGATACAGTATTTTGGATAGATAGTGGGTTAGCTAATTGCCTGCTGCCTCTAGCTTCATATTTAACGTACAGACAACACAGGGGTTATGATCTTCTCACATAACTCTTGCCAAAAAAAAATAAAAAATAAAAGACAGAAAAAATAGTTTCCCAAAGTGTTGATCTGTGACTGTGACATACTGCAGATATCAGAGTAGAGATACGTATGTTTGCCCGAATGTGAACCTAACACACACCCCCCTCCAGGCTGCAAAGAAAGTTCAGGCCTACCACGACAGGATCTACATCATTTGCATATTATGTGAACACAGGCCGGTAGAACTTGAAGGATGAGTGAGAGAGAGAGTGTGTTTGTGGCTGCTGGTTTGTTTGCGGTTTTCTGCTTGTGGCTGGGACGTTATATTATCTATCTCTTACAAGCATTGCACACACATCTACCTGTGCACATTGGAAGCGCTCAATTCTATACATACAGTATGTGAAAGGATATTCAATTCTCTATAAAAAAACACACATTTATAGAAATGTGAATTGACTAGAAATTGCAATGCCCAAATTTGACCTTTAACGGCTGTTAGTTTCCTGTAAAGGTGGAGTTACTTACTTTGTTGTTATTTTTGAGTGGTACATCATAGTTCAGTTTGTCCTACCCACCTCCAAATGAGCACAGATCACAATCAACTGCTGAAAACCCCCTTTCCATTGCAAATGCAAAACAATATGCAACATCTACCACAACTACACGCACAAATGTATCTTTTCAAATGAAGAGGGAAGGAGTGCAGAGTGTGTTTTACCTGAGCGACTGATATTTTGTGTCCTGTCACTGTGAGAGAAAATGAGTTCCCTGATAATTGCAAATGTTGTGGAATGCCGTCAAGGCTCCAGTTGCGGTGACAGCACTGTCAGCAGAAGAGGCCCGTCAACCCAGACAGAAAGCTGCATCAGTAGTTCTGCAGCTCATCTGGAGCAAGCAGTCGAATGCAAAGGCATTGGTTTTGGTTTTTCGTCAATGGGAGCTGACTTATAAATATGCATGAGACGATAGCTGACAGCTTGTAGCAAACCACAACAGGCTTTTATGCAGTAAAAGCATTCTTAAATTCATTATGCAAGTTTTAGCTTGAAAGAGAGAGAGAGAAAGGGGGTGGGGGGTGACTAACTTGTGCACCAACTTAAAGCTGCACCGATCAACACCCAGCTTCTTGGATTAAAAGAAAAAAGCTCTGTCAAACCCACAGAACAAACTATTTGCACCGCACCAGAAATTTTCCTCAGGAGAATGTGGAGACAATACCACAGCTAAAGAGATTGTTTATAATGAACTTATATTTGCCACTTGGCCAGGAACACCATTCCAAACGAATGCTAATGTTGCTACATGTCTCCTGAATGGTGTAGCAGGGACCTACTTGCATTGAACAGGTACAGTAACTAACTCTGGCTAACTGTACTTTAAAAGGGCACACTATCCAACTTTCTGACTCCTCGTGAATGCAGTGGAGGTTAATATATATATATCACTTTGGCACATGTCTCATGGAGTTGACATTCACCTACATTGCCCCAGACTCCAGAGTTTATAACCACCTTGGCAGTCGTCCATTTTTGGAATATAAATCTATTGCCCACTGACCAAACATTCCTCTCCGGACATCATATCTAACCGTGCCAGTCTCCCGCTGAGCCCCCCATGCTGTGTCTGGACCAGATCGCTAACACAGTCCCCCCCCCCCCCCCCCAACCTCCTCCAGGCTTGTCCTTATTAACTTTTCATTTTCCCTGACTTTAGACCAAGGATTTTTTTTATCTCCTCAACCTCATTCACCCCGTCCCCACTGTGAGGGTTCTTGGAACTGTTAACCTCCAAGGAGGATCTTTTATTACAATATAGACGCACAACCTTTTCTTTTTCCAAGACTATCATGATCGCCCGTGCTTTATTAGGTAAACAAAGGTCGTTGGGTTTCTGCTTTCCGGGCTCTCGGTGTGCACAAGACGTTAATGTGAAGATCTGGACGGGTCAAATGTATGAGGGGCAAACAGGGTTAGTTCCTCTGTGAGAATGGAGTATGGATATGGATAAGCTGGGCTGGAGACACTGTTGGGAGTCAGGAGGGTGTCCTTGTTCACGATGAGCCAACAGGTAAGAATTTACATTAGTTTCTCTGGAGCTATTTTGGTTGTTTTCACTATTGAAATAAAAAAGAAGAAAGAAATACATTTGCTTTGGATTTTGGCAAATATTTTAAAAGACCAACATGCATACAACTACAGATGACCGTAGTTGACACCCAAGGGTGGTTGTATTTTCACTAAAAAACCTGTTACTTTCATCTCACACTCATTGTTTTGTTGGTATGTCTGCACAAGTCCAGTGTGTGTGTGTGTGTGTGAGTGTGTGTGTGTATGTATGTATCCTTTTATGATGGGCATCGGGTGCGTCAATGTGACCGCCACTTGACGCTGGCGACACAAAGGAGGCTGCTGGCCATCAGACTGAAAAGCAAACAGGTCGCCAAAGAGGAAGTGAGTTATCTTTTGAAAACCATGTCATGTCGCTCAGACACACGCACACACACACACACACACACACACACACACACACACACACACACACACACACACACACACACACACACACACACACACACACACACAGTTGATCCTGATCGGAGGTGAGGCCTGTGACAGGATCAGGGTCACTACGTAAACACTCCCTAGCTAAACACGACCTCCTAACACAGTGGGAAAACCCACACAGTCCAACAACCATCGCTGGATTCTTGGCACAGTTTGGACTGAGCTCAAGCACAGTTGCCCTAAATGTCACAATCACAGTGTAGTTTTTCCACACAGATTCCCAATCAAACCCCATACCAATCCTAGCTGAAATATTACTGCATGTAAAGCATATTAGGAAAACAAAAGTCATTGTGTTTCTTCATTATGCAACATCAACAATGAATATAAATATATTTTTTTAAAGATATTTTTTTGGCATTTTTATGCTTTATTGATAGTGTAGAGACAGAGTTGAAATGGGGAGAGAGAGGGGGGGGGGAGTGACATGCAGAGAACGACCGCGGGCTGGAATCGAACCCGGGTCCACTGCTGCCCGAGGCCCATGGGGGGGACGCCCTACCAACTGAGCTAAGGGCACCCCAATATAAATATTTTTAATATCTTACCAAACTTTCATCCTGTGTACCTAAAACTAAAACAGTGTCTAAAATTGGTTGTTGTAGTTGTCCAGCTATATGGTCCACTAAAGTAAGAGTCATGTGTAAGCCAACTGAAGGGGTCTACAGGAAAGTCCTTAAAGTAAGCTAGGTCTGATTTTGAAGAGACACGTTGTTATGTCCCTTTCAGAGACCTGCTTCATACTGTATCTTCTTATCTGATTGCAGACAGTACTGCAATCTGCTGTTGGGTCTACCAACATTTTCCTTCGATAGTAGACGTTGAGACCATTAACAAATTCAGCACAGTCTGCAGTATCCACACTTTGCTTTGAGACCCTGCGGGGATAGATTCTGGTTTGGTGGAGAATTCCAACAAACACGATTGTCAGTCTTCATGTGTCGAAGGCCATAAAGGGCTAATGTCATGGTTACTGCACTAGTGACTCTCGCTGGTTGTGAACCTCTGCACCATCACACTCCCATTGAGCATTGTTACTAAAAGATGATAAGAAATGGCTGGTGACGCCATATGTATCAGAGAACAACAATTGAGTAAGCAGTGAAGAAGACCTCAACTAAACTGCATGACCATTCCAAGGCAGGAATCACTACCAATCTTATGACCAGCAACCTAGCATCTTGACGTCCTGGTAGTGCGTCCAGTTTGATCCACACATGGGGGTAAAATCTCACTCAGGCTTTCTACTTGAATTATTAAATTCAGTTTCCCATCGTTTCTAGATGTGCAGGAGTATCTCTCGATTCAGGAGCCTTACCTTAGTAATCCTCTTAGTGGTGGGAAAGTGGTTTAGCGGGCGCATTCTTTATGACAGGAGGACAAATGGGGGGATCACGTTAGCCTTAGGGGCCCCAGAGGGGAGGCAGAGTGGTGGGGGGGTTGGTCGTCTCACTCTCCAAAAACTTTCCACCCAGGATGGACCCGGGTCAGTCCTGTGAACCCACTGACTCCCTGTCCGCCTCTTCTGGACTGCTGTGGGATGTGCGCTTTTTTTTAAATTATTATCAATGAGAGGCAGAGAATGAAACGCAGACAGACAGAGGGAAGAAAACTGTGTCAGAGGTCACAACGATGCAAAACCAAAAACCATAGTTCTTTAGTAAGCACCCAAGTTCCAAAGTCATCATCATTAGTTATTTTTGTTACAAATGAGTTAAATTTAAATTAATAAAAATAATTCCCAATGTTTGTTTTTATGGTTTTTATCATGTTTTATCTTACTTAGGGATCTGATGTGATGCTAAATAACTGCTCAAAGACCGCTGCACCTTAGTCTGGTGACATAAGGACAAGACGGTTCGCTGTAGTCACAGACAGGAAGTTAGCCAAAATGATCCAACCGCTTACTTGTCCTTTAATTGTTTTCACATCTATTTAAACACAAATGTGTTCAAATGTTTTTATATTAAAGTCCTTATTTTCTCTAAAAAATATTATTCTTGACTCATCTTGAATGTGTGGGGTGTGTACATACGTGTTTCCATTCAAACGTAACTGGGGCTAGTAGCTAACCCTGACCGTCATGGACCACCAACAATTACAAGAAGGTGTTTGTTTACCTTTCCAAAGAATGTGGTTGAGGCCAATTTATTTTATTCTATGTCCCCCTGTCTACTCTTTCACTGTGACTTTAAGACATCCACATGGAAAACCACTTTCACCTTTGTACATCAACAGAATCAAACAAATAAGACAGAGACACCGATCTGTGTTTGTTTTTGTGTTTGGATTATAACTGAGCCCTGGCTATTCACTGTAGCATCATGAGTATCCCTGACAAAGAGGTACAAGTTTCACCACTCATGCGGCTCCAGCTGTTTGGCTTTGTGTGGCAGTTGCGTGTGTGTTTGTGCGTAATAGTGTAGCTCTCAAAACAAAAAATCGAGTCTGAGAATCTCACACTACCAGCGGGCTAACAGGAAAAAAAAAAAAAAAAAACAGGGAAAGAAGAGGTAGCTCGGTTCACAGCGCAGGGTAATGTTAGGGCACCGATGTGGCACAGGAATTAGTAGGGCGGCTGTCACTGAGAGGATTAGGAGGAGGTTAGCCACACACACACACACACACACACACACACACACACACACACACACACACACACACACCATATACAGTCATATGAAAAAGTTTGGGAACCCCTCTCAGCCGGCATTATAATTGACTCTGCTTTCACAAAAAATATATAAAAGTGGTATGTCTTTAATTTACCAGGAACAGCTAAGTACTGGGATGTTTTCGAAACAAAGATTTTTTGAAAAGCAGTATTTGGTTGTATGAAATTAAATAAAATGTGAAAAACTGGCTGTGCAAAAATATAGGAACCCTTGTGGTTTTGTTGATTTTAAAACTGAGGACTTTAAACACAAAGTTGGTTGGATTATGTTGTTAAGCCTTGAACCTCATAGAAATGTCTGTTTAATCATGAGAAAATGTATTTTAGGTGCCTAAATGCAAGTTGCACTTCTCTTTGACTCTCTTCTGAAGTGAGACAGAATGGGATCATCAAAACAGCTCCCAAAAGATCTGAAAAACAAAGATTGTTCATTGTCATGGTTTAGGGGAAGGCTACAAGAAGCTTTCCCAAAGGTTTCAATTGTCAATTTCGACTGTAGGGAACGTTGTCAGGTAATGGAAGGACACAGGCACAGTGGCAGTTAAACCCAGGCATGGCAGACCAAGAAAAAAACAGGAGCGGCATAGGTGGAGGATTGTGAGAATGGTTGCACACAACCCACAGATCACCTCCAAAGACCTGCAAGAACATCTGGCTGCAGATTGTGTATCTGTACATCGTTCAACAATTCAGCGCAATTTGCACCAAAACATCTGCTTTTCATAAAGACCAAATAACTTATTTTTTGTCTCATCAGTCCAAAGAATTTTCTTCCAATATGAATCTGGCTTGTCTAAATGAGCTTTTGCATACTCCATGCAACTGTATCTGTGGCGTGGGCGCAGAAAGGGCTTCCTTCTCATCACCCGGCCATACAGATGTTTTGGTGCAAATTGCACTGAATTGTAGAACCATGTACAGATACACAATCTGCAGCCAGATGTTCTTGCAGGTCTTTGGAGGTGATCTTTGGGTTGTGTGCAACCATTCTCACAATCCGCCGCATATGCCGCTCTTGTACTTTTCTTGGTCTGCTAGACCTGGGTTTAACTGCAACTGTGCCTGTGTCCTTCCATTCCCTGACAACGTTCCTTACAGTAGAAATTGACAATTGAAACCTTTGGGAAAGCTTCTTGTAGCCTTCCCCTAAACCATGACAATGAATAATCTTTGTTTTTAAGATCTTTTGGGAGCTGTTTTGATGATCCCATTCTGTCTCACTTCAGCAGAGAGTCAAAGAGAAGTGCAACTTGCATTTAGGCACCTAAAATCCATGTTCTCATGATTAAACAGACATTTCTATGAGGTTCAAGGCTTAACAACATAATCCAACCAACTTTGTGTTTAAAGTCATCAGTTTTACATGCTGTTACAGGCATTAAAATCAACAAAACCACAAGGGTACCCATATTTTTGCACAGCCAGTTTTTCACATTTTATTTTATTTCATACAACCAAATACTGCTTTTCAAAAAATCTTTGTTTGGAAAACATCCCAGTACATAGCTGTTCCTGGTAAATTAAAGACATACCACTTTTATATATTTTTTGTGAAAGCAGAGTCAATTATAATGCCGGCTGAGAGGGGTTCCCAAACTTTTTCATATGACTGTACAACTTCACTCCAGAGCGTGGGTGGTGACTGAAATCCATGTTGGGATTTTGCACGTCACAATCGACTATGACACACAGCGTCACAGATAGTCTTGTGACTTTTGAAAGTAGGGCTCTCTGCATATGTTCCGGTGTGCATGCTAAAAGCATGCTAACTTATGCTACTAACTTAGCACTAAACACAAACTATAGCTATGTGAATGTCAAACGTTTTGCAGGAATTTGGACACGAACAAAAGTATTGGATGAATTGAGAATTAGACATGATGGCTACAGATGGTCATTAAGGAATCTCCTAAATAAATGGCATTTCGTCCTGGTGAGGGCACAAAAGTCTGCACCAAATGCCATATTAGTCGGTCCAATAGATGTTGAGACACAAGTCATAACGTTTCAGTCACTGATGATACTATAACTCAGGGGAGGGTTATGCTTTTTTTATAAAATGAAAATAAAGCCTATAGCCAAATAACCCACCCAAATGTTCCCATTGTCAAGAGGCAGTCAAGAAATGAGCTTCAGATATTGTTGTCAGGATACACAAAACCAAAAAAGTTGGGAGACAAACATTACGCTTGATTAAAATAGGCATCTCATTTTACAAAATGTCTGATTACTAAGTGTCTGTAGTTTCATTTCCTTCCCCTAAAAACAAGCATCATATTACTGGAGGCACATTTTTGGAATAGCTGCAGAGTGACAAACCAAGCCTGGTCACAGCTACATGATAACCTTTGAGTTCCCGTTTGGTCTGTGTGTCTCTGCTCGTCTCAACCATCATCTATACTATCTATGGTCTCAACATGGCAACGTCCCCTCAACACAGGAAGCCTCATAATGAAATGCCTTTGCTGTGACGGTTTCCTGTCTGCAGCTGGAGGTGAAGAGGATGTAAACAGGGGCCTGATGCCGGGAAGGGGCGGTACTATGAAGTCAAGTGTCACCTACTGTAAAACAATGTAACACCCAGAATAACAATAGCGTGTGAATGGCGCCAATTCATTCTTTTTCTTAAGAAATAGTCTGCAGCCCTTCTAAATCATGAGGAAACAAACTTTTGGTCTACTGAAAATTACACTTTGCCCTTTATACTGCGAAATGCCTCGATGAGCAACCTTTTCTAGTTAAAACATGAAGGTATTTCAAAAGAGGGTGATCAAACTTGACTACAAATAGGATTTGACAACAAGTCGTACTCCCTAAGCCCACTCAGACTTTTAAGGGAGATTACCACAGTATCACAAGGAAAATTGCTGTAATGATGAAAAATTGTTGAGGAAGGTCTGGGGCAGGGGTCTCCAACAGGTCGATCGGGTTTTCAGTAGCTCGCCTGACTGTTGGGGCCGCGATTTGCGGTAGATGAATGTTCACATGTGTCTCAAAGGGTTCCTCTATCAGCTGTTGTGTGTGTCTGTGTGTGTGCGGCTCTGTGGCTCTGCATGCGGCCATGCGTGACTACGGCATGCAAGCGGGAGAGTAAACGAGCAGAAGCAAGCCGTCACTGAACTGGTGGCGAAAATAAATGCAGCTGAACAGAAAGAAGTGCTCTGTAAAACTAGAACAGTTTAGACTCCACATCACCGTGGCAACTCAACCTATCTATCAGCTCAGACAGCGCAGAGAAAAGTCTGATGAATGCATGTGATGGACCAGGCAAGTTTCAGTAAGTTTACAGAAGTGCCACACTGTTACTGTCTTTGACCTTTGGATAAATGCATTTAGTCATTTTAAAGGGAAAACACATTGTATTTATTATTTCAACTATGAGTTATTTGTAGAACAGCATGCTAGTGTAGCCATACAAGATTGTTTTTCTGAATTTTCAATGCTGCTTTATTTTTATGTTTTAAATTGGGAAATACATGTTCCAAAACGACCAATAACCTATGTATAGAAATGAAGCAAGCAGGCTAATAATAACCATTAATGAATTATAGGCTATCGCATCACTGTAGGCCTAATTGTCCACAATAATCTCACAACAGCCCCCCATCCAAAAAGGAACTTTAAAAAGTTACAACTGTAAGGTCAGTTCAAATAAGCAGTTGTTTATTTCTGTAGTGCGTATTGGCATCTTTGAGCAAAATACCCCCAAAATGTTCTGCGCGCCACTTTGCACCGCGTATCTCCTCCACACCTGGGCGGTGACCACCTGGTCTAAGACATTTCCTGGGGGGAAACACTGTTGTCACAATAACAAGTCTAATATAGACATTGATGTCAATTTTCAGTGAAGTAAATGAGGCCCACAAAAAGTGTAAGTAATTTTTTCTTGGACCTTTGAATTATTTATAATAAGCATTGGGTATTGCAATTTCACACGTGTACAAACAAGAGCTTAATTCATTTGATGTGTGCTACGTAAATAAATATTTGCGATTTGATACAAGTAGCTCTTGGCCACTTTCATTTTTTCAAAATAGCTCTCAGTTGAACTCTGGGGAGTTCATGACCTCACTGTCGAGGTGAAAAGGTGAGCACACACACACACACACACACACACACACACACACACACACTCACACACACACACACACACACACACACACACACACACACACACACACACACACACACACACACACACACACACACACACACACACACACTAAAGACTAGCTAAAATATATTCACAACATGCATTGTACAAATGACAAAACGTGTTTGAGGAATACATTGACATTTAGAGAAATGCATTCAGTCTCTTTCTTGCCTAAGTTAAATGAGAAGATTGTTACCACTCTTATGTCTGTACACATAGCTGGGGCCAGCAGCAGGCTAACTTAGCTTAGCATGAAGACTAGAAGCAAGGTAAAAACAGTTAGCCTGGGCTCAGTCCAAAGCTAACAATACCTGACTACCAGCACCTGTAAAGCTCACAAAATGTACTCATTATTTATTTATTCTGTACATTGTATTTGAATCTTTAGACACAACCAGACTGGCTGTTTCTGTGTCCTAGCCTTAGCATCATAATATCTTGAGACGTAACTGTGCTTCTGCGACAAACACCCCGACAGTCAGGTTTCAAAGGTCCACATTTGTTTGATCACTTTAGTGCAGCGGAGACAACAAAGTTTGTGGTGCATGTGTGCTACCATGAGCGCAGGTATTTGGCGGAGCGGTGCGACCCAGTACATATGACTAATTGCTCTCTAGTGTGTATGCTAACCTGCGCTCCTCCGTCTACGGGACTGTTGTGTTGACTGACCGTTGACATGTTACCATAACACAGGCATTCTCTTATGTAATGTTTCCCGTATATTTGTAAAAAAAAAAAAAAAAAAAGGTTAAAACTGTAATCCGGCATTTCTAGTGGCCATAAATGTAATTGCAGGCACTTCTGGACCAGAGTTTCTTTCAAAACTGAACATATTTGACTGTATGAAGTCAGTATGTTCTTACCTTCAGAATGCTTTCTCTGTGTGTTCTGATCCAACATTGTGACCGATTGTACGTGGACAATCGGGAACTTCAGACACGGCAACACACACAGCGTGCAGAAAGATCTTTTCATCAATTTTGAAAATGTGGGACCTAGGACCATGTCTTACAAACCATATACTGTTTATAAAAAAAAACTAAATAAAAAAACTAACAGATGTAGGGCTACTGGAATGCACAGGTCTGAACTCAGTACTACTGAGTCTGAAGCTCCCATGTCCTGAGTGAAAGAACACACCGCTGCAGCGCGGCAAATACGAGGTCGCCCCTTCGATAGTATAACAGGGCAAAGCAGCAAATACAGGCTCTTTCATCAGTGGGTCATATGCTCAATCACCATTGTTTTAACTCACTATTTGATAGATAGAAACTTAACAGACAGTTAACTTTATAAAAAATCTTACGGAGCATAAATTTAAGTTTTGAGTTTTAGGGTCAGGTATGGATCAAGTGTTAAAAGACTGAAGTCGGGATTCCCTACTCAATGAGAAAGCACACAACAAAATAAGATGGCAGGTTTGGAGTGTTTACCAAAGCTCAGTAACCTACATTTAGTGACATCAAATGCACATGACAACAACACCATCAAACATGACAGATCATATCAGATGTCACATCACATGCTTCCTCAAAGCCTTCTAAAGTAACTGTGATTCACTTCATAATAAGCTCTGGGCTTCAAAAGCAAGCTAAATAAAGACCATTGTTGCCATGCATGTTATTTTCCATCTTGGTAGCTGTAGGCTAATGCACAGAAAAACACATTTACCCTATTTGACTTCCCAAAACCACTCAGCTCAAAGTAACCACAGCCTAAATAGTGGAAGAACTGAGTTGTTGGCATAAACAGCAACAGCTACTGCGGTCGAATAACAAAGTAAATAAAGTTCAAGGATGATTATTCTACATTACATTACTACCACTGGTGTTTGATTCCTGCCATTCCAGTAAGTCATAGTGCTACCTTAAAAAATAGCTCTGGTGTTCATCAATCACTTTTTCATCTGATCTGACCTGATTCCAGCTCAGTGTGAATACGCTGTGGAGAGGAGACAACACTTTGTGACCCACATCTGAAACGTGACTTTGTACCCTTCTGACTTCAGGCCTCCTCACTTGTGACTTGTTGACATTGAACCCTGGTGTGATGATTTTGCGCTCTGTTGCTCATGTGAAAATTTACCCAAATACTACTTGCAACAAATGAAAAAAACTGCCGAAATCGAAAGGATAAATGGGGTTTTTAGTTTAGATTTAAAGGCCTCAATAGAGTCGGATTGTCTGATGTCAATAGAGCATTTATTACAGACGGGGTGTAATGAGATCAGACAGGTATAAAGGGATAAAACCATTTACAATTTTTTGAAGTCATGAGACTTAGTGTCTGATCCGACATGATTAGAGAGCCAATGAAGCAAAGCTAAAGCTGGTGTACAGTTGTCTATTTTCTGGTTTTATTAAAAGTCCTTGCTGCAGCATTCTGAACCATTTCAAGACTTCCAAAGTCAGAAGTTACATAGAAAAGCATTACAATGGTGTAGTCTGGGTGAAACAGAGGGGGGGTTAGGATCTCTGCATGAGCCACAGAAAGAAAAGACAAAGTAAAAATCTAATTTTTGTTATGTTGCGTAAGGGGAAAAGGTAATTTTGGGGATTTCTGTGCAGATCAACAGAGGATCAAAGCAGCATCTCAATTTTATCGGAATTTAGGAGTCACATACAGCTGAGTGTCATCAGCATAGCAGTAGCAATGTACTGTATTCTATAATTGCATACAATTGGGTGAAGAGGGGAAATATAGGAAGAAAAAAGAAGAGGGCCAACCACAGAGCCCTGCGGTACTCCATATTACATTCCATAAAGTACTGACATTATTGTAGGAGAAACACTGTGTGTTTTGCCCCAAAGTAAGCAGTTAAGCCAAGCCAGAGACTTTAAATAGCACATTTTTGCCACCTGTTGCCAAATGCCGGATAGCTGCATTACACAGGACAAAAATGCCTCCAGCCGTGAATGTGGTTTACAGCTTGTCCACGGGCAGATATGTTGGAATGGAGAAAACCACACACAAGAAAACAGCAGCACATGTGGCAGGCCTCATGACAGGTTAGCCCTCTTCTCTGCTGCAGCAACATTACACAAAATAACTTTTGTATACCTGTTATGTAACAGTATTCATCTTACTCTGGCTGGGTTTTGCAATGGCTTTATGGCAGTGAGGCACTGGGCCAAACTGTTTATTTGACAGTAGTTTTGGATCTGAGTGTGTGTGTGTGTGTGTGTGCGCGTGTGTGTGCGCGTGTGTGTGTGTGCGTGCGTGCGTGTGCGAGTGTGTGTGCGTGTGCGCGTGTGAGTGTGTGTGTGTATGGGGGTAGGATGGGTGAGAAAGTAGCTGAAAATGACCAGGTGCTGAGGAGCTCTGCAGTCCGTGGCACAGTTAGGTAACATTTGCTGTGGGAGAGACAGGTTAAGTTGACATTGAGTCCTCAAAACTGGGACCTACCTGCTTCATCCAGCCTCCTCTCCACCTACAATAAACCTAGTATGTCTTTGTGTCCAAGAAACTCATGTTAGACAGTGAAAACAATGGAGAAGTGGAAATGGAAATTTGCAAAGAAATGAATATCAATTTTATCCAGTGTCAAGGTGTTCTACATTCCAATGCTTTTAAATCTTTTTTTAGTTGGATATCCCATTTTGGGATAGCTGGTGACATATTGTTCAGCCATTGTCAATTGAAAAAAAGAACTGTGCTGTGGGTCTGCTCTAGGGACTGAGGTGCTTGTTTATAAATGGGCGCTTTTATCTGCTTTTCTTTAGGTGTTGTTGCTGTGCTGACTTTACCTCCATGTGTAGACAAAAGATCTTAAAGCACCACCACTCACGAGGCTGCAACAGTAAAGCCGTCTAGTCCATGATATCTTTTTACATAACCTTCAGCCGTGCACTGAGACTTCACTCATTGATTGACAGCTCTGTTTATTGATACAGCCCAAAGATGATTTACTTTGTTTTATTAATCGTATATGTGATTTTTTGCCAGGTACCTCAGAAGGTGTCATTCAATTCCAAAAATGTCTTTTATTATCCTTGTGTGTGTTGCGTTAGTTGAGAACCATCTTGCTGTTGCGTAACTCTGCTGCTCCTCACCTTGATGCAACTTGTTAAATATCAATTGATCTTGCACAAAAGTCAGACATTTCCCTTAAATACACTTTAGATGCTATTTGTATTGTGAATGATCTCCTTACAACTATCACTTATTTTAGTATAATGAGACCTGAGCAGCACACATAGAAAGTATTTTTTGACGGGATGTATGAGCTGCCTTTTCCTCTGTAAAAGTGCCAATGTTCATCACAACATTTGATCCTTTTCAGCGCTCCATAATTGGGTTTAATGAGATGATTCTCTGCACGATGAACAAAGTGTGTGGAACTCTGGTGTTTGCCTCTGATCAGGCCTCCCGGTTAAAAATGCTGCAAATACTCTAGAGGCTCATTGGCTTTCAGCATTCCTTATGTATATATAACCGCATTAACAAAATAAGTCACATTCAAGAGAATGGTATTTTACTGAGAGATGAACTTTTGGCTCGGTGATTTAACCCTTCTGAGCGTGGAACGTCCTTCTTGTTATGTATTGAATACAGCACTGTGAGAAAATGACATTGTTAAGGAAGTCCCCCTTGTTATAAAACAGACTTCCTGACTCTGCACCTGCCAAAGCTTCTTTTCATTTTCTCAAGGGAATACCAGATGGGAAATGACCTCACATATTATTATATATATATAGATGACAGATTATATAGGACGTTTTGGAGTCAAGACCAGATTTTTTAACTCAAGACTAGGGTTAAAAAAAAAGACATTTTAGAGCATTTAGCAGCTCTAATGAGACAACATCTCGAAAGTAACCTTGCTTCCTTTTAGAGTACTGCCACAAATGAAGGTGAAGCCAACAGATACCAGCGGCGGGGCTTTCCACATTGGGTCTCCTATGGCTGGATGCATCTATTTCAAAACCCACTCAATGTCCCTCTGCTTTGACTGAGATTGTGGCTTCCTCCTTCTTAATACATGAAATTCATGAAGCAGGACTGCCATTAAAACCAAGTTTATTTGAGTGAGTAAAGCTTTTTAACTAGTCCGACCGAAGCACTGGAACATATTCCTCCACTGTTAACATGCATGTTGCTTAGTGGAAGCATAAATTGCACTTGTATCCTAAAATGCCTGTTTCCTTTACTGTTAATTAAAGATAAAATTAGAAAAGGCTTCATCATGGGTTAACATTGGAGTTGAGATATTTCAATAGCACATGACGGTCCACTAGGTTAATAGTAAATAAATCCATGGTCATTTTTCCCCCCTGTAATTTCTGGTGTCCATGACTTATATCCTGCACTACCTCACTCACTGGTGTGTATCAAGTTAAATATTTGCCTTTGACGGAAATAAAGTGTTCCTGTTCGCAGGAATCACTTGAACGCACGCATGGTATTGCCGAACATTTTTTGTGTCCTCCAAATGAAGGCAGGAGATTGTTGCATTGTAAATGGGACAGGCCTTCTGTTTAGTTAGAATTAAGAACAGGTTGAAAAGGACAATACAGCCATGTCACGTGTGTTCATATTTCCATGCAACACTTTTCCGCTCCAGTGTTTAGAGAACACACAGCCTGTAAGTGATGAGGGCCTGGTGACGTAGACAAACCTTTTCTCTTTGGTTCTTTGCCTGTGTAATCCATTAAATATTGTCTTATTGTCCGATAGCTTCCTGTTTGAAATCCTGAAAGATACTGTCTATTGTTTCCAAGAGCTCTCCACCCTGGCTAATGAGACAAAAAGAAATGATTTGGCAGTACCTCAGTTTGGCTGACGGTTGTTGTCTTGTATCAGCAAACAGTTTCTGTTACCAAAATAAAAGAAGAAAAAACTTTTTCGACACATTACAAAAGATGAATTATACAATAGTCCTTTCCCCCTTATCTTTTTCCCACACAGTCAGTCACATCAGCTTAGCGTAATCCGACTCATGCTCAGGTAATGAGAGAAAACGTGACAGGAGCAAACAGTAGCGCCAACTGAACAAACAACTTCCCATGCAACTGCCTTAATAGGCCGTACCCTCTTTTTTGGGGGGGATATGCCAGAAGTCCTTTTTGTTTGTTTGTTTTTAATAAAGTTCCGTCGGATGCTCAGTACTGTCTGGATTTACATTATGAATTCCATACTGACCCTGTCTGAGCCTCTTGACCCCGGCTTGTACAATATCTTACATATTTCTTTACAGCATGCGACAGGCTCTCTTTAATGTAAAATAACTCAACTAAGCCTTTTTAAATGACAACTGTACATACTAGCAGAACCCTCCTCCCCCACCCCCAACGTTTTGGAATTTAAAGAAATATTGTTTTTCCATCGAAGGGATTTAGTATTGTCTCTGTTCTCTCACTGACTGTCACACATTTTTCACTTATCCGACAGTGTCTGGTTGAGTTTCGAGACAAAGTTGGAGCATCTTGAGCTTCATCAGAATTCTTTTTACTGCATTTGAATGTAAGGTGTACATGTAGAAACCTGTAGGTTGTCATTATTGTACAATATTGAAATAAGAGAAACCATTGGATAAACCTGTATTTCATAATTTGGTAACATTTTTATCTGGCAGTGTTTGTTGTATTTGCACACATTAGGTGGTGTTGCCACATTGGCTGTCAGGGAGAGAAATTGCGATACATGAGCCTGACACTATTAGAACCTGCCTTACAGTATTTGCATAACTCCACCCAGTTATATGTAACCTCAAGCTGACATTTTTTTAAATAGAGTGGCACCATTTGAAGTTTGGCATTTGACACACACACATCTGAACGCCACCTGCATACAAGTCCAAATGGCCAAAACAGTGTGTGGAAATGATTTTCGGCATTTTGCTCAGCCTGCTTTTATTTTCCTCTTCAACTAGCTCATTTATTTGAGATCTGTGCATGTTTATGGACCGCAGCCAGAGGTATTGTGAAAGGTTCAGGTTTTGTGGGAAATTGGACACCACCGTCGTCTATTTACTGTAAATTTGTCTACAGTGTCACAGCTTTGGCCATGTATAGGAAACATAGGAAGTTATCTTAGTGGATCTTATTTTGGGTATATATTTGTCCTTGTTCATGTATGCAGGGGAATTCTACGACTAGTTAATATTGTACAACTAGACAAGTCCTCCTCCAGCGGGGACATTATGAACTGAACTGGACACATTCCAGCCCGAGGTGACTTTTCATTGTTGGGCATGTCGCTCTGGAATGTAAACGTCGTATCACAAACACAATGAGTCACAAAGCTTTTGACTCTGGGATGGATCTGATCTAACCCACAGGAAGTAATCACACGGATGCCATCACTCACATAACTATTAACAATGGGATGACGGCCGGTGTTGTGACAGGCTTGAAGTAATTATAATATAACTCTATTTAGTTATATTTAGTTGTATAACTTTACTTGTATGGCACTACAACATATAAGTTGCTGTAAGCTCATACACAAATGAATTGGATTGTGAACAGTAGTTAATTTCACAGTTTAGATATATATATATATATCTACCCCCCCCTCCCCTCCCACACACACACACACACACCTGTCAGTTAAAACTGTAATTAAACATTGCAGGAACAGTTTGGGTACCATCAAAGCATCAAATATAAAAGAAAAAATATACAAACTATCTGTACTTGTATGTTAATAGGGAAAACAAGGGGGCCTAGAATTGACACTTACAGGTACACTGCAAGTAAGTGCCATTAGGCTATGAAGCTCCAAAGAGATTTAATGGGACACTGGTGCACCCGAGAACCAAACAGACATGAAATGAGTATTTGAAATAATTTTATTACAAATAAAACGTTTTACAAGCACAAGTTCTTTCAATTACTCATCCATTTTCAAGATGGCCAATGGAAAATGTTAAGGTGGATATGCATAGGACACATAGGGGGTGCTCGAAGCGGGAAGGTCCGGCCTCACTGTATATATGTTCAGTATGTTTCACAGGGACATATGAAACTGTGGGGCTGGAGCTGGGTGTCTGCAAACATAGCAAACGTTGGGCATTTTTCCTGGAAAAGGGGGTGAATCAGATGGGGTATCAAAACAACTTGAGCAGTGACGCAAAACCTCCAACCGTTAAGTTTGATACTTACTAAAAAAAACTGGGCAAGAAAAAGTACATGACGTTAACAAAAAAGCTTATTTTTGTGTATCACTGTATACTGTGCTGATCCAATTGGTTTATTTTCTAACACAGTAGGAGAGGCACACTGAGCTGATTGAGCTAGGGGAAGGTCTTGGTTGAATCTGATCCCAGGCCAGCTTGATGAGGACCATAGACTTGAATGCAACACCATCTCTGCTCAAAAGGAAACATTTTAAATGACCTTGTATCCATTGCATACATTTACAGGTACATAGTATACATAGAGCAGAGTTAAGGTGTGTGAAGTGTACAGTATATTGAATTACTTTTAATGTTAGATCTTTACTCATTCAAAAGCCTGCCTTTAAAGAGTATAGCATATAGAGAATATATTTACACCTTGTCCCTTTATGCTATCCTCTACCTGTCATTCACTTCTGTATATTCTCCTCCATCTTAATCTCCATCTCTCTTTTTCCCCCGTTTGTCAGGAAATTAAAGTGTCAGCAATTCAGGAGAACACTTTTCGTCAAAATCACCTTCTGTCAAAATCAGTGAATATTGCCTCACGCTCTGCTACCTGGCCGTACTGTGTGTGCACTGAAATATACACAGCCTAGGCTCTGTAAACTGGTTTGTAAACTAAAGGTAAGTAAACAAAGTGGGCCCACCATAGCAACATGCCCGTTTTACAGAGCCTGTGTAATTTTCTTTCAGCACACTCAGAGTACGTACAGGTAGCTGTGCTTCTAGGTCAGAATCAAGACCACCCCGAGTGTGTGTCCAGTGTTTGTGTGTGTGTGTGTGCTTTTCCCTGTGTTTGCTTTTTGTGTGTTTGTGTCTCCGTGTATGTGTGTGTGTGTGTGTGTGTGTGTGTGTGTGTGTATGTCTTCGACTGGCTGCCCTCTCACACCAGAGCGTGGTTTCTCTCGCCGTGTCTCCATCTCTGCCAGTGCGGGCGTGTCACCCAGCACCTTCCAGTGAGACACACCAAATCATAAAGCCGGCTCTGATCTCTGACACTCCTGAGGGAGCCGGGGGAGCTGCCATGTACCTGAGAGGAGGTGACTAAATCACACACACACACACACACACACCCCCCACCCGTACCCAACATATTATGTAACACAGACACAGATATGTCATTCAAGGTCACAGAAATAGTCAACACAGACATTTCTGTAAGCAAGAAGAAGAAAAGAGTACTATTGTCGGAAATAAAATTAAAAACTGCTAAATACAGTGCCATATAGACTGACCACACCACATTGACTCTAAAGAAGATCATATAAAAGAACACACCACATGGGAACTGTAGAAAATACAACAACAAAATCCTTTCACTTACAAATAATAATAAATATAAATGTTTTAAATAAAAATAGATGGTGACAACTGGAACAACATTTGAATTCATGACAGTAATGAATTACAATTACAATTAATTACAAGAAAAATACCCTGTAAAGAGTAAGCTATAAACAAAATAGAATCTGAACAGAATCCTGCCTCAATTACCAGAAAAAACAGATGTGTATCTTCAAAATATTAATGAATTAATATCATAAATATTTACAAATTATGCCTGAAATACCTTACATTTAAACCCCTCTCTTGTCATTTGAATATAATGTGTGAACTATACAGGATACAGACTGTACAACAAATATTTTGCCAATTGTTTGTGTGATATTTTAAAAGGCTTCTTAGACTATAAATCCATCATGTGCCCACTGTGTCCTCTGTGGCTGACAAGGACTTCTGTGTGACGTCAAGGTGCTATTCATGTATGTGTGTGTGTGTGCTCCTGGAAGTCACATGATCAGAACCTCACACACACACCCTCTGCTCATTGGCACATTGAAACCTGTGTTTACGGTAACTACAGTGTACGTATCATGTGTCTGTGACCATTGACCCGGTGTGAATGTTGTGTTTGGGCCGGGCATGCCTCTGTGTTTGTGTGTCTGGGTGTTTGTGTGTGTGTGTGTGTGTGTGTGTGTGTGTGTGTGTGTGTGTGTGTGTGTGTGTGTGTGTGTGTGTGTATTTATGTGTGTGTGTGTGTGTGTGTGTGTGTGTGTGTGTGTGTGTGTGTGTGTGTGTGTGTGTGTGTGTGTGTGTGTGTGTGTGTATTTATGTGTGTGTGTGTGTGTGTGTGTGTGTGTGTGTGTGTGTGTGTGCATGTGTGACGTCTGCCACATGTGATCCTTCCTGTGTTAATGAATGCAGGATTCTGCTCAGAGGAGCCACCAGCTCCAGCCAGCAGCCTGAGCTTATGTAATGCTGAACCAGACACAAGATCAACACACACACACACACACACACACACACACACACACACACACACACACACACACACACACACACACACACACACACACACACACACACACGCACGTACACACACACACACACACACACACACACACACACACACACACACACACACACACACACACACACACACACACACACACACACAAACATGGTGCCGTCATTCCGAGGGAGCAGGACTGTTTTTCAGTCCTGCTCCCTCGGATGTTATGGAAATTGAATCCGTTACATAACTGTATTTTATCATGCTTAAAGTCTTACACCTTTAGTGATTCACAGAGGACGTCCTTGACATCCTCTATCACCTGTTTACTGTCATTGTCTCCTGGTGAGTGGTGACCTCACATGTTTGCTTTGATAATGGTTTGGGGTGAAGCCACTTCCATCATTAGTGTCTGTCTGCACAATTATAGAAGAGGATGTTTTATTGGAGCTTTCTTTGCCAGATGTCCATTTGGAGAGGCTGAACATTTTGGAGAATGTACAAATACAGAAGGCATCATTTGTTTCTATGAAGCCGAGAATACACCGGCAGTTACAACTTTACTAGCTTAGCATAACGACTTGACAACAACTTGGAAACAGCTTGGCTCTTTGTAGAGGTAGTAGGTGTCTATTCCTGTTTTGTGTGAGGCTATGTGGCGGTGATTTCCTTTAATCTCTTCACAGTCCAACAAACCCCAGGTTGATGGTCGGTGTGATTTTGCATTTTGGTCAGAGCAGGTGTAGGCTGGCTCCCAGTCTGTAGCTTCATATTTGGTGGTATTGATCTTCTCATTGATCTCTCTGTAAAACAGCGAAAATACGAACGTGACTTCTCTGCTTAGTCTGCTCCCACATGACCTGGGCTACACCCGGCCGGATATGAATCAATACAATAACCAGGGACAGCCTGTCTAGTGTCTAGGGGATTTTTTTAAAGCTTCGATACTCAGTATGTTCATATTACCAGTGAATCAAATAAACATGTGTATGCGAAAGGTGACACTCGCACACCAATATTCAGTGAATATTGGATTTAAATTCATTGTAAACGCTGCACAATATATATGACTGCTGTGTCAAACCCGTTTGGAAGTGCAAGTCAGGATAATCCAAGCCCTCCCAGGGTTTTCCGGTGAACGCTTTGTGATCCATGGTCGGCTCGTTTCTCTGCAATCCTTTGCAGATTTGTGCTCCCGGGGCCTTTTCCCACACAGATAGTAAGTTATTAACGCTGGCTTGTATTCCCGGAATTTACCGCACTGTACTGAACGGTACAGTTAATCCTCATAAAAAAGAAGATGGAGGGATAGTGAAGTCAGGGAGAGCAGTAGGTTGTGGGGGATTGGGGGGGGGGGGGGGGAGGGTGTCACGGTTTGCAGAGGAAAAGAGGAGAGAGCGAATTAAATGTGGAGTCAGTGATTCTGTAGAATGCTTGTTGTGAAAATCACTTTTTGTCAAAGTCAGTGAATATCTCCTCACAATCTGCTGAATGTCTGTACTGTGTCTGTGCTGAGAACTAAAATCTGGTGTTAATACACAGCCAAGGCTCTGTAAACTGATATGTAAACAAAGTGTATGTAAACACTGTAGCTAGCAACTTCCCCGTTTGCAGAGCCTATGCTGTGTATATTGTGAGGAGTAATTCATTGATTTTGACAACAATAATTCTCAAGAATAGCTGACTACACCTTTAAACCTGCAGTGTGTAGAAATTTAGGTTTTATTTCCTAGCAGATTTTGTAGAAAGTAATTATAATATCCATAAGTACATTTAATTTAGTGCATAATAGCTGAAAAAAATGTTTTGAATTATTTTTTTCCCTTAGAAAGGGTCTCATATATGTCCATATTTCTGCATATTTTGGACCAAGGCCTAGTGCCGCCATCTTGAAAGTGTCATAGTTGGAATGTCATCAGGCGCATTGTTTAAAATTTAAAATTGTTCTTGTCCTTGAAGGCCACTGTAGCTTCTGTTATTATTCAAAAGGGGTGGGGTTACCCAGGGAGCGTTGCATTCTAGAACTTTGTAGAACTTTCTTGATGATGTCATATTACACACTGCACCTTTAAGTGAAGAGAGCAAGTGGTGTGAAGAGAGCGTCCAGCAAAGAAATAAATAAATAGCGGAGAAGCCCGCTTCTGCGAATCATGAAAAATTGACATGGTGGAAGACGTAGAGTGCAGGTGTACAGTTTGGTTGTGAAAAAAAAGGAATAGAGCAGCATTTCTCTATCCACTCTCCTGCTGAAGGTATGGAGTCTTGATTTAGTGTCTTGAGGGCTTCTAAATTGACTGAATTATTAAATTGCTACCTTCACTTGAATGTCTTTGTGGATTGATACCTTTTAAATTTGACTCATAAACAATGAATCAGCTTCACAGGCTATTTAACTGTGGGACAGCCCTTTGGTCCACTTCCAAATAGCTGTGTGTTTGTGTACAATTAGTCACATCTGGGTTGAACCCTTTTTATGACATCACTAGTTTGGTTGTGCTTCAGCATGTCCATGATGCAGATGATAGTCCGTTTCACACCAATTAAAGAATGATGGATCAAAATATTCCCATCAGCCACTGCAAACAGGATAAACCAACCCTGCCTTCCAAATCACACACTCTTTCTTTTTATTATTCTACATACTACAGCTGATCATAAAAGTATGAAGTAATCATGCATGAGGCATAGAACTGGGACATTATTTACTTATTTATTATGTTATCACAACATTGCGCATAAAACTTGCCTCTTGCTTATATATCCGTCGCATTGCTGGTTGTTTTCTCTCGGAGGCTCAGTAGGTGTGATGTAACTTCCGGTGCGCAGTGGATTGTGTGTCTGAATCACTACCCAAATTCTACTGATTTCCACACTGAATGTCATAAACAGAGGTAATACGGCATATGGGTATTTTAAAGCATACAGTACCGCAGTTGAGCACATGTATTGGGACATCCTAAATCTTTTTCTACCATATACTAAATAGAAGGGGAAGTATGGGTATTGGAACGCAGCCTAAATACTTAAAACACAGTGGACTCCTGGGAAATTAAAGCATTAAAATGGACTTCACAGCACACTATGTGGCCGTGCATACTGCATTATCCAATTTATATTAATAATGTATATGGTCAATTGGATTAGAGACACTGTGAAGTTGTGAGGATTGACGTTGAGATAGAGAGAAGGTTGACGTTGAATGTGTTAAAGATGTCCTGAGCACGGATGGAGAGTGCTGACCACACAGGGGGGGTGAAGGGAGGATACAGCAGGTTATCACCCAGAGGGCAACGCTCACGGAGGTTATGTAAGCGGATTTATAGCTAAACCGTGTGGCGGAATGTGACCTGCATCCTGATGTGCTGATGCTGCTGCACTCTCATCTGTAACACCCTCACACCTGCAGCCTCAGCCACGCTAACATGCAGTATTGGGGAGCAGCGAAACTACGTGTCATTAAACCGGGAGTTTAACTACATCTAGTACCTTGCTGGTATCAACTACATTCATACTGGCATACTGATTCAAGGAGTTACATTTTTTCAAATGTGTGGCCATCAAACCGTTGCTTCTTTAATTGAACCCCTGTTGACGAGCCCCTTTTTTGTCTTTCCTCCTGACCGCTGTGAAGGCATGCAGCCCAGAGCTATTCACCATCCAGCTGGATTGTCATTTTTTTGCTGGCATGTGACATTAATTTTTTAAAATGTTGTTATTAATTGATATCACATACATACATAGCCAATTTGATCATTCTTTTAACATAGTAGTTTGAAATACTTTTTCTAAGTAGCTTTAGTTAGCTAAACTCCAGTGTGAAGTCATCGGTAGTTTGCAAAGCTCTACTGACAATTGTCTGGTCACGGTGGCAGCAGAGCAGCCTAGACGTTTTTTTCCCCAGCAACTTCCTCCAGCCTGTCCTTAGGAATCCCCAGGGGTTCCCAGGCCAGCTGAGATAGATATATAATCTCTGCAGTGTGTTTTTGGTCTGCCTCAGATCCCCTTCCAGTCGGACGTGCCTGGTACAACCCCCAACGGGAGGCGACCAGGGGGCATCCATATGAGATGTCCGAACCACCTCAAGTGACTCCTCTCAAGGGGAAAAGTTATTCACGGCACAGTTTGAACTTTGGTGCCCGGGGCGTTTGTTGTATAGTTGGACAAAAATCTCACTCAAGTTGCTGGTGTCTAGAACATGACACCCAGATGAGAAGCTGCCAAATATTTCTCTCACTGGTCATTGCATTGCATGTCCTCAAAAAGCCTTGACGTCAGATGTATTCACCTCATGACAAACAAATCATATTATCGTTTAAGTTGGAACGGCTAAAAAGCAAAAACTGTATTTCCAGCGGAATGCCAGGGAACATTATATGCTGGTGTTACATGTCAGCAGTAGATGATAGCTACAGTAGACAGGAACAGGAGAGTCTATTTATTTCTTGAGACCTAATATCATCTGATGGTTATGCCAGAAATATGGCTTTGGTTGTTAAGCCAGTTTGGAACAAGACTTGTTATGTAAGCCATGTGTGCCGTGTGAAGTAAAGGATTTTTTTTGTTTTTGCATTAACAGATACTAAAAGGTCACATAAAATACAAATTTTAAGGTTAAATTGTCATTTAAGTTTCTTCTATAAACTATTTTCATGGTTTAGTGTCCAAAAAAACCTTGATATTTCTCACAGTGTCATTGTTGAATCTCCTCTTTTCAGCCTCTGTCTGAAACACTCCGTTTTAGAGCCTGTTTCTTTAAACCCCGACCTTCAAGAAACCGCAGTCTGCGCTGATTGGCCATGAATCTAACTTTTGAATCTTAACTGCCAATTTGATTTAGGAGTATCTGGTGGTGTGCTTTCCACATGTGGAGATTGTACTAAATTAGATTGGTAATGAGGGGGCGTGGCTTCCCTCCTTATGACATCATATGGGGAGAGAAATACAACTGGGGATTTCATAAAGGTGGAGAAAAAGAGAGAGAGTGTCTTTTTTTCTCTTACTTTGGGAGTCAAAGTCAAACCAGGGACCCATATTAATGTTGAAAAAGTGAGAGTGTAGCCTGCACAATAGGTCACCTTTAAAATGAGACTATTATAATAATAGAAATGCACTTATGGTATTCATGGCCATCAATCCTGGGGGTGTTATAAAGTGCAAACTCTTCAAAATAAAGGCATTACAATAACATTTAAAAACACAAACTTTTCATTTCACATTTTTATTTTTTATCATAACGAAACCGCATCACTGATACAAAAAAAAAACATCCCCTTTGTTTGGGTAAAATTACAAATCTGAATGTTCAGTCTGATCCACAGGAAGCAGATACGGTGAACAGCAGAAACATTGAGCAAGTGCTTCTCCACGGCTGAGGGTTCATAGAAAAATAAGGCAGGTGGTTCTGCACAACTCCTTTTTTTTTAAACACTGTTGAAATTAGCTGGGGACTGGCGCGTCTGCTTTTACAAATCCACAAGACGACTTTCTCATCTAGACCAGCACAACATGCAACAATGTACAGCTTGGCTCAATCATGCAACAACGTGAAGTTATCCAAAAGTGAGAAGAAAGGATTCCTCCACCGCCGCCTCTCATCCTCCATTGTAAAAGGAACAATTTAAAAAGACCAAACCCAAAGTGAGGAGGAGACTTAGCATGGTGCACTGAGTACCGAGCACAATAAGCTAAAGACGGCAGGAGGCTAATGCAGTTACAGCCTAACATTCGTGAAGAAATTGTCAGCCAGATTTTCATGCTGAACACAATCCATTTCTGAACATTCATAGCGAGTACTTCAGGGCCCGTGGGGACCCATCAGTCCTGAAGCTTACCGACTTTCTCAGGCCTCGAAAAGCTTCAGTTCAAGTAACGTCATGGAAATAAAACCTAATCAAAACTGGGTTTGAAATGGTTTTTCTATGACAGCAGTCATGTACATTATAAGCCACAGTAAGGTATTAAGTACAACTGGGTATAAATATCCAAGCAGGGGTTTCAGAACTGGCAAACCAGCAGGTCCTTTTTGCATGTCATCCTGTGGTAGAGGTATACGTATAGCTACACGTTAGCATTACGGTGTACGGTCAGCATATGTGATATGCCTTGCGATAAATGCCAGTAGAGCCATGAGTTATTATAACAAATTATTAAGGTGGTCTGTTCTGTAAGCACCTTTCTGTAGTGTGGTCACAAAATACTTCAGATGATCTCGCCTTGCTTTACAGCACAGTCTTTTGGAAACACATTCCACATCAATACTGCATACTTTTGGCTCAAAGTTCAAGTTGGTCAACAGGAGCCAATAAGCAACAGACTTGTTACCTTGTTTCTGACACTTCTGGGAAAACTGTGTTATGAAGTAGGCCGTTGATTGATTCATCCTGATATGACAAGTTAACATTAAAAACATGAAAATGGATATATAGAGACCAACATTTTCTACAAATATACAAGCTTCAAATAAAGAAAAAAAAACTACTGTCATACAGCAAGAGAAAAATAATATCTAATACACGTTATATATATTTATATATATATATATATACTAAAACAAACAATGGATTGCAGAAGACTTGTAAAGCAGAATCCCCCAACAACCCACTCACAGGCATTGAGTGTCAGTGTACCATTAAAATAAAGATTATTTACAGAGCATATACAGTTGTCCAAAAAGACCATGTTTGTAATCCAAAAACATGCACATAATACACTATTTCATTTGAAATATCTATTTGTTTCATGCACATAGATCCGTGAAGGATCTATAAAATGTTGTCCACTTTGGCCGGATGTGTTCGTGACACGTATGGGAGAAGAGTTGTGATGAGGTTTCGATGTTGTCGTCAATGATTTAACCAAAGGCACCAGTATTAGAAGCCAATAATAATGAGACTAATCCAAAAGGCACAATTTAAAAGGATGATTTGCATCTCATTGATTGAGTGTATAACATGATATTTATTGACTACCTGATTAATAATCGTAACTTGATCTATTCAACAAACGAGAAAAAGTTATGTGTTTAGCTAAAAACACACTATCCGAATTTGGTTGGAACCGTAAAATTAAACATTATAGGTTTTAGTATTTAAAGACACAAATCTTTAGGCTTTAAGGCACAGTTTTCGGGCTTGGTTTACGATACTGTGAAAAAAGGTCATATCGTCTGCATATTACCTGTATCCATACTAGAGCTAGGTCCTCTGTAATCACAGGCATGAAGATTTTTGTTAGTTTGTTTACCGTCCAACTCCTTCCATATCACCACTCTTTTAAGGAATATTTTGACATTTTGGGGGAAAAAAGCTTCAGATTCAATTGTGCCTAATATTTTGACATGAAGATTGATAGCACTTTCTTGTCTGTAGGCTAAATATGAAGCTAGCACCGCAAGACGGTTAGCTAAGCTTGTCACAAATCCTGAAAGCGAGGAAAAACAGCTAGTCTGACTTTAATGTTAAAATCCACCATACAGCACTTCTAAATCTTAATCAAAATATAGTCCATTTAGCTAAATTTGTATTTGAAAACAAAAATGTGGTTGTGGTTTTACAGGACTCTGGCTAGTTGTTCCCATGCTTTATGCCAAGTAGTTGGCAGCTAGCTGTAGCGTTAGCTTCATATTTTGTGTACAATAAAAATAGGCCTCTCCCACATTACGTTGGAGTGATATTTTTGAAGGTGTGATGGTTTTCATTTTGGTGGCATGGATGAAGATAGTTTGGCACGAGTTGAAATCAACACACAGATTTTGAATCTACTTTTGAATTCAATAAGTCACATCTGGTTGAATTAAAATTGAGTTTTGTCCAATTGTACTTTTCTTTGTTAATTATTATTTTTTAATCCCAACGGTTTTGTAAACCTAGCTGTCCAGCCCTATATCCAGTGCCTAATAAATTATTCCAGCAGGTGTATGTACTGTGTGTTGGAAACTTCATACAACCTAAAGCGCCATCGCCATTTGACGCCAAGTAAGATATTATGTACAACACTCACTTTTTCAGTAGACACAGTAACTATGTACATTGATACCTTGCATGTTCACATCCCTCTGTGCCAGTAATACTGGAAGCGTCTCTTCGCTTCTTGTGCACAGCCAGGAGGGGAAACAGCCAGTGAGGAAGCTCTAGCATGAATCTAATCCACTACAAACTGTATGTGCATATAGACTTACTTTGGCAAAGCTTCTGATTGTTAACATGTAGCAGAGCAGTAAAACAAAACAAACTTTCCTGAATCAAAGTTCAACATGAATTCACTTAACCATTGTTTTGAGATGAGCCGACTGTTTCATTAACTTCCGTATTTTCTCTTTTAGGGATAATTGCTTGAAAATGACGGTGTAGATGTGTTTTACTTTGTGAGTGAGTATGTGCGTGTGTGTGTGTGTGTGTTTGTGTTAGCTCTACACACAAAGTGAAACGTAATGCTAGAAGGGCTCCTTGTTTGATGGAGGACGACACACTTCACCTCCAATTGTCTCCTTCAATTTAACACAGGGACCGGGGATCGCATCGTCTTTTACTGGCCCCTTTGCACATCGGCGTCCACAGATTTGCTTCAGGTGAGGGCTGGCTGCAAATGCACGTGTTTTGATCCGTCTCGTCTTCATGACTTGAGATAATAATGACAATGGCGGCGGTGATTTCAGGGGTGTCTTGTTTGGCGCGTTAAAACCAGAGTCTGAACTGCTGCGTTCTTAAGTGCGATCTGAGGGAGGGGGGAGAGGGAGCGGGGCTCTAGTGACCGCCACTGGAGGCCGAGGGGTTGTGGATCCAGTCGAGGACGATGAGTGACAAGCTGCTGAACATGAAGACGATTCCCACCACAAGGAAAACAGACGCCTGAGGAGACAGAGACACACAACCAGAGACAGTTAGGTGGATAAAATGGAGTTTTAATTTGTAACGGTATTCTGTTTCATATTCGTACAGCGCTATGGTCAACTCTGGTTGTTTGTAAAAGTGATATATATATATAAATAAACTTGACCTTGACCATAATGGTGCACAGTGGGGGCTGTGCTGACACATTGGATTAATCACGTGTTGGAAATGTTATTCGCCCCACGGGAGAGTGCGAAAAATGATACAGTGAGAAAGGTGTTGGTAGAGCAAGTGTGTGTGTGTGTGTGTGTGTGTGTGTGTGTGTGTGTGTGTGTGTGTGTGTGTGTGTGTTCCTGCACACTTACCCCAATCTTTTGCGGGGAGCGCAGCGGCACTGATTTTACCAGGCGGAGGTAAAAGGCAGCAGGTAGGATAAAGATGAGCATAGTGGCTGCAGAGGAACCTGCAATAAAACCAAGAGGAAGATTGATTTATTGAAGACTTTGGGGATGTTTTTATCCAGTGTCTAAGGATCTTTCCTAAGAAGTTAAAGGCCTACTTCACCGGTGGGAATATGAAGGTGTATTGAATTCTGAGATCCTATGTAGTATAAATGTGCAAAAAAAAATTTAATTGGTTCATCTTAGCCTGAGAAAAGGCAGAAAGAGTGTTTTATGGTCTCACTGTCTAACCCTACATTTCTCTTACTGTGACATCACGCATGTAGAAACGTTAATTCAAGAAGACAGAGTGAAACATCATATTACTCTCATTTTACTAATGTCATTTGCATAGTAGGTTAAAGTGAACACTTGTGACTTTCCTCAGCTGTGTGATGATGTTGCGAACATGCCCATATCTAACAAATATTAAAGTCCTGCCATCAGCACTTCTAAATAAATAGATAATAATAAATGTAGCCTGTGGAAATGAATGAATCAGGGCATTGTCTGAGGTGACTGATCAAGGTTTACAAGTCCTCCCTTTTCAAAAAGCCGCAAATTCAATGTTGCAATTGCGAGGACTTCGGTTTATAGCAGCACAAGCTTTCTATCCAGTTAGCATGGCTCAGTGGAGAAAATAAATCACCAGAAAAAGGACCAGAAATGCATTCTTCTGAGAATTATGGGAGAATTTTGACTAATTTCCAAATCACTTAATAACCTGGGCTCTGGTTTTACCTGGCATAAGTAGAAAGTAGGACACTTCCATTTTTTCATGTTAAGAGGAAAAGTATAGTAACCCATTTCCCTTTTTTGATTTTCCAATACAGTTGATTATTTTTTAGCTTTCAGGTGTTGTTTTAAGCACTGCACGTGTGTGTGTGTGTGTGTGTGTGTGTGTGTGTGTGTGTGTGTGTGTGTGTGTGTGTGTGATAGCAGGAGTGTTTAGAACCAGAGGTAACATATGACTCACGCGACTGCACAAGGAACTCCGCCCTGAAAAAACCTTTAAGCTTCTGTATTTCCCACGTCTTTGCCTAACGACCCCTGAACTGAATGTGCTAATCGGGCCTTGACATCCGCTCTCCTCCTTTTATTAACTCATGTCTGTCCGTGTTGTGGGTTGTCCATGTTCCAATCTTCCTCACCATAGTGTGACATTTTGATTTTATTTTATTTTTTTAAATGGGAGTTGGGCTCACCGATGAAGCCGAAGATGTCTCTGATGCTGGGCACGAAGATGACCAACAGGTTGTTCAAGGCCAGGATCAAGGCGGCGATCAGAATGTGGCGAATCCAGCTGAACTCTCGACCGCTGAACAGCAGTGTGTTGATGGAGGAGCGAATCTGGGAAAGGATTAAAAAAAAAAAAAAAGATTTGAAATTTTAGTCTTTGGTTTGATAGTACAAATTCAGACAGATTGAGTTCATCTTCAACAATATGATATGATTCGACCAAAATCGTCCAAATCACTTTGTGTCGGTATCTGTGAATATCTCCTAGAGACGTGTTATCGGTACGTACTTTGTGTGCGCTGAAAGAAATCTGTAATCTGTTGCTTGCTATGGCGGAGCGCCTTTATTTACCCTTTGTTTACATACCAGTTTACAGATCCTATACTGTGTATTAACACCAGATTATTTTTCATCGGCCACACAGCACAGACAAGTAGCCTATGGTGAGATAATATTCATGGATTTTGAAAAAAAAAAAGTGATTTTGACAACAAGCATTCTCCAGAATCGATGAATACACCTTTAAATTCCAGCGTTTGATTCAACCTGCAACTGAACTGAATCACATGGCACTGTTTTAACTTGTTTAGTTTTAATGCTCGTCTGCGTAGCATCAGAGAGTCACCGTCAAAGGGAACAAACCATTATAACAACAATGGCCCAAGGCTGATTCCCACACTTGGCCACCGCGCTGAATGAAGTGTGTCAATGTGCTATGGGGCTTGGGTGTGTATTGGTGTAGACCGCGTGTGTGTGTGTGTGTGTGTGAGTGAGTGTGTGAGAGAGAGAGAGAGAAAAGGGGGGTTTTGGAGGGCAGAACACCAGGAGATCCCAGCTAAGACGCCCGGTGCTGCTGAGCCACAGGCCGCCTGTTCAAGCCTCAAGTGGGTGAAAGGTCGTGGGTGTCAGGTGGAGAAACCTGAGGCACCTTGAGCACCGCGCGAGGCCACACAGGCAACAGGCTAAGAGACGGGGGGGGGGGGGGCGGCGCTTAACAGCCTCTCCATTCAAAAAGGAGGCGGATTATCTCCCCCGCAGTGCAATGGAAGCAAGGGATTGCATCAGCCGGCACTGAGAGAGAGAGAGAGAGAGAGAGAGAGAGAGAGAGAATGGGCTGGCTTGCAGGGCGGAGGTGTGTCTTCTTTACACAAAACCTACTATTGTCACTATTTATTTATTTTCCCTTCCTCCTTTTGCTCACCAGTCCCCCCCCCCCCCTCATTAAGTAGGTTGAGGGCCACCAGTCGCCCAGGCAACACTGCTATGGCTGACACTTCAAACTGAAGGTGTATGTGTAGGAAACAATATGAGGTGTTTGAAGTTACTTTTTTTTAATGTATCTATTATGACCTGAAAAGGACGAGGTAATCTTTAAAAAAAATTAAAGAGCGACTGTTGGCACCTGACCACAGGCCCGCTCTTTGTTTCTCTCTCATGTCTGGTTTAAGCACACCATTTAGATCCAGTTAGCGTGGCTCAGTGGAAAGAAAAAAAAAGTCACATTAACTGGATTTTCTGCACTGTCAGGTTGAACCAAATGACCTCCATTGTGATTACCCCTCGGCCAAGAAAGTGTCACCGCTAAAGCCAAAAACTCATCTCCCCCGCTGAAGATAATGACAATAATTTAGGTGCATCCCTCCTAAACTTCTACAAGAGTGCCCCCCCCCCACTCTCCCCCTCATACACACACCAGACACACACACACACACACACCCCTGCAGAAATACCCAGGCATGGAAAACTAGAGCCTGGACGTGGCATTTCTCTGCGAGGCTCCAAACTATTCAGCACCCGGCTGTTACCTGGCGCAAAGGCTTTGGAGTTCACCGTGTGATATTTACATATTTACACACTCCTTACTCCTCCTAGTAGCTGTCAAAAAGGCCTGCGCACACACACACACACACACACATGCACACACACACACACACACACACACACACACAGCCAGACTGACCAAGGCACATCTGGATTGAACCAGTCAAAACCAAACCAGGGGACACACACCTCAACACTATGTAAATTGTCCAAATTCCAAGTAGTAAAATATGGACTTGAACCAAATTACAGCAAAGAAGGTATATGTGTGAAGGCTGTTAAACAGGGTGTGTAACACTGGTGACGTTTACCCTCTAAACCTATCATTTCTACATGAAAACATTAGCTTTTTTGTCTTCCTCAACCACAACATTTGTACACAGATACTGAGTGTGTACTGAAACAACATGCAGCACGGTATAAGTTCCCTTTCAAGTAAAACGTATCAGCGGCAAAGCCATAACACAGGGTTTACTAACTGTTTCACTATGTTCTACAAACAACCCTTCACCGCCACCGAGGCAAAGTCAATAGCAAGCCGGAGCTCATACATGTAGACATGAGTTCTCTAGTGGTCACACTGATGCTCTGCAGCATTTCAACTCCACTCTGTCACTGTGCCACTTTTCCAAAGGCTTACCAATAATGCTTCCCTCTGTCCTTTAATAAGAAACACATTTTGGGTTGCCAGGTTGTGAAATATCTTGTGACTGGTGTTAATCCTCCTCCAGCATGGCACATGTATAGTATTTATTTTTTACTCTTTTAACCATCAGAGGACCACTCCAATGGCCCGTTTGACCTCTGACTTTGTGGAACAGAGCTGCAGTGCATCTAAATGAATTAACAATGTTTTACCATTTACAATGCAGACTTGATGGATCTTTACAAAACATTGTTATTAAGATCTCACCTAATTATCTTAGTTATAATCACTGACTTTTGATTAAGTGAGAAACTCACAAATCACTCTACAATTATTACTTATGATTAATAATATTATATTTATAATACTTGACACAATCTTTCACCACCTGGCAACCTAAAAAAATACTATTATTCATTGCTGCAAGCCAGCAGTAATTTTTGTTCTCCCTTATTACATTGCCATGGTTACAACTGATCTGTAAAGCAGCTATAAATATTTGATTAGCGAATCACAACTAAGAAACCCTTTGTTAAAGTGGGAACAAATGTAAGTCCATGTTTTTTAATGTAACGAAGCAAATTCAAGGAAGACAAAGAAAGTATGTCCTTCTAGTGACCAGACTGAACTCCATTTTCTTTTAGCAGGAATAGCTAACAAACATCACTTGTCAACAAAGAGTTTGTCGATCATTACTATGTTAGGCAAAAGCAGGTGGTAAGGAGAAACTGGTAACACACAAGGCTTCAGACGCAAGAACTATACTATAGACCTGGATTAAGTCTGATATTTTATGGTAGGTAAAGGCATAAAGGTGACGTGGTGCTGTTAATCAGCTCGTTTTGCGGCCCTTCTCCCATGGTCCTGCACTGTCCATCTGGGAGCCTGAGAACTGGGGCATGTTTGACTCCATCTAAAGCCCTTTCATTATGTTACTGGATCCTGGCAAAGCCCTGTGTGATCTTGCCTTTGCTCGCATCTATCCTTCACGTGACTGCACATAGCTACCCCACACCCAGATGCGCACACACACCCCGACGCGCGCACACACACACACACACACACACACACACACACACACACACACACACACACACACACACACACACACACACACACACACACACACACACACACACACACACTTTTCACGCCTAAACACTTTTCTGCAAACGTCCCCTCCCACGCACATTCTCTCCTATGGTTTTTTTTCCCCCTTAGGGAGCCAAGGACGGTGGCAGACAAAGCTAACGTTAATCTGTAGCTGAAGGTTAGCTAGCGCTTTCCCTGGAAATGGGAAGGTCACGAGGATTCAGGGCCAGGTTTTCAAATGTCAAATGAAAACACTTGGCGGAGCGAAAGGCGTCACTAAGCTCATGAATCTTTTTCCGAACATGTTCCCAGCACCGTTTGATTTACTGCAAGGATATAGCACCGGGTCAAGTTAATTAAACATTCCCAACAACAAGGCTGCAGAATCATGCACAAATCAGCATTTCCTCCCAGAAAAAAAGCACTAACTCATGCCCGTTGCCTTCTCTCAGCATTTAGTCCTCCCCGAAAGTGACTAACACACAGCAAGCTATGACTCACACCTTTTCATAGGTAGCCACACTGATGAAAAATAATATCCTGCTTGATGTACTTAAAATAATTAAGGCAACTTTTTGCATCCCAATATTGTGTAGAGAGCAAGGTAGAATAGCATTTGTATGAACTTCATACAATTTTTGAGCATAAGAAATACATTTCACAAGTGAAGTCAACTTAATTGAGCAAGTAAAGTCAATAGTTAATGTATCACGTAAGGCCAACTTAACTTTTCTTTGTAAAATTAAATTAAAGGCTAGTTCATTTTACATTCCCAACTCTGCAGAATCGTGCACAAATCAGCTTTTAAAAAGCATAATCAGCCAGTTTGTGTACATTACTTTCTCATCAGCATTAAGTCCACTTAATTGAGCAAGTAACGTCAATAGTTCATTTATCACGTAAGGCCAACTTAACTTTTCCTTGTAAAATTAAGATAAGGGTCAGTTCTGAAGTAGCATGCACAAATCTGCTTTTCCTCACAAAAAGCATGGACAGCCAACTCATTTACATGACTTTTTCCACCCAACTAAAACCTCTCACTATAACACAGAGCAGACCATGACTCACCTTTTCAAAGGTGGCCAGGCAGGTTTACACAAGCCAAAAACCTGTTTTTTTAAACTCAACTGCATGAAAGGAATTTCCTTGACATTTAAAAAAAAAGTGTCATGATGGCTGATTTAAGACCCATGAGAACTTAGGTTTTTCTTGCACGTGTCTACAGCGGAGTTTGAAGGCCGGCTGTGTTTCTGCCAAATCACCACAGCTGCTTTGCCGCAACAAGTTTCAATCGCCTTTCTTTTTATCTCCTCTGTTATCTCTGTCCTCCTCCCTTTTCACTATCTCAGCGTTAGCTATTCTAAACAGGCCTTCCCTTCTTCATGGACACGTGTAAACACTGAAAATGATTGTATTGTGAGTACAATCTGAAGTCAGGTGGTTTTGAGTTGGAGTCAAATAAAACTGTGGCATATTAAGCGTTCTCATAAATGAACAGTAGGCTAAGTTAGTGCCAGATAAGGGGGAGGAGAGAAAACAGACACATGCATAATGGCATGCTTGTGGTTAACCAGACCAACGGTTAATATCCTCTGTCTCTGAGAAAATCCAAAATGATTGCCCTCAACTGCACGAAGACATATCTATACAGTATTCTGCCACACAGAGACAGAGAGCAGTAACTACAGAAGCAGTGAAATCGAGAAAAGGCCTTTTAAGTTTAAAAATAGGCTACATTAAAATGTAATGCCTTCATTGCATGCCTTTTAAAGGCTGATTATGAAATCATTTTGTAGTTATTGACAATTGAACGTGTTTTTAAATTTTATTTCATAGATTTTCCCTTATTGATGGTACGAGAAATAGACAAAACTTCTGCCTCCCATTCACATTTTGCACATTTCATTTTCCTACGAAGTCCTTATGTTTCTAGGTCGGATTTAAATTTACCGGAAACTTTTCACCCCTTTGCAACCCTAGTCACTACGCATAGTGCATTGAGAGGATTGTGGCCCTGACAATGGCCATACAATGGATTGTGTTTCCCCCTCCCCTGTCAGCCAATCACCCCCCCCACCCCCCCCCTGTCTCACAAGTTCCGCCCCTCTGTCTCCCTCTGAAGGTAGCGGTCAGGGTGAGGGTTTTTTCCACTGTCCACTCCAAGCCTGTAAACTTCCACTGCAGAGAAAGGGGGATCCTCTCTCTCTCTCTCTCTCTCTCTCACATTCCCTTCCGCAATAAAAAAAATAAACAGCAGTAGCTGATGGGCACGGGAGGGAGTGTGTGTGTGTGTGTGTGTGTGTGTGTGTGTGTGGTGCATCTGTGTCTGTGTGATACTCGAAGGGATGCGGGGGAGTACGGAACATACAGTGTGCAAACGCAAGCATCGGCTAAATTGTAATAAAAATTGCAATGCCTGAACTGTATCTATCAGTACAGATACATGAGCACGTTTCAATTACGTAACTTTGTATACATCTGTGTGTGTGTGTGTGTCTGTGTGTGTGTGTGTGTGTGTGTGTGTGTGTGTGTGTGTGTGTGTGTGTGTGTGTGTGTGTGTGTGTGTGTGTGTGTGTGTGTGTGTGTTGCCATGGCATGCAGTCTTTGCTGCATCATTCTCTGTCAGCACTTTCGTCTGAACTGAATATCAACAGATCTGCTGCCCCCTGGTGGCCGCCTGCAATACACGCAGCCACTTCAGAAATGACTCACAACTATTTGCAGCTTGTCTTTACATAAAACAAAGTTTGTGTGTGTGCATGTGTGTGTAAGTCTGATAAGTCCCCTGGCCGGCAGCCATTTTTGTTCTCCACAGTGCCAAGCTAAAATTAGCCCATGGACATGTATGGGTCAGGAGGGAGGGAGGTGTGTGTATAGGTATGTGTGAAGTAATGTGACTGAGATGATACGTTTTGGTAACTACCAATCACAAACAGGTTAACCTTAGACCCCCATCTTTAATGGGGGAAGCAGCAGACAAAATGCCATAGAGGCAAGACCGAAATGTGTGTGTGTGTAAGTGTAATTAAGAGGTGTGGCCCATTTACAACCCTAAGCCTGTGTGGTTTTAGAGATGACGACAAAGCAGAGTGCAAAACCGAACAGCGTGTTCTTTTTTGGAGCAAACTGCCAGGAAAAAAACAACTGTGTCCAGAAAATGACACATACAAAAAAAAATAAAAACAAGAAGACTATGCAGCGAACACAGAACACAGTCTGTTAGCAGGATGGCATATAGTGGTTGCCATGTTTCAAGGAGTGTCTGGTTTTACAAGTAGCTGGTTGGCGTCAAGTGGAAGCCATCAGCCAGATATTTAAAATGACAAGGGTGGTTAACGTCTATGTGTGTGTGTGTGTGTGTGTGTGTGTGTGTGTGCGCGTGTGTGTGTGTGTGTCTGACGAACATGTGTGCGCCCTCTGACGTAAATCAAATCATGTCAGCGCTTTAATTAGGCTCAGTTTAATCATGACAGAGATGGAAGAAGATGGCAACGCTCAAATTACCATTGACATAAAAGCTAAAGAATTGAGCCCTTGCCAGGATATCTTATAGTTTGCTATAAGTTGCTATATACTGTATGACCGATACTTGCCCCAAGTAGAAGAAGAAAAAGAAAAAGAGACATCAAAGACAGACTCTGTGTTGAATGCACTGGGTGTACTTACAGGGAACAGCACGATGGGGACAGTCAGAGTGACGGCAGTGAGCACAGCCAAACGCACCATCAGCAACATGGTGTCAAACTTGTAAACTTTGGTGAAGGTGTGAAGCAGCTCGGCCTCCACGTTATCTGGAGAAACAAAAGAGAGACATATGTCAACAAGTTGCGAAGGAAATGTGATAGAGAGGCCATGGAAAAGCAACACTCGTGTGTGTCAAATCTCCAGGAATGATAAAGGGTGGTAGGTGCTGCATGATATCAGGACAACTTGTGATATGCGATAACATTGTTGAATATTGCAAAACAATATCACTTGCGATTACATTTAAAAAAAACTTACTTAAATAGACAGTGTTTATGTCCTTCTGCCTTGAGTTTATTGACAACATAGACCCCAGTAAGTAGCCTATGCTAATATCAGTTAAATATATGTGTAGGCTATTGTTTGGTCCACATATATAACTGCTTCTGTGTAGCATTGCTCTTACTATAAAAGGTGAGGTAGCCAAACAGCGCCGACAGCATGTACATGATGAGCATGGTCAAGATGGACAGGTTGGAAACGTTCTGCATCTTCTTCCGGCTGCGACTGGAGGAACAACACAAAACACACACACACACGCACGCACGCACGCACGCACGCACGCACGCACGCACGCACGCACGCACGCACGCACGCACGCACGCACGCACGCACGCACGCACGCACGCACGCACGCACGCACGCACGCACACACACACACACACACACACACACACACACACACACACACACACACACACACACACACACACACACACACACACACACACACACACACACACACACACACACACACACACACACACACACACTTAGGGGTCGTACCGGCTGTAAAAATATTTAAATTAACATATGCAGTTTGACATGCTTCTCGATAGTTCAGCGCTTTGTCTATTACAAAAACCGATATGTCCAAATCGTGACTGACATAAAAAGATTTTCTCTATGGCTCCCCACTCATTTGTGGGGTTCATTTGTGTGAGCCGAACCCCTCAAAATTAGAGGTGGGTTGCCGATAGTGCTAAACAGCTCAATGTTAAATGAAGAAGCACCCTTACTCTTTCAGCTCACTGTAGATTGGCAGGACCTCGGGATGGCAGACAAAGGCAAAGGCCAGGATGGGCACGGTGTATGCAGTCTGGGGAGAATACGCGCAGAAAAGTGTTAGACCCAGTGACTCAAGGAAGGTAAGTATAAGACAAGCACAGAGCTAACGATCTATATAAAGCTTAACTACGCCATACAATACATGATCTCCTTCAGAAATAGGACTCTCAGTAAGTTGCAGTTGTACAGAAAAATGTCTTTCCTTGTGCATGCCTGGTTTGTGTATGTTAGGGGGAAGGGAAGTACAGCGTAGAGGAAACTTTTCCTTGGCATTTCAGGGCCTCCTCACACAAAGTTGACAGTTGGCCATATAGACTGGTGAGGACGACAGAAGGGTTTGGGGGTCTGAATCCAGCACTGCTGCCTATGCCTGGAACAGTTTTCATGCTTCCTGACTGTCATGTATACTAAAAACAGGCTCACCCGACATGTTGACTTCAACATTTTATGCTATTCAGACAGAACCACAGATTGACTTTAAAAGCTAAGTTTTTCACAAGGCAGCACTTGTTCTTTTTTTCGGTTGTTTTTGTGCTAAAAGGGATTTGACACATTTGATAGACTTTCATTGTAGATGACACTTACTGATAGTTTCTTCACTCAATTAGAAACGTTCCCAAAACAACAACAACAACAACCCTTTCTGCCTTCATTCTTTAACCAGCAACTGGCATGTGAGTAAAAGTCAAAACAGCACAGAAGATGCAAGAATACAGTCATGGAGTAAAACACTGACAATCTCACAGTTCAGTGAGTTCAATTGAACGCCAATGGCCCTGTGTCCCAGTGTGAATGTAATACTATGTGTCAGTCTTATCTTGATTTATGGCTAAGTCACAGATCCCAACACAAACACCCAATAACCCCACCTTCAACCAACATGTCTTGGCGAATACTCGGCATTCCGCTTCTGATGTGTTGATAGAAGAATTACCATGTGTGAGCCCAACAGTATTAGATATCTTTTAAGCGTTCCCTCCGTTTAAAAGTTTACGTAAGGAAAAAGCTGTTAAATGTCATTAAAGTCATTAAAGGTGAAGTCAGCGATTTTGAAGAGCTCTCCTTCACAGCCTAGGCTCTGTGAAAAGGTATGTAAACAAAGGGGCCAAAAGGTAGCTAGCAACATGGCAGTTTACAGAGCCTAGGCTGGGTATAAGCACTGGATCTTTTTCTTCTTCAGTGCGTACACATTATGTTCAGGTAGCAGCGGGTCATGCGGAGATATGAAAAGAGATTTTGACAACAAGCATTTTTTCAGAATCGCTGAGTCCACCTTAACACAGTCACATGACGTCATGCAAACAAGATATTGAATCCCATATTCAGGCATGACCAAGCCCCAACCTCAGCGATTTTTACCAGCATCCAATAAGGAAGTGACCACAACTGTAGTAACCAGGAAGTGCCACTGGGGGCTGGGAGCAGAAGACAGCCATCTCTCATTGACTCCAATGTTAAACATGCCGTTTTCACAGCATTATTAAACCTATTTACAGCCTGGGCCACAAAACCATTTTAGTCTGTATGTTTAGGTCATATCTCCATGACAACACTGAAGGGGGTGAATTTTTTTGGCCCACGCTTGTTTTTATTCTTTTAGAGGTTAAAATGTATTGGCACGATCTCTTGAGTGACAGCTCTCCGCCCGTTGTCCCTCACTTTGCCTCGGAGGTATACGTCAGCTATCTCCCTCCCCCTCACAAAATGGCGACGCGCACAAACCAGGATTATTGGATGCCGTGTGAATAACTGAGGTCAGCCCGGATGCTACATCCATATTATTTACTATCTATGGGCAGGACAGATGTTTGGAGTTGCAGTTAGCTAATCCAAACTTTTGCTACCAGCGTTACAAGCTAACCTGTAGGATACCACCACCAACCACCCACCCATCCTACCTGTGAGTTGAAGACAAAGTATTGGGGCGTGCACATCTCCTCATCGTCTGGGTGAGGCTCAACATGTACACCGGTGGAGTGATGCGGGACCGCAGGCGAGACGTCGGCCCGCGAGAAATCCATGTGTGTGGATTTGTTAAGGTATAACATGTCTGAGCCGTTGGTACTGATGTTGGAGGAGTGATGGAAGAAAGGCAGAGGGCAGGGCAGCTGGGTCTTCTTGTAGATTACCTGGAAAAGAGAGCAACGCCAAGTCACAATATGTTCTTTCAAGTGACAAGGCCGGCCAGGAAAATAAATGAAACAAGAGAACGACAAATAACAACATTCTCCAACTCCGAGATTCATTTTTCTAATTGATAATGTTAGTTGTTCTTTTCCAGCAGTCCAGTGTGTCTAAACAGGGCACACAGACAGTGTAATACACCTTGCGGAGGCCATATTGGTGCTCCCTAAAGTCTCAGGTAACAGGGTCAGGTAACAGGCTTCTTAGTGTAAAAGCATCTTTGCTATGTTGTTCAAACTGCATAAACTGAATATTTGGCAACGTGGGGGCAGCAGAGACAAGCTATGAACACGCCATTGACATTGTGAGCTTGCAGAAGAAGACATTTGCATTTATTTGTAGTCAGGTTTATGGATACCTGGTAAACTTAAGTCCATTATTCACTCTCTATTGCTGTTTTGGTACAGAGGTAATATGGCTCTTAAGCTACGCACTGCTCCATTGTGCTCACAAGGTAGCTGCGTTACGTTGTCTTTCTCTCATTTATCGCTGGGCAGATAGCAAGAAGTTGTTTGTAGTTGCATACTGTCGCTTCTCACGACAGTCTGCAATAATTTTGTAGGCCAATGACAAATGTGACTTTAAGAGTAGCTATTAAGATGCTTTTTAGCTTTAATACCTCATTTTACTCATGGTTTTAAGAAAGCCGAACTTACCACACACAGGAAGAAAACCATGCAGGAAAGGGAAAAACCGCTGGTGTAGCCCAGGTAACCTAAAGAGGAGAACAAATCAGGGATTGAAAAACAAAACAAAACAAAAACAAAAACACAGATAAGTGCAATGAAAGTGCAAGAGACTCTCTCTAGACCTATACCCTCTGCTACTCGGTTCTGCCTTTCTGTCAATTCATCTTGGGGTCTATTCTCAGTGGTGGGTCACTATGACCCGTATCCTAAAATAGACAAACACAAATCTTGAGTTGGATCGGCCTCCTGCGTTCATAAATTACATGCAAGTGTCGGTGCTGACTGCGGGCTTTAATAGCAGGGTTGCGTTACAGTAACTCCTACTGTAATTGCTAGAGCTGACTAAGAGCTACGCTAATGTTGCATTACTTCAGGTTTTGAATGAGGTGATGGCAGACAGCTGAAATGAAACGCCGAAACAAAACTGGCTCTAGCCTACAGGAAGTGACATAGATCTGATTCATGTCATTTAAAGGTGGAGCCAGCGATTCTGGAGAATGCTAGTTGGGGAAAATCACTTTTTGGCAAAAATCAGTGACTATCTCCTCATGGTCCACCACCTGTCTGTACCCTGTGTGCAGTGTGTACTATATAAAAAAAAATCCAGTGTTAAATGGCCCCTCTGTTTACATACCCTTCTTTACGTATTGTACCAGTTTACAGAGCCTAGGCTGTTTATTAACAGTAGCTTTTTTTTCAGCGCACACACACACACAGTACGGACAGGTAGCGGATTGTGAAGAGATATTCACTGGTTTTGACAAAAAAAGTGATTTTGACAACAATCGTTCTCCAGAATTGCTGACCTTTAAATGGCCAAATATCACTTTAGTTGTCTATGGTGGAAAGTGAGTTCTTCTTACCCAGATTTTTCAGCAGAGACAAAGGCAGAATGATTCCGATCGACACAAACACCACCAGGTAGTTTCCGTTCATGTACCATTCACTGCAGAGAGGATCAAATGAGGTCAGCGCCCAATAATGCATAACCTATGTGTACAAGCAAAACACACATTTTTCTATCGAAATATTGAAAGCGCACACACACACACACGCACGCACACACACACACACACACACACACACACACACACACACACTCACTCACCCGGTGATTTCTTCTAAACCCAAGAAGGCTCGGATGACTTCAGGCAGCTCATACTTCACGATAAAGAGATAGCTGGACATGGCTGCAGGAGAGCGAATACAGGACAAGGAATGTTTAAGATAAGGCGAGATTTAAAATGCTGCTACATAACACGCACACAATGTAGAACCATTGGAATTTTTTCACACACACACACACACACACACACACACACACACACACACACACACACACACACACACACACACACACACACACACACACACACACACACACAGCCTACCTCCAATATTCTGCATGATAATTGATATGAATGCTGCTAGTTTCCCAGGCCAACCGAACGCTCTCTCCCCGAGCTTTTCATAGATAAGGGATCCTGCGAGAAAAAGGCAAGTTCTTAAACATTGGAAAAACAATTCAGGCATTGCAACAAAAAAAAAAAAACAGAGACAAAGGGAGTGTATTTACAATACTTCTACATCTACCTATATTAATGTTTGCTTGCTTTTTAAATAACTCGCACATGGATTTCTGTATCAGAGTAAAATGAGAGATAGTCCACAAGGTGGCCATTTGTGTTAACTTTAATACCAACCTCCTTCTTTAGCTGTCATAAGGAGCAGATGTACCGAGTATAACGACAGGGCGGCCACGCCGAACATGAGAATTCTGCACAGAGAGAGAGGGGAAGCAGAGGTCAGTGCAAAATTGAGACACCAAATACTCTGTGTGTGTGTGTGTGTGTGTGTGTGTGTGTGTGTGTGTGGTCAGCTTTGGCATCTTTGACCCTTCACTAACAAGAAGAGAACAGGGGTAAGAAGTATTACATTTCTAAAGGATTTTTAAAACCTGGACATTAATGTAGCCTAACAATGTAAGGTGATTGCCTATTACATCATGGGTAAACAAGGAACAATATTGAGCTCTCTGACACTGTTGGACTGTTTGGTTATTAAGTTAAGTTAAGTTAAGTTAAGTTAAGTTAAGTTATCTTTATTTGTCAGTTGTACACGAGGCACATTGAAATTCGTCTTTTTCGCATATCCCCTCTCAAGTTACCACACTTCGGAGGGGGTCAGAGCGCAGGGTCAGCCGCAGTACAGCGCCCCTGGAGCAGTTTGGGGTTAAGTGTCTTGCTCAAGGACACAATGGTAGAGATGGTGGGCACCGTAGACGCAATACCAGCCTCTGCTAGTTTTACAACTAACACCCTCCTGTCCGGTGCCGGGGATCGAACCAGCGACCTCATGGTTACTGGTCGGCCACCTTTTTCCTCTAGGCCATCCTACCACCCATATTACATTATCTGCTTTATTTCATTGAAAACTGATGACTTTTTCTGCAGTTATTACGTTATTGGTCGCTATTACATTATTGGCTGCTTCAAGCTGCAACATACTCCAGCTGCGAATGTGTCAGTTAAGTTGTTGGAGGGGCTTATCTCAGAGACGCTGTGTGCTTTCAAAATGACTTTAATGCAACAAGGTGGAGAGCTCAATATTGTCCCTTGTCCATATCCTTTTTCAGTAGCCATCTTTTGCAATGTTTCTTTACTCCATCATTGCATATGACAGCCCCTACGTGCACCCTTGCGACCTGTAACATCGCCAGCTTGTGATATGGGGTGACATTCACGCAGCAGGGGCATGGGTGGCATGGGTGTAGGGTGACAGCCGGGTGTCAGATGTTGGAAGTGGCCCATGAATGGTGATTATTGGCGCCGGACAAGACAGAGGCGAGCTGGCTGAAAGATGGCCAAGGAACAGCTGGGACCAGGTTACAGGCGTTCACACCTTTTTTTTCTTCTTTGCTAGGCCTAGAGCAGTATATTCTTTACTTGGTGAAGTGATAAATATAATGTCATTCCTACTTTTCACAAGATTTAATTCTGTTCCACTGGCAAGTCAATATCCCCTGACTTCAGGTTGACATTGATTTTGAGGGAAATGTCTCAACAGCTATTACATTCTTTACCAGTCCCCTCAGAGTGAATTCAGATAACTCTATTAAAAAAACACAAGTTTTCATGTATTGCCATCTTTAGGAATGGAGCTTTCATTTCTCCTAGTTAATGTTTAGGTTGTAATGCTAATGGTCAAATGTTAGCTCGCTAACTCAACACTCAACTCAGATGGGGAACACAGTAATCAACTTTTAAAGACAAGCATGTTTGCAGTGTCATCGTGACGTTAGCATTTAGCTGTTAGCATTTCTGTGGCTGTACACTCCTCTTTTCTTTTCTTTTTTTGCAACCAAGATCAAGCTAATAGTTGTGTCTTGTTAACTGTTCACAACACTACAGAACTACATTTCACTATTGAAACAGTGAATGGACATTACACAGTAACAATGCATACTTAAAATATTGCGTAATAGTTCATATAAATCACTAGCACATGAAACAGACCGTCTCGTTCTTTTTCTCCAGTTGAAAGGGAAAAATCTTTTCACTCATCACACTGGCCTCGTTTACACACAACAGCGTTCCTTTCTATGGGCTCCACCCAGTAGGATTGGCCAATATCTTCTCCCTGCAGGCTGTCCATGTTTGTTTTCTACACCGTGTACTAGCATGTTTTAAAGCCCATAATGATATTCCTGTCGGATACCATTACCCTTTAATTATGAATAAGAAAAACTATTCAATATTTGGATGAACTGAAATGAACTGCGACTGAAACTAGTGTTCGGCAACTACGCCTGTAGGTTATTTTAGGGCTTTGATTCAGGATTTTAGGAAAGGTCAAGAAAATGTCAACGACTATGAGATGTGTTATGTAGGCTAATTTACAGTAAAGCTATATCAACATTAACTCTGTGAGAAAACTTGTCTCTGTAATCGAAGAATTTATGTAGCCTGTGCAGACATGCCGTTTCTCATACAAATCCTGACATGCATGCTGTCAGTTTGCTTGTCTAGGCCAAAGCACACCAGTACTCACGTAAAGAGGATGATGCCAGTGTTGGCCATGGCGTAGGAAAGGCCCAGAATGCCGCTGCCCATGATGGCGTTGCTAAGGTTGAAGACGGACATCCCGAAGGAGGTGTGACCGGGATGCTGAAAAAAGGAGTAGGTCAAGAGATCTGTGTGAGAATAACTGATGAACAGTGGCAGAGTGTGCCTTTGGAATACAATCGTTCTCAGATCATTGGTGGCATATTCACAAGTGGAATCGATCTAGTGTTTTCTACCCAGCAAGGCAGCAAGAACGAGCAAAGATTTGTCAATGTGCAGAAAACCACACAAGACTTTAACACCATCAGTAAATGCCTGTCCCCAACTTAAAGGAAAAATACACCCCCACCTCAACGGAAACAGAATTGTTCTTTGTGCTGGGAAAGTTCATGCACAAAAATAAGTGAAAATTTGAATGCAAAATGTGATTATGCATGTAATTAGTATGATTATTTGTCATTTTTTGTATATATATATATATATATATATATATATTACATATTTTGTCCCCTTGTCCCCTTCATGGCTGCTTTAAAAAAAATCCGTTTGGTTGCCTTTATTTTTGTAAAGTAAAGTAAAGTCTAACAGTATAAATACATTCAGAGAATACTGAGGTTAAAACCAAGAAAGAGTTCTGGTCCTTTTCTCTGTATGAATAGAAAGCTCTATTTCTCCTATGTGCATGTATGATTATTGAATATTGGTTAAAAAAAAAAAAAGTTCTAGACAGAAAACTGAGACTAAAAAAACTAAAACTGGACGAGCTCAAGTCCATTCAATCATTGTGATTTTAATTTTATAAATCTCTCTTACGTATTCTTCATGGTATTCCTCATATTTCTTCTTCTTCATCATCCCATTTGCCAGGAACTTCTGGCTTTCTCCGTCATCCAGATCATCTAGAAACTGACTCCTACAGAAAAAGAAAAAAAAAGTGAATACACATACACACACGTACACAGTATCTCTGTTGTAGTTACTGTGCTGTGCTAAATAGAAAACGTCTAACTGAAGATGGGGTGACGTGACACAGACAGATTTGATCAGCTTATCTGTTAGTAATGTTTATTGACAGGTCAGCTGGGTGGCTAATATGTTTGACTAGAGGTGTAAATCCTGGAACCTCACACCAATCACCACCCCCTGGTCAATAAACTAAGTTCTATCATTCTGAGCAGCCATCCTAGAGTCATACAGATATAATAACTTCATTCATTACTGAGTGGCTGCCCTGTAGTCAAAACAACTGTAGATAATTAACGGAATGAGTTGGTTTAACGCAATCATTTACACCCATCGTCATTGACAAAATAAAACTTGTAGCAGCTGTGAACCTGCTTTTGGTCTGTTGTCTGGCTACGTCCTAACAAGCTGTGTTATCATGCACATAATTACCCAAGGTACTGGTAGGAGTCTGGTTAAGATAAGAATGTAGAAATTGGTGATAAGATTTGCCTGCTAGACGTGCAGAACCCTAATCCTATAGCTGAATTAATTGGGGTTCTCTTCTGCCATTCACAGAAACAGCTTTTCTAAGTTTGCTTGATGCTTAAGAAATAGATGCATGGATAACAGAACATTGCCTACAGTTTTAAGTAAGACAACTGAAGTGCCAAAGGACCTGGCCTGCTCATTAGTGTAAGGAAAAAGAACATTGTTTGAGTACCCGTCGATGGTGGCCTTCTCAGAGTCGATCTGGTCCTGGTCGAAGGGGTCGTTCAGGCTGGTGGTGCTGTCATCATCGGCCTCCGTGGAGACCTTATGCAGCTCCATATGATCCAGGACTTTGGGCATAGTGGTGCGCAGAAGGACAGGGGGCGGAGAAGTTCAGATTTCCGGGTGTTGAGGAGTTCACAAGACGGTGTTGTGCTTCTTCTTCCGCAACGTCTGCTCGATCTTGTCACCTAGAAGAAGAGACATCAAAATAACAAAGGAAGCATTAGAGGAAATAGTCCAGTGACCAAGGTGGTTTTGAAGATGTCTGTTAACACAGTGTCACTATCAGTAGTGACTGGCTTCTAGCGAGAGTCTTCAAAAATCACTCAAGCTTATCGCAGGAACGGCAAGTCGCATTCGACTACAGGACTGCAGAAGCAGCTGTTGTTGGGCCTTGTTGACTTCAACATGGTTTTATGACCTGAATGATGAATACTTCACAGTGAGATGGGGCCCTCTACCATAGAAACCAAGTCCATCCAATTTCCTAGAACTGAGGGACTGTTTGTTCTGTGACCTTGAAGAGGAAAAGCTTAATGACATAATGTAACCATCGCGCTTCACATGGCTTCACAAACAGTAGCAAGGTCTGAAGTCCAAATAACTTTGTTGATAATTTGACTTTACACCGATTGGTATGACCTGGTGTACTCGGAACTATGATTTGTTTCTAATGACCATTACCAGCTTATCTCTACTTCTCTTCTATCTTTAGGAAGATATTACAAGCAAATGTTGGCGTGCATACAGATTGCTGCCTGAAGTCAACAAACCCCTGAGACCAGGTCAAGGATGCAACAAGTTCATGAGGCCTCCTGACCGTCACCATCAACAGGCAGCCTTGTTCATGTACACATTTGTGAACCCTCTCACCCACTACCATTCAAGAGAAAAGCCAGGAGCGCCGCACAGGGTCACACACATTTTCCATCTGTAGCATTCATCATTAAGTTACGTAAGGAGGTGAACAAAGCCTGTATGATTGGAAAATCCTACCGATAGCCAAACTATTTCGACGTTGTTTTGTCACCCACACAAAGAGCTCTTTGATTGGGGGGGGGGAAGCAAAGATCCTGGTTGTCACGGGGGAAAACACCAACCTTGGCAAGAAGTTTTAGTGCACAGTCAAAAGAATGGTTCCTCATTTTGGGATGAACGCTTATTCACTCTCGTCAAAAGACTTAACAGACCGAGATTGGTAGCTACTGCTTTCACATCTGTCCATTCAATGGAAATCTGGAGCCAGCCACAACTATCTTAGTTTAAGAGCACAGACTGGAAACAACAAGGCAGATTCTGGCCAAAGACTTTAGAGCTGTTGGTTGGTGTATGTTATAACCTTTGGGCAGATTTTTCCATGTTTTGCAGTTGTTATGCTAAGCTAAACAACCGCTAGGGCTAGCATCATATTTAATTGAGACATGAGATTCGTATATCGAACTTCTCTTCTATCTGTTCTAACTGGGCTCAGACCGCTTACTGTGACATCTTCCTTCCTTGTTTTCTTTTTTATGTCTATTCTTGAAAATAATTATTTTAGTATGAATATAAACTAATGTTTGGAATGTTAAAGGTGGAGTCAGTGATCCTGGTGAATGCTTGTTGTCAAAATTACTTTTTGTCAAAATCAATGAAAATCTCCTCATGGTCCACTACCTGTTCATACCGTGTGTGCGCGCTGAAAAAACAATCCAGTTTACCCAGCCTAGGCTCTGTAAACTGGCATGTTGGTAGCCATACGGTAAGCACCCTTTGATAACATACCATTTCCCAGAGTTAACACCAGATTATTTTCAGTGCATACTGCATACACATTATGAACAGGTAGCGGATCATGATGAGGTATTCACTGATTTTGACAAGAAACGTTCTCCAGAATCGCAGAGTCCACCATTAAGTTGTGGAGCTGGAAATGAAAACAAAGAGCCTGAAGACACAAAAAAAGTTTTGTGTATATTATACCATACTGTAACGTTTACGGCCCGACACGCGGGGGCTAGCTAGCGGAATGACGAGGACACAGAGTAGCTGACGTTTAACCGGAGAACCGGGCTTTATTGTGCCTAGTGTACAGGCTAACCCCGGGGTTGGAGGAGTGCCCAAAGCAACAAAAGGGGTTATATAATACCATTATTATCATTGAACAAAACATTCTAAATTTGTCACTATAACCTTTGAGTAAAAAGTTCAATCTTCACCTTAGGAATGTAGTATATGAATTGGGTTGCTTTCTACCACTGATATCAGGTTTGAAAATCAAAATACCAGTGGGTGCTTGTTAAGCAACAGGTCCTAGTGAAGGAAGTGGTTTCAGCAGCAGGCTCTTTACATCACAGTGTGCAAAGAGTTCACAGTTTACAGTCAACATGCCGCTATGCAGCCACAGAGAGTGTGCCACTTTCAGCTGCAGTTGTTAACTTAAAGCCCTCCACCTGTCACTCTCATCTGGTTTGATCCATGGGACAAAACCTTCTATTGAATGATGTCTAACTCAATGACAGACTGTTTTTCCCCCGGTGTTGTTGCTCTTCGGAAGTAGACCTCCTTTTAAAAGCCCGATATCGGTTGAGCCAACAGAGATTAAGCGGCCACGTTACCGTTAACAACACCCATTACACACACCAGCACACCTCATTTCTCAGTGTCGCCCTCCGTTGTGTGGCGAGAGAGACGCGGAGAAGGGCTTTCGCTTCTCATTGCCAAGAGGATTATCCTGTCTAACCAGGTTAACTTCACACGTTCTCGGCTTTAGTGCTGCCGTTGTTGCAACCATAACATGAGAGCAGCGCACATTTGGCAGTGTGCCCAGATTTGCATTGCTGACACACGCCTTCCTATAACACAGAGGGTATAAAATACATCTTGAGCGACCAACTATTGCTGCAACTTGTTTTTCTGCTTACATTTAATTCAATGCTCCCACACAAGACAAACACATTCTCACATGTGGCCACACCGCTGTCCAAGAGGATTGTTATATATAGGCCATTTCTATACATTAAACCATACAAAAACACAATATGCTAAATGCAGTGGCAAAACACATGTGACAAAAGTCCTTACAGAGACCGTATGTATACAAATGCATCCCACACCACTTTTAACAGCGAGCGTTTGGATCCTAACGTGACCTCGGGGTGACTGGGATGTCTTCCCACCTGTGTGCACTGTTGTCCATTTCAATGCTAAATGTGAGGCCAACACAGGACAACACTCACCAAATAATCTCCAATAGCTTTTTTATTTATAAATGACTACACAAAAGAATTAAACTTCACCCTTTCTTAATTTTACCGCATAAAAAAGACCCAAATCTGTTGGCCAAGCGTCGAACGGCAATCATACATAATGTACTGAAAACAGAAAACAGGAAAATCAACTAAACGTATCAGTAAATCACACTTCCTGTTTGCAGCCTGAGAGTGTTCTAAAAAGTAAATAGTGTGTAGCTTGGCAGAGCACAATACAACGTAAATAGACAGCAAGGTAAAGCTACTGAACATTGTTGTGGGGCAAAAATATCACACCAATTCCGTTTCAATAACAGCATCTTTTTAGCATCAGTATCATATGATGAAAAAGACACAAAAAAAACAATGAACTTGTACTGTATATATAGTTTTGATAGAACACTTTGAAAAAAAAAAGTTCCAAGAAATACCAACTCCTTTCTCCGGACAGATGAGTTAAACATCTAGAGTCTCCACTCCTCTGAAAACAATCCTCACACATCTTCCACCCAAACAAACTCTTGCATCAGCCAGCACCTGAGAGCAGCATTCATTCCAGCTAAAAGGCAGACCGCAGTAACTTCTGGTCTACTTGACTTGCGACAGTAAAAGCAACTGTTTGTTCCTCAATCACACACGCTGCAGCCACCAGACAGAGTCAAGTCAAGAAAAGGCTGCTGCTCCTAAAAAAAACCTGTCAGATTTTGTCAACAGCTCTCCGTTCTCTTCTCAAGAGCAACCCACAAGCATCAACCTAATCCGCCTCTGACGGTTGGAAGCCTTACTTTCATGCATAATATGAACACATACAAATACTCACTTAATCAAAAGCTCCTGAAAAGAGGTTCCAGGATTGTTCCTTTACTTTTCTCTTTGGAATAAGTGTATTGATTAAGGAAGATGATGGACATGTGAATGGGTGAGGAGCTGTGTCTCTTTTGTGACTCAGGTGAGAGAGCAAGGCTTTTAAAAGGGAGAAGGGAGGGCCTCTGTCGGCCAATGAGGACAGGCATAGATCACTCGGGGCCCCTCCTTCTTTGAACAAGATCATAAGCACCCTTGTAACTCCCCCATGGGCATACACACACACACGCACGCATACACACACATTAGCACACAACAGAAATGACCAAGGCCGAAGCAGGGACAGAAAATGGATAGAAATATTTTAGAACAGCCACAAAAAAGTGAGAAAAAAGTACTTTTTGTCGTTGAATAAAAGTAAAACCTGATTGTGAAAAAGTTAAAAGTAAAACATACTGACAGATAGACAGACAGAAGGACAGATGCTTCGTATAAAAAAAAATAAGGCCTCTAAACTGTCACATCGCCACCATCCGACTGAAGGCCGCACAGAGCACTGACGCTCTTAAATACTCTTGCTTGCTTCAAGACGTGTCACATGACATGACCATCCAGATATAAACTGAGGCTAACTCATGCAGGCTAAACTCAGGTGGACCAGTGAGGTGAGAGGCTGAGGTCACCGAGACCTGCTGGTTGATCATGGACACAAACATAAACACACACACACACACACACACACACACACTAAAACCCTGCCGACACTTAAAACAACCGATTGACGTCACAGCTCTGCCTCTTCTGTATCCACAATGACCCTTGCACAATTGTTTGCCCAAGTAGTTGCGCACATGCCCATGTCCAGGAGAGCTGTGGGCAACTGTCAGTGTTTTTTTTTTGTGTGTGTGTGTGTAGGCTGTGCCGCCAGCCGACCAATCAGAGGAGAGTGTTGGGGATGTCCCTTTGCCCAAGGTCGTGCTCATGTCAGCGATGAGGTTTTTATCTCCCTGTCCACTTTGTAATGCTGTCCAATTGGAGGAGCGTGAACACACACTGGGTATGTGAGCAACTGAAGCACCATCATTTTTCCTCCAGTCAGCTGCAGATAAGTTTATGAGCAGCTTAGAAACTTTGAAAACTACAGAGTGGAAACTTTCCATACTTAAAACACTTCTACACGATCATGAATAAAAGACAAAACTGCCTGATTGGAACTGATGAAATGAATTGATATAGCTTCTTGGTTTTGAAGAGCTTCTCAATGAGGCTTTTCAGTGAAGATTCCTTTAAACTCACAGAGGAGCAATCTTTCGACTGGAATTAACACATTAAAATGCAATGCAGGACGCTGATATGAGAGCATCAAATTTGTGCCTGTGACAGTCTGAGCATGCCAAATCAAAAGTAACTCTTTTGCCACAATGGTTCTCACTTTCAACCACATCAAATATGATTGTTCCAAGATGTAGATGTTGACAATATGGAATATATTTGACTGTGTACCAAAACATAATTCGAGGGGTGATTATACTATTTATTATTAAAGCTTCCTCACTGATCAGTAGCAGCAAACCCCCAGAGAGAAATACACTGCTACACTTCTTGCTAATGAATTTGTGAGAAAAAGATTGGTTTAAGTCGAGTTATTGTTGACTGTGTGTGTACCTTGATATCAAAAATACACGGTCGCCCAAAAAGTCGGAATAAAATATTTTTGACCTCTTCTCAAGTATGATTGTGATTAAGCGCTTTGGGTACCTTGAAAAGCGCTATATAAATCCAATCCATTATTATTATTATTATTATTATAATGTGAATTAGTGTTGATAGATAAATTGTATATCTTCTCAAAACATTATTGATCAATCTCATCCAAAAATATAACTCAAATGAAACCACAATTAACCTTGCAAACTGTGTATAAATATTTTATTCCAACGTCATGGGCGACCGTGTAGGTGAAAGATTTCAAATGTTGAATTCATACAACCTGACCTTTAAAATAAGTTTAAAATAATGTATTAGTTCACTTACTAATGGAGCCATTAAAGCAAGAGTGTGTTACTTTTACCCAAAGTGAAAATGTATGGGATAATGCTAAATGCTAAAAATTGTAAATGTACCCTTTCTGATAGTTTAATAATTGTGAAACAAACAGACACCCTGCAGTCATCGCTAGACTACATGAATCAAGTCATCCCAGGGGAAAAAGCAGAGAAAGCCAAATTTCCACCAAACCATAAAGTTGTCACCATGATCTTCCCCGCAGCTGCAGGGACATTCCTTACATGGCATCACAGCCCCCTTCAAGTGTGTGTGTGTGTGTGTGTGGGGGGCTTCACACGCAGACTGGGCCAATCAACTGTCACTACACAAGCTTGTCCCTGGGCTGATCCCGCCACATACCAAACAGGGAGGGCGGTTAGCTGTTGGGGGTTGGGGGCTGCAAGGTCACTTACTTCAGAGAGGAGCAAGCAGTGGTCAGCTATAGGAGTGAGCTCAGGGATACCACCCACAAACATAAAGTTAGGTTAGGTCAAAGAAACATATCCGACACTTCCACTATATATATTTTCACATACGGCACATTTGGGGTATCACCAATTTTGGGAACTAAAAATCAGGATATGTCAAAGTCTGCTGCATCAATTATGACCATATATACACCATATACATTTTTTAAATCGCTGCATTGCATGTTTAAAGCAAATATCGTGCATTATTTTATTGCTTTTGATGATACTTCAGTAATATCTTAAGTGTAAAACAACAGCCCATCCTGAATGAATGTTCTCAACATTGGAAACAACTCAGCATCTTCAATGTCAACACTGTAAGCATGTGGTTTCTGCATGAAAGCAAATGTTGGAGAGCTCAAATAATTAGGTGATAATAGGGACCCAGAAGATTTAAAAGCAACTATTTATCCCCCCCCCCCCCTGGTATCAATAAAGTATTTTTGATTCTGTTTAATAATCAATTTTCTATTATGACGTCTAAATAACTATTCAAAAAAAGATAGCTTCTTTCTTCTTGTCATAAGTGATAGTAAAGTGAATATCTTCGGGGTTATGGACTGTTCTTTGGAGAGAACAAGCAATCTGAAAACATCTACTTAAGTAGTCTTCCCCCCTTTCTGTCACCCTTTCCTTTAGCCATTTGACTCATGTCTCAATGAGATTATCAGTACAAATAAAGGTTAAAAAAAATATTGCCACATAGGAAACTGTCAATTGTCTTCCTTAATACAACTGTGTCATCCAGGTTTATATATTGTATAATGTATATAGTTATATAACAAGTATCTCTTTAGCAGACTGAAAACATCACTGATGTTCTGATACACTTCTCTGGTACAGGCAGTCTCCTGCTCTTTCAGTTTCCTTCTGAAACTTTCCAGTAAATGTGGATCATGTTACATTGTCGGTTCTGTGCCTGCCTCATCTTTGTCCGTGTGTGAAGTATTTTGGTAAAACCTTGTCATCTTACTGACTGTATCCACCTACTGCCCAGGAGCTTGCCAAGACATTTAGACTGTTTTGAGAAGTTCACTTGATGCTTAGCACAATTTTCCAAAGCAGACTACAGTGTGTTTCTGTGGTACGAGGGTGCTACCATTTTTTAGGGGTTTAGTAAAGTGCTTGCTCAATTAAGCTTATCTCACTCTTGTTCTAATTTTGGACCATGCCTGTTTGTCTTGTGTAGTGAGAAAGTTAGATCAGACAATATTAGCTGTATAAAGATTAAGCATGAGAGTTTAATTCAAATCAATGGTTTTCTCACGAGGATCTTTTCGTCTTGCACAGCCAGGGCTTACAGTACGGAAAGATACTCTTCAGGTAGAAACACAGGTATTTAAACCATTTACACAAAGCATCAATCACATGACACCATCTTTGTCATGTGACTGTTTTACACTTAAACAATAGGTACAGTCACACATTATGTAAACAGGAGTCCTAAATAACACTGCAGGGTGTGTCTGAGGATGATGGGGGGGGGGGGGGAGGGGGGATGGGGAGACAGTCCGAAGACAATAGGCTGGGTGTAGGTGTGGAATACACATAGTACGTGGAGAGGGGGATTTGGAAGTTTCTAAGGCCCTGTTCTCACGGCAACACGAAACGGTGCAAACGCGGAAAAATTCCTGCGGTTGCACTATATCATGTCCATGAAAACAGCAAACGCAGGCATGAAACCGCACATTTTTGAGATCTACTCCCAGGGAGGATTTTTTGGAAAACACAACGGTTTTGGTTTCATGTGAACACCGAAAACATTTCCCCTGGTAACGCTGACGTCACGGCTCCACTTCACGTATGCATAGTCTGTAACATTTGCTGTCAATACCCACATGCGAGTTATAAAGTTAGAAGACAATTAATGTGCAGGGCTTAAATAGGCCTATAACACTCGCCAATTTAGTCTGTAGTCTATTAGTAAGTTATTGATACCATGCACCCGCCACTTTGTCTGGGGAAAGATTTGTGCTCTGCCGCTTTTTCTAGCAAAATAAACTTGTGTACACGGCTCTCTCTACATTAAAAAACACTATCCATAGTTCAGCGCGCAGCGGTTAAGTTACTGTTCAACAAAAGGAGCATTAAGGCTACGGCTTCACAGTAAAAGCATTTCACTGGCTAAACATTAACAGCATTTCACCGGACAAACGTGAGTTGACTTTTATTTTGAAGTACGCCTAACAGGAAAAGTAGCCGCTCACAAAGCCCCTTCACTATCAGCATGTCTTCTGTTTTCACGAGTTCAATGCGGTGAAATAAGAGGACAGAAAGCTTGTCATTTACAATACGTGTAACCCCAAGCTTACACCAACCGCTTTATGAACGTTAGTGGCATTAATTTTCGGTTTCAGTAAGGTTTTATGCATCAAATTGTACCGGAAATGCTATTTACTACTACCTTGTACCGCCCACTGCTGGCCTGGCATGCTTACTACATCGATTTCGTCCCGTTTCCTCTGAAAACATGTGCACGGGTGAAGATGTCAGATAAATTGTGTCTGAACGGGTTTTTTTTTTAAAACCAAAAACGGGAAAACTGTCACGTTTTCACCGTGAGAACAGGCCCTAAATTCAGACACTTTTAAAACAGCAACAGTTTAGTATTATTCTGAGAAATACAATATTCGATAAATACAATGTTTCTTATTGCAGATACAAGCATTCTATCATTTGAGTCCGGAGATATATCATATGCAATATTTGCCATTACACTTGGAATTGCACTGTAAAGAATGGTCTCCTTTGTGGCTAATTAACCTTAAACTATATGCTTCCTCATGGGGGTATTTGGGCGTGGAAAATTGCTCCAGCAGGAGTGTTGACGTTGTCCGCTGTTAAACATATAGGGCCAAGGGGAGGTTTTTTGTCATGGATCGAGGGGTTGTTAACTCCCCACCAAAACATCTCTGACGTGTCGCCGCCGACTATAACTTGTGCCTCTGTTTGTTTCTTTGTTGTGCAGCCTTGTCAGTGATCACTATGAGCCGGGATTTGAACTCCTCTAAATTAAGCCTATACATCTCCAGCCCACGTGACTGGCTACGAATACCGCACACACTGTACTGCTGCCTGAATCATTGGCCAGATGACATCTAGATATCTGCCCACATATACAATAAAACAAACATTTCCCTTGGACTATGTAAAGAAAGAAAGAGTATGACAATAAGTATCCATTCAGAATTAACTTGTTACTCTTATATCTTTATAAGTAAGGTGGCCTCTGAAGAATGTCACAGGTCCAGGGCTCCAGGTATTTATGGCCCCTGCCTGTTAAATCTATCAACTCAATGTACTTCTTTGCAAGTAGGCAGCGCCTGTTATATAATATGATATATACATCATGACACTTAATCATTATTATTTGTAGAAATGTGCCCTCTCTTGCCTCAGGACTTTTGCATTGACCTTGAGTTGAGTACAATGTTTTATTAACTGTTCTTTTTGAACTAGGTAGGTCATTAAAGAACAAACTCTGATTCGCGACCTGTGTTCATGAATCAGTGTTCTGGAAGTCATTGGAAAGTTATTTAAGCCAGCTGCTTGCTTCACACTGGCTCAGTTACACACATTAACGCATGTCACGAGAGCTGCCGATTGCAACCACAGCCTTCCTCTGGAAGCCACCAAGCAAATGTAATGAAGCAGTTTGGAAGCAGAAATGTAGTTGTTAAAGGGAAATGGAGGTTGGGCCATTAATTCTTGACATATACTGTAGCCAGCCTGCTTGATCTGACCACTAGACTCAATTATTTTACAGAAATACAGAAAATAGCACAACAAGCCGTACCACTAGCGAACGAAGCAATGGTTTCAACATTCTAAGAAATATGTATTTTTATAGATTGAGTTGTAGAGAGTCATATATGATGTCAGTCTGTATGCTAATTGTGAAGCTACAGCCAGAAGCCGATTTGGTTAGCACAGCATATCACAAAGGCAGGGAAAAGGGGAAATACATTAGCCTAGCCTAGCTCTGTCCAAAGATAAAACAATTCACCAACTAGCACCTCTAAAGCTCATTCATTAACATGTCATGTTTTTTTTTTGTTGTTTCAAGAAACAATTTGAAAATAACGAATTGTCGGTAACGTTGCGTTCTATTTCCTTTCTGGGAGCAGTGACTTGTCGGACTCGGTGCTGAATTGCTAGGCAGCCTGTATAAACTCCAGTAAACAAACATGGTGCTGGTGGACAGTTTTTTTCACCAGGCTAGCTGTTTCCCACTGCCTCCTTTCTGTAAGATATAGCTAAGCTAAGCTACGTGATTTATTCTACTGGCGTTAGCTTCAAATTAAGCATATAGATTTAGGAGAGGTACCGATCCTCTCATCTTGTTTTGGGCAAGAAAAGTTAAAAAAAATGTATTTCCGAAAAATGCACTATTTCCTTAAGAGAGCATCGCACACCTAAATGCAAATCAGTTCCTTGACTGCAACCTAAATCATTCAGCTGAAACCTCTCGTATAAACTGGTTGAACCCTACCCAACCAATCATAGTGAGGCATGTCATGCAGGACAGATTTACAACAGTTGGTTACATAAAGTGCAGTGAATTAGATGGCTACTGTTCTATGTGATAATATGTAACACTTGAGACCTTGGGCAAAATTGTGGAGCTACTAAGCTACAACCACATCATACAGGGCCACACACACGCACACACACACTTTGTTGATCGCCCGCACATGTTCCTCCAGACGATCCAGTCTATCTGTGCTTCCACTTGGAAGGAATGTATTACATGTAGCACGTTGAGACAACTACTTTATCCTTCCTTTAGCTTTTTCACGCCTTTGACATGTGCGAAGCATGTGGACAAACACACGTACCACTATTAACACCTGGTTCCAAGTAGTATAGGTCATTCTTGTACTTAAGTTAAAGTTGAGAAACTAAAACAGATCTTGTAGATTTAGATTTTAAACCACTTCATCTAGTTGTATACCATGTTCAAGCCTAGAAATCCTTCCATCCAAGGATTTGCTACATCTGAGACAGCAGCCCTGTGGTATTTTTAGAAGACGGGCATTGCCCGACAGCTCTCTGATGTCTGCTATTGGCTGATATTCGGCTGCATATTTCCGAATCTCCAGCTGAACACTTAACCCTGAAGCCTGGGCACATGGATCGCATGCAAGTATTTCAGCCATGGTCATCATTCGTCAGCTGACGGGGGGTAGGCTACTCTAGTTGTGTTTCCGACCAACACCTGATACTCTTATTTAACGAGTCTGTTCTGCATTGACCGTTTCAAACCTTTGTATTTTTTTTTAAACAGATGATCAGCAGATATGTTTGTTTTATAATGGGAACTCAGTAACTTCTGGAGTCAAGTTAGGACTCATCATCTGGGAAGCATGAACTTCTGCACCAATTTTCCTCGCAAAATAAATAGGTAGAAAATATTTCCGTCTGGCAACGAAAAAAAAAGAAAAGTGAAAGTTGGCAACGGAAGAAAAAGAAAGCGGTGCTTGTTCTACATTCCACAGGGCAATGCAAAATCATCAGTGTGTTGAGAAATCATATACGAACCAGGTGGAATACTTTGTAGCTCTGTGCCAAATTTACTACTTTCCAGTTTGGTGGATGAAGAAGATATTTGAGCACTTTAAAGTCACGCGAGTAATTCTTTGCGCCGATGTCCCAGATGCGTGACTCGTGCAGAGACACAGAAAGGAGCGATCCAACACGTGAGCTCAGACAGCCAAGACTTATGGATGTGCGATACATGAGCAGGGGGTAATAAGACTGGGGTGGTCTCAGGAGAAATCACAGAGGAGGACATTTCACTTTCTCACACTGCATTTCTGTTGCATGACTAAGCTTGAGCAAACCCCAGTATTTCCAAGACATTGTTTTGTTCATTTTATGTGGCCTGGTACCAAAAGCTAAATCTAATCTAAATGTTATAAGCAGAATATGACCGGCATACGTTGTATATCTCAAACAAATGGCCACAAATCGCTTGAAGCGGCATTGCAGGCTGCTTCAATTAGATTGAATGAAATGAGCACAAAAGATGACAGAACTACAATGCAACAGCCAACACAGCTCTTTGTTTCCCATATCCAATTCTGAGAAAGCAGGCAGAAAATCACAAGTATAGGAACATGAGGTTAATCAGGATGTCTTACTGATTGGGGATGGGAAGTGTATCTGGTCAAATAAATCACTAAGTCGGAGAAAAAAAAAACATATTGACAAATTCTGACTTCAGTGTTGTCATGTGACATTAATGGACGGTTGGCCTTGGAGTAAACACAACATATTGGCCTTTTGTACATGTGTCTTTGTTTTTGAACAAGTTCTTGTTGGCCCACGCTCTGTTAATCTTATCAGTTTGTATTGATCTTCCTGCGCGTGTGGTGACGACCATGGTATCCCCCCCCCCTTTTTTTTTGGACGATTTCTACATATAAAATCAATAAGGAAATTCTTAAGCTCAAGGTGCAAAGCTGTACTTTAATAGGATGTAGGAGGACGCCTAACGCTTAACCTTTGTGATTTTGAAAGCCCAGTTTTAGATTGACTTATGTTTCTAGTTTGACCTAACTGGAACCAAGAGACTTCAAGTTCGGTCTGTCATTATTTCCATCCACATGTCCTCTATGCAAAACACCACCAAGTGTAATTTGAGATGCACACAGCCAGTGCCTTTGTTCAGACATCTGAGGAGCACGTAGAGTCACCTGTACAACGATGTCATTGGACATCAAGCATCATGAGTTCTGCTTACTCAGCAGGACACCACGGTTAGATCATCATCTGCTAACGTTTCTTTTTTCCCTAGTTTTGCACCATTTGGAAACACTGGCCAACTTAAACAGAACCGGGCAAACATTCACATGTGACGTGACAAATGCAGTAATACACAGAACTAACCTGACTGCTTATTTTAACATGTCAGAAGTTTGTCATCATGACCTGTCCCCACCCAAGTACGGCTCTTAAACCTTCTGTAATACAAGTGTACTCTGTTGAATGAGGCATCTGTCTTTAAGAACATAGACAAACTTATGACATTTTGAATGTATGGAACTTACAACAACAACCTCAACCATTCAACTGCCTGGAACGCAACACTCTCTGGCAGGTCAAATGAAGTGCATCTCTTCACATTATGGAAGTGTGAACTCATAATTCGGGTTAATTAAACGGTTCAAAATGTGCCGTAGGAAAGCACTGTGCTCTGACAAAGTTTACAAGACAAGTGTGGGACCGTTCACTCAGTCTAGAACAGACTTCTCTGTTTATCAGTGGCCGTGAACCTGGAGTGCTCTGGTAATTCAGATGACACAAGATTTGTGTCACTCTTCTATTCAAACCCTTGGTAAGCAAATGTTTTACAAATGTCTAAGTTTAAACCATGCAGCAGGAGATGCAGACTAAGTCCGCTGCTCATTTCACAGCTTAATCGGGCTCCTTTCAAGCAATGGTAAACAACATTTGTATGGTGAACTATTGAGTGCTCGAGCAGCTTTGTGGGCAAACATCCAGCCACGTTTCTAGAATCTCCAGACAAGACAGTGAAGACCTCTGACCCCCCAGTGACCACCATGTGTAGGGGGAGAGGGGAAACAGGCACATTCCCTACTACAAGTATCAACAACGGGTCTCATAATAAAAAAAAGCTTTAATGCAAGTTTCCTCAATGCACATTCCACATTATGCAATCGTGCATGGTAAAAATAGGCCCGCTATTTTACATTGTGCACCTCACCGCCTTCTAGGGTTTCAAGTGTTGAAAGAGTTTTTGGAAAAGTGACAAATATTTCTCTCCATTGTGGCATTGCCTCACTATGTCTTTCTTTGTGCTGCTATAAATCGGCTCCTTTGAAACCGACTCTGCATCTGGCTCTGGGCTCCAATTTGCTCATAGGCTCAGTGTTACATCAGCCAGGACCAGCGGAGCTTCAAACCCCCCCCCCACAGCTGCTCAGCAGGACCCTGACCTACATATGTCATTCAAGTCTCATTTCATCCAATGACGAGCGAGAACCGCCGGCCAAGCCTCACCCCACCACTGACAGGTGTTCCAAAACCTGCAGCCAACCTCACCTGCAGCCTGGTAGAAGGTTACAGTGAAGTCCTGGGCTCGGGCGTTTGTTTCACAATGATTTAGAGTGTGCCAATGCAACTTTAAACCGGGCACGCCACCAATTGTTACGGATGAAAGTCAATGTACCCGTCAGGAGCCCAACTGCACTTGTGACAAAACTTGCATAATATGTTGTGTGGATCTGGAGGGAGCTCTATTGAGTTTGTGAACACAGCCCTGATCATGTCATATAGTGAGTCATCACAGTTACCTCAACTGGGGCTTGAGAGATCTTTTTCATTTCTAAACAGAAAGCCTGTGCTGCAAACTATGCTTTGGACACTATCGAGATGCAGTATGGGAAATGAAGGCTCCTTGCAAATGACCAACAGTCAGTTTAATCTTGTTTTTCTTCCGTTTTGACCAACTTAATAACACATTATCTACTGTTTTATTACATGAGTAGTTGCAGACAAGCAATATGACAATACGCTTTCTTCAATAACCAAGATTTAGGATCTTTCTTGACAATGTCTTTTAAAAATGTGTTTCTATTCATGCACATTTCCTAAAAGAAAACTCTTTTTGTTTGTGTGTGTGTGTGTGTGTGTGTGTGAATGCATGCAGCCTTTACCAAAGCACCAAGAGCCTATGTACACCTCAAAGCTATAACATCACCATAGTAGCCATAACACACACCCTCTTTGGTAATACTACAACTGTAGATATTTAGACAAAGAAGTAGGTGGAGCTTCAATAAACGGCGGACATATTTTTCACTGTTATGTAAGAGAGGTGATTAGAATCGAGAGTGGCTTTGGAAAGGGGCCTCAGGCACAGTCACTGTCTGTGTCTGTGTGGCAACCATGTATTTTTAGCAGCCAGAAAGAGCAACGAGAGACACCGAACTCACCACTTAAATATGACTAAAGGGAGATATTCTCCTGGCTCAGTCCGGTCTTTGTTATCATTCACAGTGGATTACCTGGGATTAGGCCGTGTCGCCTCAAATGCTTAACTGAAAGCAGCTTAAGACAACGGATGATCCTGATGTATTATGGCAAAGAAAGTCTCAAAAAGTGAGCAGACGTGTCAACTGTAGCCTACACAGGGAAAGAGCTTAAAGATATGACTCTGTCTTACTGTCAAATCAATCAGATGGTCTTTCTAAGAGTGATTTCCAATTATTTAAAGAATTAAATGAGTAACGAAAATGGGAAGAAAAACCTTGTTTCTGGAGCTCAAATTGACTTCTATGGAATTCAACAATTTTGTACAATATTTCTAACCCTGACACAACAACAGCTGTAGTCTGTGATTGCAGTCATAACACATGTATTACTGTTAGTTCTAAGTGATGAGCCCTGCAGGCCACACTGTCCTGTTACAGAAAACACTATGCTCCAACATAACGACTTTACTATTGTTCCCTCTTTTGTCTATGCCTTCGTTCTAGTAATAAATGTGATTTATGTTTGTGTTTGTGAGTTGCACAGAGACACAGAGAGCAGACAGGATGATGCCAACCGCAAACGGTAACTGGTGGCCTTTGTTGTTTTCTCTACGTGAGGGCGGAAAGGCAAGCGTGCACGACAAAGCATGCAAAAGAAAAAAAAGTGCACTTTTAATCCATAGGATCAACTGGTAGAATTCAGTGGAAACGAATTAAAAGCACTAAATCGTGCCCGTACGCCTCACTTGACGGCTATAGGTCTTGTATAAATAAAGACGCGTGTTTGGCGTTTCCCCCATGGTTTCACCGTGCTTTATAGTGACTCCAGGCAACACCCTGTAGGAAGCGCACACACACTCCGCTACTGTTGCTCTTTCTATAGGCTACTTTTGGAGCCTATGTGAGTGTGTGAATACATCCGAACAATAGTGAACAAAAGAAGAAACAAAAGCATTTCAAAAAAGCATTCAAACTCACGCACATACTTTCCGTTCTTTTGTCGTAAGGCTATAAACACTCCGCGAGGCGCTTCTTCCAAAGCAAGAGAAATAAATCACCAGAATTGAACTGCGCGCTTCAGGGAACGTCATATATGGAGGGTTCCAAATTAACCCGCAAATCGCTTGCAACCAGTTCAGAAGAAGTAATTAAAGTATGGCTACTGAGCGAGACGTGTTAATGTTGGGCTCTTACCTAGTGCTTGTGTGTGGCGGCCGACAGCTGTGGCAAGCGGAGGAGGAGGCGCACTAGTGGAGACAAGAGTTGGAGACCCTTCCCATTTAACAAGCAAGGAGTCTGAGTGGAAATTTCCATCTGCCATGTGATGATGGTAACTCCTGAAGGCAAGCGTCGTGTTACACGCGGCCGAGCATTGCTGGGGGGCCTCCTTTACTCTCGGTCCCTCCCTCATTTGACAAGACACAATGGCCACGAGCTGTGGAAACGTCTTATTGCCTTCAATTGAGCGATTTGAGAGCAATTATTTAATTAATTGTTTCCATTTATTGATTATTCTGACACGGGCGATCTTGAGATCTAATAATCAGGCTTATGCGTGTTTGTTTGGGTTAAAGGGTGTTTTGCGCAACGTTTCAGATAAGGAGGTTTTTATTTAATGATTGTTTCCGTTTACTGACTGGGATCCTTTGTTTACATTCCGCCTGGCCACGTTGTAGGGAAAGAAAGGAGCTCCCTCCACTCCAGCACGCTCCCAACCCAACCCAGCGCACTGCAATTATGTTTTAAAGGGCAAGCAAAGGGGGAAAACGGGAGCATGTTAAGTAGTGGAATATGCCTTGGACAATTCATACAAAATTGTACCTCAGTAAGACCATTTAATCGACTGACTGTCTTTTCGTGCATTCCACAGGGGGTACATTGCTTTCTTTCCCCCTCCAATACGTCTATCTGACAGTTAGAGTTACTTTTCAGATAATCATTTTGACATTGCTAAGCAGTGTTGGGGAAGCAATTTTTTTAAAAGCATAGCTCTGCAAAATCTGAAATAAAACTACTAGTTTAATTTCAGATTTGAGATTTACGTGTATAGTCATATATTTATCAATTGACTTATCATAAGTAAATAATAGTTTCAAGATCGAAAATAATAATCATTACCTATTTGCCATTCTGCTGCCTAATGAGTGGGCTACTTTTGCTATTTAGTGCAGTTTTGGATGCAAGAGTTTAAATTTTAATTCTACTTTTACTTTAGTCAACTACTGGATGAGTTCTAATGCTTCAGCTGTCAAGGTCCTTCCCGAATAGAAAGCACTCTACCACTATACATGACAAATCAACACATATATAAACTGCTTTGTGCTCTTTTTTCCCCCTGCACTGAGTTCACCTGTCAATCAAACAGTCTGTGTGGTCCTGGGATTCCTTTGATTCTTGCTGTGGTGCTCATATCGTTCCCTCTTCAGACACCAGACACATTTGTGCCTTACAAAACCCCAGTCCTTCTGTTTACTCAAGACAAACCACAAATATAAAACACATCACATGTTCTGTGCTGAGGGGGTTGTCTAAGGCAAGAACTGCCAGACTCCATTTGACAAACAGGCATTTATACAGTATAGTCAGTTATTACTGTCATACCCAAAGCTGGGCCCTTCCCATATGGGATTTTAAACAGCTACTGTTTATTAACATTATATATCCAATAACACATAAACACATCAAAAGGAAAGAAAAGATCATAACAAAGTAATCACCCTCAAATGAGTGCACAACTAATATGTATACACCATTTTCCTGGAGATCTCTGTCCCTCATCTCACAATAGCTTTTTCCATTTGGTAACTTTGATGTCTCATATCTGAATAGCTTACACAGTCTATGTGCATCATCCACGTCTGCAAGAAACAATTGATGCCACACCTGTCTTCTTCCTCCTTGGCTTTTCACTGTGTATCTAATGTTCTCTGCTACTTCCTCCCACTGTATTAAAGGGTGGAAAGAGGAAGCTGATGTTCGCTTGACAACATCCGCCCACAGTGTTCACCCCTCTCAGGGCCAACATTTCCTGTCCGTCGCATGTATAGTTGGATGATTGACAGTCCTCTCACCTCTACAGTATATGTCCTTGGATAAACACACAATGTAGGGGAGAACGGGGTAATTTGTCACACGGGTTGGTTGTCACAATCGTTATATCTCGGAACCAGAAGGCGCTGTCTGTGAAATTTTGGTATGTAAATATCCAGAATTGGGATCAGAGGTCACCTACATAGTCTTCCTTGGAGTTAGACTGCTGAATTTGAGGTGAAACGACTGTTTGTGTTTTTCATGTCAAATTGAAAATATTTAGCTCCTCAGTATTTTTCTTCTAGGCTTTTACACAATGGGTTTATAACAAAACACTTGTTACCCATACAAAGTGTGAAGGGTAAACTATAGTTTAGATTGTGGTTAGCAAGCTAATTAGTTGTCAGATGGTTGTTGGCCTTGATGCTAGCAAGAAATTCAAGTTGGGGTTGGTCGTCACATTTTTTGGGGGGTTGGTTGTCACATGTTATCTCAAGGCTGCAGCCAGAAAAGGAACCCAATAACAAAATAAATTGTCAAGCTGTATCCTCACTGACACCCCAGAGAAGGAAAGAATAGAGCAGGAAAAGGCAGCTAGCATGCAAAAGAAAAAAGGGCAACAAAATCAAAACAACCCAGTGCATCCCAAACTAGACCAGCTGCCAAGGCTACAGTAAGTTATGTAGGCCTATTTGTCAACTTGACAATGCAATTAAACTTTCAAATTTAGTTCTACTTTCTTGCCTTCTTTTTAAGATTATTCCCATTAAGATAACATTGTGACAAACAACCCCATAGTGTTTGACAACCGACCCCTTGATGGGGTTGGTTGTCACAATGTGTAAGGGTGTCTTTGATGATTAATTTCTTCTTTATTACAATAAGATAGAAAAAGTGAGGGGTACACATTTCAAGCCAACACCTTAAGCTTCAATTTAATGTAGGAATGACTATTGAAAGATGTTTAGGTGATAAGCTATTCTCACTAGAGTAAAAAGTGTGCCTACTTACCCCGTTCTCCCCTACTTCAACAAACTAAGCAACATCATACATGCATTTCTCCTGTGAGGGGTCATGTGCCGTAAACTATACCATCATGCACCAGGAAGGATGCAAGGGGCATCCTTAAATGTATTGACATTTTTATGCTTGTGAAATGGGGGCAGAGAGGGGAATGACATGCAGAGAACAACCACGGGCCAGATTTGAATCTGTGGTCTGCTGCTTCTGAGGACTGAGATTCTATGGGCAGGCGCTAAAAACCACTATACCGCAACACCCCCCTCGCAAGTGGCATCCTTGACAGGTCACAGTCCAAACAGCAAGTACACCAATTGACAGTTTAGATTTTCCACTTGACCAAACTGACACTAGTTTTGTCATCAAAACATGTTAATTCTGTCTGTTGCTTGCAGGCTTCAAATGTATTGCGGACAGAAGTGACGGTCGTCGTTAGCTAGTCTGCAGCTATGCAGCGTAAGATGATACTGTTGCTAACATCTCCACAGACCAAAGAGAAGTCCAGTCTTTGCCTAACTTTTCCATGCATTCAGCAGATTTGTTTTAAAATTGGTAATTGAGTCTTAAATATGCACACAATGGCCACAGACAGTGCAAAAAGGCAAAAAGGTCACGCCCCTGGTAAAGAAAATCTTCACCCTTTGATGATACATGTCTAAATAACCCTAACCATAACCAAAGTAATTAAACCTGTAAACTAACTAATGTAACACTGGTGGATGTCTCCTTTAATGTTTGTATTTTAAAATAATATGCTTCACTTTTATGAGAGAAACGATTTGACACTGAGGAATAACTTATGCTTTGGGTAAATATAACACCATCTAACAAGTTTGGTTAAGGTGTAGGCCTCCCAACAGAATGAAGAGCAGGGCAAAGCCACTTTACTTTGATATTAATCGTTTGAATTTGATTGATCCAATAGTTAAAGCTGGGGTGGAGGATTTGGGGAGAAAATGGCAGTTGGGATAGAGATTTGAATCCAAATACCTCAACCGCTCCACTTGTTCTCTTTGGTCCCTCCCCTATGGTCCCACCCTGACACTCTCTACACCAGCAACGTCGTGCCAAAGTGAATGGACAGTCCCAACAGCCAATAAGAACGGAGAATCGGAGCCTCGCTCTAATTGGTCAAAGTGTCAGCTCATGTTAACTTTGACCAATCAGAAATCATATACCCCAGCTTCAACCCTGAGATGATTATGGATACATTACATTCTAGCTGCAATCAACGAAGGAGAAAAAAACAAGTGCTCCTGTAGCGAAACGTTTAAGAATGATTTCCTTCAACTTTTTTGGATGAATATTATAAGGAATAGTGACCAAAGTTTAATTGCACATAAAGCATAAGAAGAATACAACATAACATAACTATTACTGAGTTTGCAGCCTATAGACTGACTGTCCCAATAACACCCCTTGGACGAGTCTCAACAAGACACAAATAGCAACGTTGGAAGCTCACTGTGCATTAGTCAATCTGTGAAATGAGCTTTCTCATGTCCTTTTACTGCACGGAAGCTCAGTAACTCATTTCACATGAGAGTATAGGCCTCCTTCAGCTGACAATGATTAAATATTCTGACACTGTGAGCAATCAGGCTTAGGTAGGTTTGGAGAGCATATAAGGTCACAACAAGTTGGTATGATCCTACATCTATAGTATAGATTCTATACCATGGCATCTTTCCTTTTGTCTTTTGTTTTGCCTTTTTAGCTCTGGCATGTTTTTTGTTAACAAGTACACACTGTCCACCATTATTCCACGATAGCTGCTTAAAGGAATACTTCACCCATACGGAACCGGCGTTCTATCATTATAATATCACTATTATAATATAATGAATCAGGTTTTTCTTCCCTCAGTCTTCCCCAAATCTTCCTTTGGCCCAGTTGTCCTGTTAATCCTAACCCTTACTGTGATGTCACAAGAAGGAAACTGTAGGGTTAGACAGTGAGACCATGAAACACTCTTTCTGCCTTTTCTCAGGTTAGGATAATCCAATTAAATTTTTTTTGCACATTTATACTAAATAGGATCTCCGGGTTCAATACACCTTCATATTCCAACTGCTGAAGTCGGTCTTTAACCATTTGAGAGTGAGGATTTGAGGACTGAGATACTGAACTGCTTGTCCTAAACAGTTTGAAAAAACTGGCTCACAAAAGCTCTATAACGTACACTGAACAAAAATATAAATGCAGCAATTTTGTTTTTGCTCCCATTGTTCATGAGCTGAAACTTTTTTCTATACACACAAAAGAACGTAATCCAACTTGACCAACTCTATGCGAAGGAGATGTGTTGCACAGCGTGAGGCAAAAATGGTGGTCACACCAGATACTGTAATGCCACCAGAACATGTAAACGGGAACAAGTCTCAATGGGATTTACCCTTATAATTAAAGGTTAAAAAAAAAATTATACTGTCTGGTTTTCTCTTTGTGTTCAGCTCATGAAAAATGGGAGCAAAAACAAAAGTGTTGCGTTTATATTTTTGTTCAGTGTAGTTTGCTGAAAGAAAAAAATGCCTTTCAATTGTCAGAGGTGTGAGGCTTGAAGCTGGTTATGGCACGGTGGTAACACAATGAGTATGTTTATCGTACATGCCCACAATATTTCAATAACTGGGAATAGTCTGGTCATGGTGATCTCATTTGATGCGTTTACATGCACTTTAGTAATGCTATAACTTAAAAAAGACGAGTTAACATGATTCAGTCAATTAGCTGGATTTCTTTCCAACTACATGATGTAAAACTGTTCAAACGTCTTGTAATGTCTTTCGCTATTGGCTTCTCTGCTGGTCAGGTCTATCTTTATGTGGGAGTTTGTCTCGCAAAAGCATCTGTAATCTGTCTGGAGCAGCATAAATCTACCTAAAACTCTGGCTTTCTTGATGCAGCAGGATAGGAGTGGCTGAACTGCTGGGAGAAAGTGGTGCTCAAGGAATTCTCAGATCGCGAATTGAGAGAGAATTTCTGAATGTCACAGAGTAGCAGAGCAGTATACATGCGAACAAAAAATCTGAATATTGGGCTAAAAGCTGGCTGTTCTTATCGGATTTTACATAATTCGGTAAAGGCTTTTGCCCGATTATGCTTTTCGGTTAATGCTGTTTACATGAGCACTTGAATAATCTGGTATCTCCAGAGATCTGATAAAATCGGTTATTCGTTTAAATGTTAATGTGCTCAATGTGTTGCTTCTTTTTTTGTCAGATAAAGTATACTATGCTCAAATTATGTTTGCAACTGTTCTCAGCACAAAAGTGTTAATAAATTGTTAACGCAGAAAGTAAGCAACAAGCCTTAGCTGTGGAAGAAACATAATCATATACTGTAGCTAATGTTAGTGACAAATAGTGACCCGGGTATATTTCTCAGGAGTTAAAGGAGAGCAAACTAAAGCTAGACTGCAGTAACTAACATTGTTATTTTGTTAAATGTTAGGGCCCGTGTCCACCTACCGCCTTTTTCCCACCGCAAACGCCTTTTTTCAATTGATTCCCAATGAGAAGCGGCCGCCTCGGGAAAAGGCGGCCGCTCGGAGAAAAGGCGCAGCGCCCAGCGTTTTTTTTCCGAGCGTTTTTGCCTTTTTGTGCGGCCGCTTCGAGATTTGCAAGTTGAAAAAAGTTCAACTTTTCAGAAAGGCGGTGGGGACGTCACCGCCGCTTTTTTCAAAGGGCCAATCAGATAGTAGATCGTCGGGACTCGTCGCCTTGGCAACAAAGAAGGTGGAAGAGAAACTGCTTTTTCCGTCTCTGTTTACCCGAAACTGTACGAAAATAGTGACTTAAAATGACCAGAACAGAGGGAGGAGAGCCCGTTTGTGGGAGCAGATTAGGCGAACACTTGATTCGCTGTATTTTTTATCTCCTACGGATTGTTTCATGCACACACGTCAGCCTACAACTTGCTCCGTGTGTGTTTGCAGGAGCCGCGATAACTCCTCATCCAAACAGAGGATGGTGGAAAGTATTCTCTGTTTCATAAGACTACTCATATTAAAATGTAACGATTTAAATAGAAAACAGCAAGCCTAAAGAGTTAAACCAGTGTTGATAGGTCTGACTGACAGGTGACGATCAGCATTTTTTCTCCCCCGATCACAGCACTCTCTCTCCCAGTTCATAAAACGCTTGAAAAAAGCGGTCGAAGAATGCGGTCGAAAAAAACGCTCAGTAGACACACTCCCGAGCGCACAGCCAGCGTTTAACGCTGGAAAAAGGCGTTAGGTGGACACGGGCCCTCAGTGTTCATCAAGTGAATCTGATTTATTTAGACAGTGGCTGAAGAGTATTATATTTGGACGTTAAACCGTGCTAATACATCACAACTTGCATTTTTTAAGCATGAATCTGTCATAATTGATGAACTTTTATAGTGTTGCAGTTTACTGTATAGGGGAGAACGGGGTAATCTGAGTCACTTTTTACATTTGCTCCACTCTGAGCGAGCTAAAATGATTTATCACTCAAATTTACACATTTCTCATTAATTCAGGATGTTTCCTAGAAATGGGCATTAGCAGAATTTTTTCAAGACAAAGGGCAGTGAAAATATGATTGTTTTAAAAAAAGTTGTCATGTGGCTCACTTTACCCCAGCTGTGGGGTAAACTGATCCACTTACCTTTTCCACTCTGAAACTACCATAACAACACATATTGTAACAGTAAGAATCCTGAAAGCTAGCCACACATTCCAGAACTAATGTCGGACTAGTAAAAGAATGATGGGGTTTGGTCAATTAAGCAAAGCAAATTTTCTAAACACTTGAAAGTAACTCCGAACAAAATCAAATACAACATATTATAATTAAAAAGGTTTTAATAAGATTCAAATGAAAGATAGAACCAGTTAGATTAGAACACAGTCTGGGGGTCAGAACACAGGACCCTTAGAGCTAGCTAGTGTCTGGGAGTCAAAGCATAGGAAAATCAGAACCAGCGAGAACAGCCTGGGACTCAGAACACAGGAGAAGACCCAACTGGATTATAACATCAGCCTGTCATACTCTACAACTAGGCCTACTCTACATTCCAGCCCTGAAGGTTACAGGGAAAGATGAGAAGGTGCTCTTTCCGTGTGGTTGCCCCAGGTCGTCTTCCTGGTGTATTTCCTTGGCATGATGGCTTTTCTACAATGTGTATGACATTAAAATAAAACATATGTCATGTAATATTACATTAAAATATGTTTAAGACTAAACTTAACTTGTGCCTCATGGTGGGGGAAAGTGAGACAGTGGCTCACTTTCCCCCACAGCATTTGGCTCACTTTCCCCCACCACCACAATTTGAGAAAAAACTACCTCTCTTAGCATTTCAGGCTAATCTTCAGTTATCAGCATCACATGGTTTCATATGTTGGTAGTTCATCAACACGTGTGATAGAAGTTCTTCTACGTGAATACATTTGCTTTGGCACAACAGTTGATTAAGTTGACAGCAAGAACATTTACTTTTACATGCAAAATACCTATTTTGGTGAAAAAAACATGCTTACCACAGCACCATGAGGTCCTCTCTTTCAGGGCCATGGGGAAATGAGAGGGGCTTGAAAACATATATCTCACATGACCACAAATGTTTTCTGTTGCCTAGATACAGGGGGTGGCTCACATTACCCGATGCCTCAAATTCCCCCGTTCTCCCCTACTTACAATATGCAACAATTTACATGTAGGTATATGTACATACATTTTAATAATGATTTTCTTTTAATAGCTTTCATTATTTCATTTAAATTGAATTGTGAAAGTCTACTGAGTTTAATACTGTTTGACCTGAAACATCCTCACGTGCATGATATGAGCCGGTCGATAAACTTTGTCCCTGTGACCTTTCAAAGTAAAGATAATGGGATTCAGTGAACACACATTTGCTCTTCTCTGTAGCTAGTTTTGATGATAAAAGAAGCAACAAAGGTGCAAATTGTCTTACTTCCTTTATCCTGCTGATTTATTTATTCATGTATACATTGTCACTTTTGCTCCTTTGTGTTATGTACTCTCTGTACTAATTTCATTTGATCTGAACATTCAGTACTGTGCAAAAGTGTTAGGCAGGTGTAAAAATGCTGTAAACTGATACAATTATTGTACAGCACTCCAGCCCTTCGGCCAACAATGGCCTTCTGCTACAGTCAAATATTTCAAATTTTGACTGCACGCCATAATTTAAGTAATTGGGCCTAAAAAGTCTCATAACTTCCAGCAAACTGTTGTCGCTCTGCCCAGTAGTTGTTGGTGTTTCCGTAAACGACTGGGAGTTCAATTTGCACGAGGACATGCGTCTGAGCCAGCAACAGCAGTCCCCTTCCACTCTGTTCAAACACTGTTGAACTTGATGGCTTGGACTTGAGCACAACAGTGACAAATAGAGCTTACATAAAGCCCAGAAAGGAGCGTACCTGTTGCTTCGGAGGTGACTCCCATTGAGCAAACCAGTTAAACAAAAGCTCTCGTTATGTAACTGGCACAGAAATGACAAAAAAAAAAAAAAAAAAAAATCACTGAGCAAATTTCTGCTCTGGTTTGAATGAAGACTGGGAGAAACCAACTGTAATTCATTTAGACTTGTATGGTATGAAGTATATTAACTGAACATTTATGCAGGAAATTTAACCTCTAGGCCTGGCAGTGCAACCACCCGCTGACTCCAGGTCAATAACAACATCTGTGTTTTGCCCTGGTTTGTCGAACAAACAGCACGGGAAGGGGGAAGAACACACAGTGCATTTGTTTTTGCACAATTCAAACATCTGGCTGCTTGATTTTGAGCAAAAAAGATTTTCTCATCTGTTCGAGGGAGAGAGAGAGAGACCGCGGGCCCTGACAAAGACCCTTCACCTCTGACAAGTGGATGTTTATCCAGATGGGTGTCACTGTGAACATGAGCGCTAAGACAGGCTAAGAATAGCCTCAGGTCTCCGAAACTCATAACTGCACTAGAACAGATTGATTTGACCTCAAAACCAAATAAAGTTAAAGCCTTTTTTAATGAGAAAACATCCAACGTCTCCTATCAGTTTATTTTTAAGAGTGGACATGGAGTCACAGATCTCCCAGCATGCCTGACTTGACTAATAATTGCTTTCACTGTACATATTGGTCACTTGTTGTATGTTCAGTGAATTGATACATTTCCATATAACACAGTAAAGTGCCCTTTATCAGATCTAACCTACCCAGAGTGGGTGTGTCTGCCATGCACACTGCTTTTCAATAACACCACGCCTCACACAGGTACGCACATTCAGTTGATCAGTACAGCATACTTTGAAAAAAGTGCACAAGAGTTCTGGCAAGTATTTCTAAACGCAAATACATGACATAAGTGTTTTGAGCAAAATGTCATGCCACCTGAATTACATTATATATCTAGGCGCTTGTGGTGTGCCAATAGAGGCTTCGTCCACAGAAGCAGCATACCAGGGGTTCAAATCTGGCTTGTGGTCATTCTCTCTATGTCATTCCCCACTCTGCCCCATTTCACCTATTTATCTCCAAACTATCTACTAACTACTAAAAAAAGAAAAAAAAGGTCAACCTTAATCTTTAACCAGAGCCATTTTGTCGCCTAGCGCTTAAACTGGTGCAGGACTCTGGTGTTGTGTCAACATAATCCATCACAATTAGATGTGTTACTACAATGCCATTGGGACAACAATTAAGTCATATCTTAAAGACAATGTTGATAAAAAGAGCTGTGCTTTTTACCAGGTATCCTTTTCAGTCTGTATCTAAGCATTAAGTTCCCTTTTCTTTTTAAAATGCTGAAAATTCTGAGTCGCCACAAGCAAATTTACATTTGCTCTGCATACTACTCTGGGTACAAACCACTGGAGCTCATTAACTATGTCGGAAAATTCAGAGCTACTAATCAAATCGTACTATCTGATATGGGCGATACAAAGATGGCTGCGGATACGTTGTTTGAAATGGCTTTGGCTTCGTCACTTCACAATTTTCTCTTTGGTTTTTATTTAAAAAATCAACAAAAGACGGCACTCAAATCTTTCATTTGCAAGAAAGAGGAATTTGCTGTTTTGCTGACCAACCACGGCAGAAGTTTAAATTACCAGTTAACCCCGCTGTTCGCTAAACGAACAGGACTGAATATGTTAAATTGGTTGTAGTCAGTTGTAGTGCGTGCAGTGATATTTTGAAATGCATGCGTTAGTGCCGACCCTTGAGTTGGGAAGTTCTATTGCTCTTCGCCATAGAGCATGGATTTCCAGGCTAGAAATTCGTAGCAATTGCCAGCAAATGTTCAGGCAGTTCATTGGCTAATCAAAGTAGGGGAGAACGGGGTAAGTAGGCACACTTTTTACTCTAGTGAGAATTGCTCATCACCAAAACATCTGTCAATAGCCATTCCTACATTAAATTGAAGCTTAAGGTGTTGGCTAGAAATGTGTGTCTCTCTTTTTTTCCAACTTATTGTAATGAAGAAGTAATTTACCATGAAAGACACTCTGACACATTGTGACAACCAACCCCATCAAGGGGTCGGTTGTCACACACTATGGGGTTGTTTGTCACAATGTTATCTTAATGGGAAAAATCTTAAAAAGAAGGCAAGGAAGCAGAACCAAATTTGAATGTTTAATTGCATTGTCAAGTTGACAAATAGGCCTACATAACGTTCTGTAGCCTTGGCAGCTGGTCTAGTTTGGGATGCACTGGGTTGTTTTGATTTTGTTGCCCTTTTTTCTTTTGCTTGCTAGCTGCCTTTTCCTGCTCTATTCTTTCCTTCTCTGGGGTGTCAGTGAGGATACAGCTTGACAATTTATATCGTTATTGGGTTCCTTTTCTGGCTACAGCCTTGAGATAACATGTGACAACCAACCCCCCAAAAAATTTGACGACCAACCCCAACTTGAATTTCTTGCTAGCATCAAGGCCAACAACCATCTGACAACTAATTAGCTTGCTAACCACAATCTAAACTATAGTTTACCCTTCACACTTTCTGAGGGTAACAAGTGTTTTGTTATAAACCCATTGTGTAAAAGCCTAGAAGAAAAATACTGAGAAGCAAAATATTTTGAATTTGACATGAAAAACACAAAACATCCTCTCACCTGAAATGCAGCTGTCTTCCTCCAAGGAAGTCTATGTATGTGACCTCTGATCCCAATTCTGGACCTTTTTTATATCAACATTTCAGAGCTAGCGCGCTCTGGTGGCGAGATATAACGAATGTGACATCCAACCCATGTGACAAATTACCCCGTTCTCCCCTACATGACCGCAATACACTGTTTAACTTTTGTATTCCTGTCCTGTATGATCTTTTTGACCGTACCTACCAGATAAAGGGGCCTTTCTACAACTTTTAGTTGTACTTTCAGGGGTTGTCACAAGGGAGACAAAAATATTAATTTATTTTACATGAGCGTGCATGAGCTGCACAACATAAGATATATAACCAGTAGCTTCGATGTCAGGAACAATCAGTAACTCCTCTCAGTGTGAAGATATGTGGTTTCCCTGTTACACAGTAAAAACCAAGGTGAGGAAACTGACATCTTTCTTCTTATCTCAAAGAAGTCGGAAGATCTGGGTTAAAGTGTGTTTGCAAACATACACAGATTTATGACTCAACTACAAATAAACTAGATCTATGTAGACCTTGGGTGGAGTTTGCCTCAGGACTGTCAGTTACTGAATTCACAGGAAACAGTAAGCCGTATATTCAGTTGAACTTTACTTGAACCAAAAAAGTCAAAATCCACCAATCTTTCACTTAGGGTGGATTAAATGAAAAGGCTACAAATAAATGTATGCACATTGACCAGCGTAATTGGGTTCAATGGTCCCACTTACATTACTGTTTTTCTATTTAATTTTTTCCCTGAGTGGGGAGAATGTAGTTTCAAAACAACATAATGAATTTATAGCTGAAGTTTCCACTATGAGATCGCAACCGTTGTCCACCATACATTCTGCCAAAATGGCCACTGACTTTAGTGTTTAACTATCTTAATTTCTTTCTTTAGGTGACAGTTCAGAGGATGTTAATGTTAATGTCTGCATTTTATTCTAAAAGATACTTGTAAATTGTCCTACTCAGACTGTCCAGCCATGACAAGCAGTAAGCATTCCTGTTTGTGATTGGCCCTGAGTCCTCCTGTGTGCCCCTCACGTCCCGCACGACAACACAATGCTAGAAAGGCCTCGACATAATTTTCCGATTCTTCCGCTTCCTTGCTTCTTTTTGTTACATAAGGCATTATGCAATGTGTTTTTCCCCCACGTCTGTTTTTCTGGCCCCATAGCTCGCTAATGGGTCTTGGGGGCCGGTTGTTGGTGGCCCAGGCTGTGTTGACGTTCACATGCTCATGAAAGGAGCCCCCGCGCTCCTCTCCTGCTGTCGGGGGTCGGCCTGCAACAAACCCAAACAGCCAAACAGTTGGCTGGGTTGGAGGGGCCACACGTGTCCCAAAAAACTTTGGACAAAACAGGGGACATGTGCAGTTTGTCGGTTACTGCACAGCTTGAGACATCACGATGGACAATATTATCTGCTTTGGTACGTGTAGACAATTTTGTTTTTCATGAAAACACAGTTGAGATAAGACAGATTTAGTGGCCATCTGGTTTGACATATTTCAATGTCTGTGAGTTAAGACGAGGGGTAATTGTTCAAACAAAAAAGGATTTACATGGGTTACTGTAACCTGAAAGGGAAATGGTATGACGTACTTTGTGTTTATTGTTTGTTCATGAAATCTCTAGATTATCTAGATTAATAAGCACATAATTCATCATTAGTCTACTTATAAAAACCTATTGAAACAAAACAGTATACGTTGTGAACAGTCAAACAAAGCAATCTGTCAAATCTACTCTCAAATTAGCTGTTTTGCTCTCCGCTAACTCTCAGGGGGTATATCTGGTTTGCAGCTAAATATTCCTCTGTGTTCATTAGCTAGATGCTAACGGTCTCTCGTTGTAGAGAAAGCATATCAGGGCTTCCATGCTAAAAACAGCTACCCGCTGTGGCAACAGGGTTGATGGGAGCCAGGGTGACCCATAACATAAGGAATAAACAAAACAAAAAAATCTTCATTAGTGCAGCTTTAAATGCCCATCCTACTGCCTATGCATCAATTTATCGAATCTACAGCATAAACTGTAAAATATATCCCATATCACATTGATTTCTGATCTGATATTTCCAGTCTCAGATACACACATACCACTTCCTATATTGACCTATTCAATTCAATATGATTAGGAATAGCCATCTGATATAACATATGCATGAGTTTCATCCATGAGTTCACCAACAAATGAATAACTCTTTGATACATACTGTAAAAATGAATACAATGTTGTGGAACTCAAAACCTTGCGATATACTGTGAGCATCTGACTCCTTTCAAACCCCAAAATAGCCATCAGCTATCTTTGTCCCCATGTGACCAACAAGGCCTCAAGTCACCTTCACTGGTCCCGTTAATCAAATTTGCCCCTCCTGCAGTCAGTGGGGAATCAATGTCTAGCTCAAAGACATGATAACAGAGTGGACCTTAGTTACCAAAGGGGGATCCGATCTATCAACTCCATTATCTGTTGTAAAAAAAAAAATGACAGGCAATTTATGAGGTGACACAGAAATGCCTCAAATCCCTTGAGTGAGTGAGCATTCAAGACCACTCTGGCTCTTGATATGCTGTCACAATACATCCAACATATCCTGTCCATCAAACATCACTCAGTGAGGAGAAAACTCTGTCGAGTGCTGCCAAAGAAAATAAGGCTGTTGCCCTGATCTGAAAGCCTTGACTGTACTTGAAAGCAAACATTTGCTTATTTAAACATCCAGCCGATAAGGAGCAGCATTAGCAATCATTTGAAGTCATCTTTGGGTTCCCTTCTCATTGGTCACTACAAAAAAAATTATAATATAAATATTCACTCTCCATTTCACTCTGCGCTTCAACTCCTGTGGGAAATATTTGTATTTTTAGCTGCTAAATGCTCAACTACGTTCCCTAGCTAGCCGCTAACTTCGTGTGTGTGTAGTGTGGAGCAAGGCAAATATGATAGGTTACAGGTTGACCGCTCCACTGTCATCAGATATGGAATCAAATGTTGACAAATCTGATTGGTGCATGGAAGAACGTGACGTCACTTATTTTTTTGCGACTGAATCCCGCCCATTACAAACCAGTGCAATACCAATGCAGAAACACAAAAACACAAATCTGTCAAGTGAAATTTCCAAAACTATTCTAACTTGGGCAGAAAGCAGTGTGTTATTGTTGGATCCCTTTGCTTAGAGGAAAACAAGGTGATTAAGAAAATATATATTCAGGGCCTTTAATTTCTCAGTGTTCCTGGATACACAGTTTTCTTTTGCTCTGATATTTCAGGATCCTTCCCTGTCTTCTTTTTAATTCAGCACTGTGTCACCACTCATAATGAGTCCCTCGTGAGTGTTTGCACAAACATGGATTTGTCTGATGGAACGTCATGCGCCAGTTGTTTTCACAAATTGAGTTGTGCTAATTCTACACACAGAACCGCGGCTCAGGAGGACGCGATGCTTCAGTACAATCAAGTGGGTGGGTGGCGTGCCAAAGCCCTGTACTTTTCCATCGGGCAGCTGAACAAATGGAAAGGGCCTCTGGAAGTTTCTAAGCGTCCGTGCCTTATCAAGGGGAATTTTTTTTTTCTTCTTCCCTCCTCCTACTTCTGGGGCTTTTGTCCGGACGGTTAGATGGGGGGGGGAGGGGAGAGGACATAAAGAAAGTCCCTGAGCGAGAATGTTATTGTTTCCGGAGCTGCAGATGACACGCTTCTTATCAACCAAGAGTAGGGTCTGCTGGGTGTGAGGCCGGCCCTTTGTATGAACGCCTGCAACCTGCACGGGGCCCACCATCTTCCTGTCAACATTATATTTTTGGATTTGACCCTTCGGCATTATAAACCAACCGCAAGTGGAGGTCGTTTAGCAGGAAATTGGTGGGGAGAAAAAACAGACACTTGAAAAAGTGCCCCTTTTTCAAGTCCCTTCTGTTGGACGACAGAAAGGAGTTTATAATTTATAATGATTTTGTATAATTTAAAAAAAAAGATACTTAGGGTGTATTCACACATGCCTTGTTTAGTTCGGTTGAAACAAACTCAGATGCACTTCTGCCTTCGGTGCGCATCTTTCAGACATGTGTGAATAAAGCAATCGCCCCGGGCGGACCAAACAAGCGCTCCGAGACCCAGCTGAAGAGGTGGTCTCAATGCGCTTCCATACGCACTCTGCTGCAGTTAGTTTGTGGTGTGAATTTGTCCGGACTCGATCCGACCCAATTGCAGGAAGCACTGTGCCTATTCTTTTTTAATACATCGCCGTCAGCTTCACATTATGGGAAAGTGTTGTTGTCTCCATTGTTAGGAAGATTAGTTGTGGTTTGACCGGGAGCCCCAAGCGAATATATTACATTTGATAGGCAGGACGCGTAAACATGCTGATGTGTTCAGCGATCAGATGAAGGAGAGGGGAGCGTCTCCCGCACAGTGCCAACAGGTTCACGCTGCGCTTTGTATGAAGTGCGTGTTTTTATTTTGCTTCCCATGTTACGGGACCGTCAATACTATCCCCGTGTCAGTTTGGAGCCTCGCCTCGCCGAACTGACACCCAACTGACACACGGCTAAATCAGCGGTGTGTCAGCTTGAGCCTATTCCTCGCGAGCCGCGCGTCCAGCAGCAGAAATAATATAACTAATGAACTAAACTAAACTAAAGGGAGTGAGTGACATGTTAACAATGCTCATGACTTGTGCTCAGGCATCCTTTGGCGCCATGTCTGTCACAACCTCACATACTGCCATCACACCTAGAAGGGGAACGCATCGCTGACTGATAATTATCAGATCATGCTATCAGAAAAATATGCATGTCTTCTGTTCTATGTGTCATGCAGTATAATCAGACTGATTGACACACACACACACACACACACACACACACACACACACACACACACACACACACACACACACACACACACACACACACACACACACACACACACTTGGTGGAACAGGAACAAAGCAAAGGGACACCCTGTCAGAAAATGCATTTTAGGACCATCTAAATTCTTCTGTAATTCATCGTGGTGTCTGGATTTTCCTTTGTAAGCACACGCCATGGGCTGAATGTACAAAACACAAAGGGAAATTAGCAGTTAGTGAGTAGTAGTACCCCACGTGTCCATCGGAGAGCGCTGTTTCTCTACAATTATACTAGTGGGCGGTAGAGTTTAGTGTAGAATAGATACTGACCACTTCCTGTGTCTTTGGACCTTTAACTTCAAAAGACAAAGAAGAAGAAAACCTAATAGCACATGTAATCAGTATTGAGACGATTCATTCACACTGTTTAAGAGATGTTTATATTCTTGAAACAAAACAACGGTTTCACTCCAGTAACAGAATCCAGTCCAGATATGGACAAGGATTTTAGACACTTGAAAAAGTGCCCCTTTTTACATGTTGGACGACAGAAAGGAGTTTATAATTTAAAAAAAAAGATACTTAGGGTGTATTCACACATGCCTTGTTTAGTTCGGTTGAAACAAACTCAGATGCACTTCTGCCTTCGGTGCGCATCTTTCAGACATGTGTGAATACAGCAATCGCCCCCGGGCGGACCAAACAAGCGCTCCGAGACCCAGCTGAAGAGGTGGTCTCAATGCGCTTCCATACGCACTCTGCTGCAGTTAGTTTGTGGTGTGAATTTGTCCGGACTCGATCCGACCCAATTGCAGGAAGCACTGTGCCTGTTCTTTTTTAATACATCGCCGTCAGCTTCATATTATGGGAAAGTGTTGTTGTCTCCATTGTTAGGAAGATTAGTTGTGGTTTGACCGGGAGCCCCGAGCGAATATATTACATTTGATAGGCAGGACGCGTAAACATGCTGATGTGTTCAGCGATCAGATGAAGGAGAGGGGAGCGTCTCCCGCACAGTGCCAACAGGTTCACGCTGCGCTTTGTATGAAGTGCGTGTTTTTATTTTGCTTCCCATGTTACGGGACCGTCAATACTATCCCCGTGTCAGTTTGGAGCTTCGTGCTTCCTGCTTCTTTCCACCCCAGAATGTCTGTCCAATGAATGAATGACCTCAGATCACGTGTGGTTTTACTTCTTAATGCTGGTTCACTTGCAAAAGGGGTAATATGAAAGTGGACCACACCAAAAAAGAAAATCTAAACTCTATTTGGTCTGGACCAAAGCAAGTGAACTAGCGGACTTTCCCAGTGTGAATACACCCTTAGAGCCTCTGAAAACCTGGTCTAAGATAGCAAAGATCAATATACGGTATCAAAATTGCATGTCTCAATAAGCTTTTACAAAAATCTGATTGAAAATACAGTAAATGTTCATAAATATTATAAAACTTAAGAGTGTGTGGGCGTGGCCGTATCAAACGGTCTACATGGCAACATTGTTTTTATGTAACATTCGGGCAGAGCACTGCTGTGATCAAACTTAAATGACAATATCTTTCATTTGGATTGATAAATATCCCTAACTAACTCTTTTCAGATGCTTACTATCATTCAACTCCACAATTGACATAGTTAAAAGGTTTTTATGGAATTGCGTTTACAGGGGCTTTAAAGCTGGTGTCACAACTGAAACTGATGTAGTTGGGAGTATCACTCAAGGACAGGCCTCATGCTCTCTACCTGGAATGTGAACTATCTAACCTCCACTAAGCTACACCTCTCCTCAGTGGTTGCTGGGTAAAAGTCCATAAGAGGGAAACGTGCATGAATGTTGGGGGGGGGGGGGGGGGTTGACAGAGTTTGCCTTTACATCCATACAGCGATGATAGAATGACATATGACTTGCACGGACCCCTTTTCCACCTCCCACATTTGTCACTGCAAGCACACGTGTGTTAACATGGCGGCGAAAATGATCGCTGACAGGAGAGGCCACGTGTATCTAGATAAGCTGGCTAAGAAAACACACACCTATACATACAGCATATGCTAGTCAAACAAGAAAAACACATGGGTGGCACACTGGAATAGAAGAAAAGTAGAATGTTGTGTTTTGCAAAAAATATTTTATCTGTGGATTTAAACGGTTTTATATGAAAATTCTCTCTGAAAATGGACACAGTTAAAATGCTAGAAACAAATTTATAAAGGACCTTAAGGTCATCCCAAATGTTAATAAGTTTGAGAATAAATCTTCGATCAGATGCCTGTCAAGGGCTTTTGTCTATTATACAGTTACACATGACAGTCTTTGACCCTTTCAAGTGTTTGCCTGCTGGCCCATGTAGCAGTGCTGCTGTAATACGATTCTGTGACTGGAAATAAGATTATACCAAGACCGGGTTTGATCGTGCTGTTGTTCTAAAAGCTTTTATTGTACATGTCTGGCTAGCTGCTGACCACTGTTACATGGGAACTTCATGAAACGGTCAATAACTCTTCTAATAAACTTCTGGGACACATTTTTATGATGTTAATACTCAAGTAAATATTCTACTTTTTGCATCACATTAGTGTAAACCACCACCTCTTATCATTTTGGCAATTATTTTAGCCATTTCCATCCCAGTGTATATGGATTTCTGACACAAAATATAGACACAAATACATACAGTAATACAGTTAGTTAATTCATTAAAATTGAGTGCAATATAATAATGATAAAACAGAAATTAATTACAGCATAATTTAAACATGTATACATCAATCTGCTTCATGAAGACGCACAAAAAATGCTTGAAAGTAATGAAGTGAGGACAGGTCCCCACTTGCCAAATTGTCCTCCTCACTATAAAATTAAAAACCCTAAGTGGTCCTCACAAAGCTGGCTTTACAAGAACACACACACACACGCACGCGCACACACACACACACACACACACACACACACACACACACACACACACACACACACACACTGTTCTGCTTACTGCTGTATGAACTATATTAGCAGCAGCTTAATCTTTTTAGTTGATCGTTACATTTGACATTATGAGAGAGGAGCCACCCAGAACAGAATGAACAGAATGTCAAGGACAATGCCATGAAGTCCAGTCCACTGTAGAGACAATGGACACGCACTTGTTATGAAAATAGAAGTATGCTGTCTGTGAACTTCTAAAAAAAAAAAAGATGTTGTCATGATCCTGCCTGGGCCTCTTTGCCCCTGTGTTTTGTTTGCCCTTTGCATAGATCCATGATCCACACATGATAAGCCCAATGCTAACATTCTTCCCCAAATGTTTTTTTTTTTGTAATTGTATGTGTAGTCTTTCTGTGGAGACTTAGTTCTAAGCGCAAATAGGTTGTGATTTGAAGTCATAGTTTTGATTGTATTGTGTATGTTGTATTCTGTGTTGACTTGCAGCTGGACATTAGCAGACTGCTATAATGTGGTACAAAGCATATTTTCTCTGTGAGATCCATGTTTGTTTTTGCACATGGTTCTTGACAACATAACTAATGAACTAAACTAAACTAAGTTTAAGTTTATTTATTTAAAAAGGGACATTGCATATTAATAGACATTTACATGTAAATATACAGGATTGTAGCAAGTGCTAATTTGCATCCGTTGTCCCTTGATTGGTCGACACCAATCACATAAAACAAACATACGCGTGTACTCATAAATAAAAACAGACAATCTAAAAAAAAAAAAAAAGAAAAAAAAAACATGCAACCGACAGAACAAGTGAGTAAAAACAATTATTCAAATAATGTTAAAAAATTAAAAATAAAATAAAATAAAAATCTATGATAGATTGTGTGAACAGTTTTGAGATTCCAGCAGCCATACTTTAAGACGTTTTTTAAAAGAGCCAAGAGTGGGAAGCTCACGTAGAGCAGCGGGTAGTGTGTTCCAGGTATGAGTTGCACGGTATGAAAATACAGCCTGTCCATAGGCACTTTTTCTAAAAGGAACAATACAGTCACCTTGAGAAGTTGCCCTGGTGGATCTACTTTCATTTTTTTGTATAAACATTTGCAATGGCGCTGGGGCGAGTCTGTTGAGAATTTTAAAAACCAGGGTGCAGTCTGCATTCTTGATCATGTTTTGCCAACTCAGTAAATCGTGCTTCTTTAAGATATTGCAGTGGTGATAGGTTTTCGGTTTTTTATCTAAAATCTTAATGGCTTGTTTGTATACTGTTTCCACAGATGTTAACGTGGTCTTGCATGCCAATGCCCAGCTTGTCATGCAGTATGTCATATGAGGTATAATCATTGAATTAAAATATAGTTTTGCTGAATCAAATGGCATATTTTCTCTAATGTATCTGAAGTTGGATAAATTAAATTTCATTCTGTTTACTGTTTTTTTTACTTGTTGCTTAAAATTTAATTGTGAATCGATAACAACACCTAAATACTTGAATTCCTGGACCACTGTAAGTTTTTGGCCCTGTATTGATACCATGGAATCTGTATTTTTGTCACAGGCCTTCTTTGAGAAAAACATGCAGACTGTTTTAGTTAGGTTAAGAACCAGTTGGGAGCGCTCTAGATATTCTGAAACACTGTCCATTGCAGCTGTCAGTTTGTGAGCGGCTTGCTCTGTATCTTTTGCATGAACATAGATAACTGCGTCATCAGCATACAGTTGGCATTGCACATTAGATGGACAGATGTTTGGCATATCATTTATATAAATACTAAATAACAGTGGCCCTAATATTGACCCTTGAGGCACACCTAAGTTGTTCTCACAGGTATCAGATATTGTATTTTGCAATCTGACACACTGCTTTCGCTCCTCAAGATATGATCTCATCCATTGTGCAGTACGTGAAGAAATATTAAAAGCAGACAATTTTGCCATTAGTATCTCATGGTTGACAGTGTCAAACGCTTTTCTCAAGTCAAACTAAAGGGAGTGAGTGACATGTTAACAATGCTAATGACTTGTGCTCAGGCATCCTTTGGCGCCATGTCTGTCACAACCTCACATACTGCCATCACACCTAGAAGGGGAACGCATCGCTGACTGATAATTATCAGATCATGCTATTAGAAAAATATGCATGTCTTCTGTTCTATGTGTCATGCAGTATAATCAGACTGATTGACACACACACACACACACACACACACACACACACACACACACACACACACACACACACACACACACACACACACACACACACTTGGTGGAACAGGAACAAAGCAAAGGGACACCCTGTCAGAAAATGCATTTTAGGACCATCTAAATTCTTATGTAATTCATCATGGTGTCTGGATTTTCCTTTGTAAGCACACGCCATGGGCTGAATGTACAAAACACAAAGGGAAATTAGCAGTTAGTGAGTAGTAGTACCCCACGTGTCCATCGGAGAGCGCTGTTTCTCTACAATTATACTAGTGGGCGGTAGAGTTTAGTGTAGAATAGATACTGACCACTTCCTGTGTCTTTGGACCTTTAACTTCAAAAGACAAAGAAGAAGAAAACCTAATAGCACATGTAATCAGTATTGAGACGATTCATTCACACTGTTTAAGAGATGTTTATATTCTTGAAACAAAACAACGGTTTCACTCCAGTAACAGAATCCAGTCCAGATATGGACAAGGATTTTAGATCCTTTACGAGCCAAAATGTGTTGTCAGCATACAAAACTAAAATCTTTTCAGCCACTGAATTATTTATATTCTAGCTGCTGAGAAATAAATAATCATTATTGAGAGAAAGGGCTCCAGAAGAAAAGAAATATGGTTTGAATCGGTGCCTTACTGGAGGAGGTACCAGAAAGACAGTTAAAGTCATTGCCTAGGAATTAAATGTTTCAAATGCATCAGCATATAAAGCAGCAGCAGGAAGAATTTGTTTTAATCTAAAGAAATGAGTAATACTACTGATGCAAATTCAATTCTTATTTCTGCTCATCGTGCTCTTCCAATTAATTGTTTCTTTCACTTCATTAGCCTCAATGATCAGGGGACATTTTCATCTCAGCACTCCATTGCAGTGATGTGGAACTGTAATATTAATCCGGTGAATCTCTCTAGATAAAGGATGTTAATAGAAAAAAAGAAAAAGAAAATCTAATCTGGAGGATTTTATTTTGTTTTTATCCATGTTACCATCACCTGTACCATCATTAATCCTATCCCCAAACTATCTACTATTTTGTATGGTAGAAAAAAGATTTAGGATGTCCCGATTCTTGTGGCCAGATTCAGTATGGTGAGAAATACCCTGATGTCTACTACATCCGTCCGAGAATCTATTTGGGCAATTCTGACCAACGTACCAGAAGTGAGGCAAGATCATGGCGCAATGTGTATACCTACTGCATCCTAACTAGATTATTTTTATTTTCAGATGTAGTGTGTAGAAAAAGAAAGAGTATGCGATTTGGAACTCAGGGTCTGTCACCTGTCAATCAAACAATGTGGGCGGGTGCTGTGCTGGTATAGGTGTTTCTCCTTAATAATATTAACACTGGTTGGGTGTTGGAGTTTAATTTCTAACACAATGGTTTCAGGTTACGCCTCACATGATGCATCCACTTGAACCTAAAAAGGATCAAAGGTCACATTAAAACCAACCTGCTATATTGGTTGCCATGCCACTGACTGCGGCTTTGTGTGGTTAATAATTGTCAAGATCTGAATGAGAAAAGCCGTGTACACATATGGTATTCTTTAAGGTTAAAATTAAATGGTATGACTAAATTATATCACTACTTCTGAAAAAATTAAAAATTAAATACTATGTGCTGCAATCTTTATTATTCTCTGTGAAAATGTGTATTTGGACAGTCCGATACTATAAAGCATTATTTTTAATGTCTTTTGGGTCCTGCAATACAATGCATTATTTAAACCCACACATCATCTTACTCACACACACGCACAAAGAGGATGTGGTGGGCAGCTTTTCAAACTGAGGAGAGATGTGTGGAGGTCATTACACCAGTTTTTTTCTGGTGCAAAACAGTGAGCACAGCAGGGTGTACAAACACAGCATCTGCAGTAATTGATGATACAAACTCACTATAGAGAGTCTTTGGTGCGGAATACATAAAGAGCAATGTATACATCACAGTATACACTGTTTCTGATTTCATGTTGGAACGGCTCAGTTGGATGTTTCAACTTAACTCGTTCAGAACCCAATTATGATACAATCACACAACATCAGTGCATTGGTGGATTTCCAATTTAAAGCTACTGTGTGTAACTTTTTTTATATAAATTGATTGAATGTTTGTTACATTCAAGCCTTTGCCAAATGAGTTGACTCAAAGTTGATTAAGCCTATGCAGCTCCACACAATTATCTCTGTATTTCTCAGTGTGGCAGCGTTTACAAACTGGTGTCACACTTGCCTCCTAACTATGGTATACAGCAAAATATGCCAAATGTTTAGATGAGCATTCCTATGGAAATATTCCTTCCCCTGTGTAGCGTGTATCAGGCTCAAGCTGTCAGAAATATGCTTGGCCCCCTGACAGGTGACACCGTTCTCTAGCCCCTGAGCTAACTTGCCTTCAAAGCTGCCACCTAAATCCCAACACTCACCCAAGATCAGATACTCAGCTGCTCCTTTCCATAGCCCAACATACATTCTGCCTAGGCTAAACTGCTGTGTCTGGCTCCACCTGGCTGGATTTACAGTATCATTTCAATGCCATGGCCGGCCCTGTAGTCCAGCCCTTAACTCCATACCCATCCAGCTACAATATACAGTAGTCGTACACATAGCTGCTAGTCATATCGGAAAACGTTTCAGACAATTTTATGAGCTAGTTCACATTTAAAGCATTCTCAAATCTTTTCCTCTGACAAACACAGAGCAAAGACTCCATATATCTGTGTTGCTCAGGGCTTGATGGGCAACTTCAGCTGAATGCCACGGCCCAGTTATCCAAGCTGTTGTTCAGAAACTCTTTTCGAATGATCTCCCTCCACCTGGAGAAGAACTCGGTTTCAGAAGGATTTTTTTTGCTGGTGTAAGAGTGCAGCCATGGTCTAGGGGGTTCCCCCTCTCATTAACTGGTGTTTGGTTTGAGATGGGTCCACCCACAATCAAGTTAATTTAGTCATGATTTTGGGATAACAGCACCTATTATTAGCTTTAATTAATGAGTAGAATTGAGCTTTGTTATCTTATGATCAAAGGAAAATAAAAATTAAATAAAATGTATAATTCCATGTCAGTCTAGGGCTTCTGTACAACACACTCCTGTGAAGCAGTAACGTTTTTCTTATGTCTACAATATGACCAGCTAACAGCATGATAACCAATTACTTTTAGCAAATGTTACTCTAACAGACATAAATGGTGCATGCATTTGGGACTACTTTCAGCAGCGGAATAATACACATTTAATGGGTTGGTGAGTTTTTCTTTTCCTTTTCTTTCCAGCAGCCATTGCAAGAGTTTGGCTCAATGACGTGTTTTTAATAGCACAATGATGCTCTTTGGCACAGGGGCATAAGACACTGGGACATGTTGTACAGCTAAGGTGTTTTGCCATTTGGCCTCAGGGATTTCATTTCCATTGAGTCTTTATCTGGCATAAAGGGCCAGAACACACACGCATTCAGCTGCCACCAACGAGAAGTGGATGCGGGCCTTACCTTACGGTCTCATCAAAATAAATACAATTATTTGGTCGAATCAAAATTTAAAATATCGACAGTAGAAGTAAGAGCATTTCCATATGCAGAATGTGAAGAGAACATAAGGGATATGGGCTATGCAGATGTGTAGCCCTAAGAAAACCACCTATCCGTGGGGCTTATCAGGATAAAATGCTTCAATTTGCCAGGGAGCATACAGATGTTTAGTCTGGAGCAATGGAAGAAGGTTGTGTTGTGTGATGAGATCAGATTTACCCTGTTCCAGAGTGATGGGGGCATCAGGGTAAGAAGAGAGGTGGATGAAGTGATGCTCCCATCATACCTAGTGCCTACTGTACAAGCCTGTGTGGCAGTGCACAGTATGATCTGAGGTTGCTTCAGTTGGTTAGGTCTAGGTTCTAAGCAACCTTGTGTGCCAAATAAAGCGTATCAAAATGTGTTTCAGCAAATATGTGGCGTAATCAAAGCTAAAGATGGTCCAACAAGATATTTGAGTGTGACACCTTTTTTGGCTGGGCAGTGTATAATATTGCCAGACTTTACCTTTTGAATGTTGGCTCCAACACTTAACATTTGTAATGAAAAGCCAAAGCCTACATATGCTGTAAAAGTGAAGTTTGAAAGGCAATTAGTATTTGCGCTAGAAAAAAACTCAGCCTGAGTGTTTGCACTCATCGGACTATGGATGAACGGATTTCCCTCCCCATCCGTGGGTTCATTCATTCTGGCCTTTTTAAAATGACAGTTTGGTTTTTAGATACTCATTCCCGGTTCAAGTGCTGCAAATTACAGCAATTAACGCTGGGAGATGCAAGCTTGATGGCTGTTATCCTTTTCAGAGGGGAAACATTTACGACAACTTTTACATTTATCCATCAGCAGTTTCTTTAAATGCAATATTTATACAGGCTGAAATACTGTGAATGTGGAACATAATTTGTCAGGACAAAATATTTCATAGTGCAGCCCTCAAAGGTTGCCTTACCTGAGTTCACGGTGCACTTGGAAGCCTCAAAGCTGAGGAAAAGGTGCCTGCTGCTTTTGTAAGACTGTCAGAAACATCCTATCTGGTGTAAAATCATATGTTTGTTTCCCTTAAAGGACACATATTATGCTTATTTCCATGTTCAAAAATGTATTTTGGGTTTCCACTAGAAACTGTGTCTATGGTGTAGTGTCCAAAAAAACCTTTATATATTTTTCACAATGCCATTGCTAAATCTCCACTTTCCAGCCTTTGTCTGAAATGCTCCATTTTAACATACAACATTTTTTTTTAAATGGAAAAACTACTTCAAGAGAACTGCTCATTCAGCATTAATAACACGGTTGAAATGCAGGTGGACCTTAAAAAAAAGAAATGCAGGCCATTGCTCTGCTGCAGCCCCTTGTCCCCAGCTCTCAGAAGCCCTGCTGACGTCCACTCCAAACCATGTAATCAGGGACCATTTTAGACCTGGGGTGCTCAATAGGTGTAATTACATTCATCTAACTGCCAGGTAAAGAGCAGCAGGTGCCAGCAGGATGCAGAGTTTGCTGGAGTGAAAGCTACAAATGGTCTGATTCTGGCAAGGACTGAGGTGTATTTATGATTAACGAGAACATGTTTTATATTCTGCTCAGGTATCGCCGTCTGTGCATGTCACCCTGTTGCTTTTCCCGCATTCCTGTAATTAACAACTGATTCTGTCTGAAATGAAGAAAGGGATACACCGATAACACTAGTCCATCCATACATCACAACCACACAAGATGGACACTCTTGGCAAAAAATCCCCACAGGCCTTCCCCTTTGATGGTGGGCACCATGGAAACGTACAGCGATTTGTCTGTCACCGTGCCCTGGGTGCAAAGCTCATAATTACATTGTGATGAGACTCCAGTCCGGATCTTTAAGACAACAGGCGTCATCTTCACAGCTCTTGTTTGTCATGGAATTTAAAGGAGAATTCCATTGATTTGCCACGTACTTAAATATTTAACAATTAAGGGAAAAGGAGAGAGAGAGACAGAGAGACAGAGGGAGAAAAAAGCTCTTGAAGCTCACAGCTTGCAACCTTGACAAACTGAATTGGCGGAAGAATACTTTTCATGTGATGTGAAAGACATCTTAGTTAAAAATGGACACATGCACGCACACACACACACACACACACACACACGCACACACACACACACACGCAGGCTCGCACGCACACACGCACACACGCACACACACACACACGCACACACACACACACACACACACCTGATGCACATCTAAGCGTTTTTGAGAACAACACGTCATGTGACTGTAATGGGGGCGCCAAAGTGAAAGTGAATGAGTAAGGCAGTAGACTCAATTTTGGAATCCAACAGTACACAGATGAAAAATGAGGGGGATTATGTGAACCCTTTGCCCAGCTTAACTCGGTCTGAAATATTCTCCCTCAGTAAGCAAATCCTAAAATGTTGCTCTTCCTTTACAGTAATATAAAATACAAAGCATCTCCAATCGAAGGAAGTCTCTATAGGCTTATTAACTAGTGCTGCCCTTTAACAGAAGGGTGCAGTGTGCCAGTGATAGAGCTGTGTCTGTGAGTTGGAGTAAATGAAAGAGACACGTTCAAGGTCACAGATATTATCTTTAATTAAAGCCAAATTGTCCTTGGCCAAGCCTGCATTAACACCACAGTGCTGCAGTGAACCATAGCCAGGCAGTGGGTTTGATCCTTCAGCTCGCGGGAATAATAGCTAATCCATGTTTAGTTTTTAAATTGACATGGGATGTCAAAGACACACACACACAGAAGTGAAGGCAGGTCTTTTTGTCGGATTGGTCTTCCAAGACCAATTAAAGGGGTTTGAAGGCATCAAACAAATGAAAGATACTACAAATATATATTTTCCTATCTCCTGGATTTAATATGATCAGAATTTAGAGGAAGATATTTGAGGGATTGTTCCTGTTTCAAACTTTTAAATTTGTCTGTCAGGTGATGGATGTGATGCAAATTGATTTAGTTATGTGTCAGTGAGACACAACGGTTTGGTCAAAAAATGCTTTTGTTTATGCAAAATGAAATCCATCTAAAAGCATCGGGCTATACCATGTTTGGTAGTCATATTCTACTATCCTAAAGCCACAATACAAAGGGAAAGTTATAGAGCTTTTTATTTCTATAAGAATTGGACATAGACAAATAAAAAAAAGAACGGTCAAGGTTGACGCAGAGGAGTCATGGATAACGTGTCATTTTTCTGGCCACAGCAGCAAAATAAGCTGGAAAAGAACATCACTTACTCACATAACAGAAAAAAGACAGAGGGCAAAATTAACATTCATTTGGAACATGGTTTCAGGCCCCTTAATAGACTTAAGTCCAAATGTTGCTCTATTTTAGCTCTGTTTTTGGCCCCCATCAATCATCTTTTACGTTGCTGAATGCTCAACCATGTTCTGATTATGTTCTGATTATAACAGCTGTGCGCTGATAATGCCGGTCGGCGGGCCGGTGGTCTGGTTGAACATTTTGCAGGTGAACATTTTATTTATTTTTTATTTATATATATTTTAATTAATGATATTCGAATTATAGTTCATTCATACACATCCAAGTTGTATAACAGATGTTTCATTAACATTGTTATGATGGAGTCAGCGATTCTGGAGAATTCTTGTAGTCAATATCACCTATTGCCAAAATCAGTGAATATGACCTTAGGATCTGCTACTTTTACATATTGTGTGTGCACTTAAAAAAGGGTTAATATACACAGCCTAGGGTCTGTGAACAGGTAAATATGGGCCCCTTCGTTGACATAGGGGAGGACGGGGGAATGTGAGACATCCCCTGTATCTAGGACACGGAACACATTTTTGGTCATGTGAGATATATGTTTTCAAGCCCCTCTCATTTCCCCTTGGCTATGAAAGAGAGGACCTCATGGTGATGTTGTAAGCATGTTTTTTTCACAAAAATAAATGTTTTGTACGTAAAAGTAAATTTTCTTGCTGTCAACTTAATCGATTGTTGTGTCTATCAAATTGATTCAGATAGAAACACTTAGGGTGTATTCACACATGCTGTGTTTAATTCGGTTGAAACAAACTCAGATGCACTTCCACCTTCGGTGCGCATCTTTCAGACAGGTGTGAATACAGCAATCGCACTCGGGGGCGGACCAAACAAACGCTCCGAGACCCAGCTGAAGAGGTAGTCTCGATGCGCTTCAAAACGCACTCTGCTGCAGTTCGTTTGTGGTGTGAATTTGGCCGGACTCGATCCGACCCAATTGCAGGAAGCACTGCGCCTTTTCTAATCGCCATCAGCTTCACATTATGGGAAAGTGTTGTTGTCGCCATTGTTAGGAAGATTAGTTGTGGTTTGACCGGGAGCCCCGAGCGAAAATATTACATTTGATAATGACGCGTGCGGATCAGTGATCAGATGGAGAGGAGCGTCTCCCGTAGCCTACAGTGCCAACAGGTTCACGCTGCGCTTTGCATGAAGTGTGTGTTTTTATTGTTCTTCCCAACGGGACCGTCAATACTGTCCCCGTGTCAGTTTGGTGCTGAACTGCGCCGAACTGACACCCAGCTGATACACAGCTTAATCAGCTGTGTTTCAGTTTGAGCCTATTCTTCACGCGAGCCGCGCGTCCAGCAGCAAAAATACAGTAAAAATGATGTTTCACATCGTAGGCTAAAAGCCACATAACGTGGCATTGTCATAGGGCTACATATTATAACCATATGAAACAACAATAATTTGATGTTTTTCTTCTTTATTTATAGGCTAGATGTAGGCATTTCTATTATTTTTCACCCCATATTATATCAATGATAAATTCGCAGTTTTAACTTCGTGCTTCCTGCTTCTCCCCACCCCAGAATGTCTGTCCAATGAATGAATGACCTCAGATCACGTGTGGTTTTGCTTCGTAATGCTGGTTCACTTGCAAAAGGGGCAATATGAAAGTGGACCACACCAAAAAAAAAAAATCCAAATTCTATTTGGTCTGGACCAAAGCAAGTGAACTAGCGGACTTTCCATGTGTGAATACACCCTTAGATCACACATGTTGATGAACTACCAACATATGAAACCATGTGATGATGATAACTGAAGATTAGCCTGAATTGCTGAGATAGGTAGTATTTTCTCAAATTGTGGCAGTGAGACAAATGCTGTGGGGTAAAGTGAGACAGTGGCTGTGCCTTCTTTTAATGAATCCATTATATTTGAGGTAGCAAGGAGACTAGTTTGAAAAGACAAAAGACAATGTGGGCTGGAGGTGGGGGTTGATGATTGAAGGGGTGTCAGCAAGGGCATGGTTTGGCACGTATGTATGAGGGGGACAGGAGAGTGACCTTTAACATCAATAGACTCTACGAAATATGTCTTTATTCAATGAATGATCGCAATAAAACAAATGCAGAAAAAAAGACTCAAAAGATGGAAAATTACAGCTGGGTCTAGTCCTGTTCTGAGTCCTAGACTGTTTTGGTTCTGATTGTCCTTTGCTCTGACCCACAAACCCTTTCTGGCTCTAAGGGTCCTGTGTTCTGACCCCCAGACTGTGTTTTAATCTAACTGGTTCTATCTGTCATTTGAATGTTAATTATTGAATATGAATGATATGTTGTATTTGATCAGAGTTACTTTCAAGTGTTTAGAAAAATGTTTTGCTTAATTGACCAAACCCCATGATTCTGTTACTAGTCCAACACATTAGTTTTGTAATATTTGGTTTTCAAGCTAGCTGTCAGGATTCTAACTGCTACAATTTGTGCTGTTATGGTAGTTTCAGAGTGTAAAAAGTAAGTGGTTCAGTTTACCCCACAGCTTGGGTAAAGTGAGACACATGACAACTTTTTTAAAAACAATCATATTTTCACTGCCCTTTGTTTTGAAAAAAATCTGCTAATGCCCATTTCTAGGAAACATCCTGAATTAATGGGAAATGTGTAAATTTGAGTGATGTATCATTTTAGCTCGCTTAGAGGGGAGCAAATGTAAAAAGTGTCTCAGATTACCCCGTTCTCCCCTAACCATTTTTTATATTGTATATAGAAAATTGTACAGTGCATCGTTAATCTGCTGTCTGGTCAAGGCCTATCTATGTATATATTTATTTAGCCTATATCTTTTTTTAATAATAACATTAGGCTACATTTATACACATTTTTATACACATGAAGTTGTAGCCTATAACAGATGTTTCTACAGCATCTCAATCCACACTCATTCATGCCAAAAACACCTTTACACCAGTAGTGTTATAAAATAATCAGAAACCTTAGAGCCAGTGGTGCTGATGCTGCTCCCTCGCTTCGTCCCCTCCCCTTGCTTTTTTACCAGCATCCACTCTCATGTTATTGGTGTAGCCTACTGGCCGTGCGCTGCTGCTGTGTTCCGTTTACTCTCTCTGTCAGGGCGACCCCTCCCACGACAACATGCATCCCGACCTGCAGGTGAACAGTTCAGCCGCAGCTCCCCGGCTTCCTGCTCGCACTCGGGGTGGAGTAGACTAAGCGGAGAAGGGGAACACGGAGCTCTTTGCCCCGAAAAGAATCAAGTTGCCGGGTTCGGATTTTAGTTTTGGCCAACGGGACGTATAGTGCGCGCGTGGATATGAAGGCAGAGGCACACTGAGCTGATGGTACGATCAGGCAGCAGTGTGGGCGTGAAGGTGAGCTGTCGGCTGTTGTGTTTTTCTCTTTTTCTCTAAAGTCGTACATCCTTTAAAAATAAATGTTTTATCACTGCACAGAGAGAGGATAGAATGCCAATACTAATAATTTAGGAGTTCATCTTGAACTCATTTATACATTTTGCACAAAATCTATAACCAAATTTGTGACTTTTACCTCCTGTAATATTTTGTATTGTCTCACTAATGCTTTAATTTAAAATAATTTAAAATAAATATATCCTTGGACATTTTTCTGAATCCAAAGTCACCTCTTACAACGTTATGTTTTTGTCTCAAAAACATGCCCAAAACCAAAACACATCCAGTTTGCAGTTATACCAAACAGAGAAAAACAGCCAAACGTAACAGAACAGACAGATCGATGGGTATTTTTGCCGAAGATATGCCTTAATTGTCACATTAGAGTACCAAATGATGGGTATTTTTGTTGAAGAAATGTCTTAATGTATTATTCAATTATTAATACAGTTGGTGGCGATAATGTTCTGTTAATGAACAAATCGATCACCCTGCTAATGGATGCAGCTCTAAACTTCACTTATGCTCCACTCTTTACTATTGATCTGCTTAAATGAAAACAATGAGAAAACAGCTGCTTATGAGGCACGAGTTTTAATTGCTCTAAAATAATCTTGATGTGATATGATATTGAGTATTACAATATGCTGCAATGCTATCATTTCCAGGAGACAGTTAAACACAGGTGAAATAATAGTACCATATATTTATGAAAATCATAAAAGTGAATGTTTGTTTATAAATTGTGAGCTGATCAGCTTGTATATATAGTGTGGGTGGGGAGTATGGATGACGTGTATGGATTAATTTCAATCAGTGAATATCTACTCATGATACACGACCTGTCTGTACTGTGTGTGAGCTAAACACAATATGGTGTTAATACACAGCTTAGGGTCTGTATAATGGTTTGTAAAGAGAGGGAATGGTAAAAAATAGGGCCCATCCCTAGCTAGAAACATGCCCGTTTACAGAACCTAGGCTGTTTATTAACACATGATTTTTTTTCAGTGCACGCACAGTAAGTTAATAAGGGACATTGTGTCATGCCAGTTGGGCTAGTCATTTATTTAGGCTAAAAAATGAAGGAGATTATTTTACATATTCCCTATTCCTTGTTTCCTCTCTTCCTGTGTCTTTTCTCAGTTGGTAAACAAAAAGTCATTCACTATCAGAGGCTTGTCAACCTGACATGTGTACACCCAGTGAGACCGTAACCTGAGATCCCATCCTGAGGGAACACCAGGATGTGTCCCACTGCATCACGGCTTGTGGGCAACAACAACGTTGGAGGCGGCTGTCACATCCCTGCCGCCATAGCCTTGCTGCTGCTCTCCCTGTGTCTTTGCTTCCATCCCTCTGTGGCAACTTGCCCACCCAACTGCCTTTGTACCAGTGATATCATCTCCTGCAGTGGCTGCAATCTGTCCTCGTTGCCCTTTGATCTTCCAAGCTACGCCACACGGTTGGACGTCAGCCACAATGCCCTCACTGTCCTGCCAGAGGGCTGGATTTCCAGACCGTTTGACCGGCTCACTACACTAGTACTCAGCAGGAACTCCATTAGTCAGATTGAGGTGAATGCCTTCACTGTGACGCCACATCTCCTCCACCTCGACCTTTCTTCCAATCAACTCACTGTCCTGAACTCGTCTATTTTCACTGGGTTGAAGGAACTGACAGAGCTGCTGTTGTTTGGAAACCAGATCGCCGAGATTAACCCAGGGGCCTTCGATGATCTCCACAGCCTGCAGAGGCTCTACCTCTCTGGGAACAGACTGGTGGCTTTCCCCCTGGGGCTTTATTGGGAACCCGGAGGGCCTCGCAATCTGACTTTCCTCGATCTGTCTTACAACAGGCTCTCCCAGATGCCCGTCCAGAGCCTCCTGTCTCTCACGCAGCAAGACGGAATTTATTTGCAGGAAAACCCTTTGTTCTGTGATTGCGCTTTACTAGCTTTGCTGGAGTACTGGACGTGGAAGCAGTATCGCCCCTTGGTGGATTTCAGAGGGGAATACCGATGTAAAGAAGATTCAGGACCAGAGTCTGACTGTGGCCAGCAGATAGTATGGGATATGCCCCTTGGGGCGCTGACTTACCAGGTCGAGCCTGGTCAGTGGCTAAGAGTTCCATGTCCAGGGTTACCTTCTCCAGTCCAGGAGGAGCTGGTGGTATTCTGGATTACGCCAACAACTGTGTTGAATACTTCTACCAATGATCCAAATGAACACCTAATAGTTCTCCCCAATGGCACCCTAGAAATCCGAGCGGCCCTGATGGAAGATTCTGGTTTGTATGGGTGTGTGGCAGCCCGTGGGCACCCCTACCACCCCAGCGAGTCTCCAGAGGTCTATGTTGTGGTTGGAAATGTAAGCGCTACTTCCAGCAGTGGCTTGGGACAGCGCAGCGGTGCAGAGCATTTCAACACAGCGTTCACCACCCTTGCTTCCTGTGTGGTCAGCATTGTACTAGTGCTGCTCTACCTTTACCTGACTCCTTGTCGGTGCCGGGGCCGAGGCAGGGGATCGGGAGGGTGCGGCGGACGGGCCATCGCCCTCTGTGCAGACCCCAGAGAGGTAGAGGCAGAACAGCGGCGCTCCAATGGAAAGAGGGTGGCTTTCCTAGAGCCTCAGGCAGGGGACTCGGATATTGCTTGCCCAAAAACACCAGCACTGAATGCAGGTCATGTTACCACTGAGGGAATTCTCAAGAATGGAAGTAGGACAGTGGGTCAGACCCTCGCAGACCCTGCTCACATGGCATAACAGGAAAAAAAACATTTGCACATTCCTGTATTCCTGCGGTCCCAAACCCAAGTGTTTGTTTTTCACTGTCATGATTCAGTACACAATTTGAAAATCCATTTCATGTGAAGTAGTGTTCCGTGATTCCCTGTGAAGTATGCTCTGTAGGGCCTGGATGTTTGGTTTGAAGCAGAACCTGCAGTCCTGTGTTGTAGGCAGAATTTCAATTATGCTGTTACTGGTGTCTGTTTTTTTCTATTTAGAGTTCATCATATGGAAATTTCAATGTTAACACAGGAAATTGTTATTGCAAAGATCACAGAGATAATACAAACGTGGGTGCTGTTTTAAATTGGGCCCGAGAATAATATCCGCACCTGATTTGAAAAGCTGCTAGAGGGAATACAGTGTATGCATTGTGAACACTGCCATTGAAGAGACCCTTGTTGTATTAATTCTGCCTCTGTACTGCGGAGAGTATCATTTCCAAAACATGTTGGTCATATGACTGTTTTCAGACCAAACTGTGCTACAAGCCTTCTTAAAATTGTGTTAATCAAATATAACCTTGTAAAAGTTACTTCATAAAAGGCAATGTAAAAATACTGTGCTTTGCTATGTCTCACTTTATTTAATTTTTTTAATACTTTCTACTTTAAGGTGGACACCCATAGAATGTTGACTTTGCAATAAGTAATACAGACTTGTGTTTAGTATTATTTTCTTAGGTTTAGATACTGTATATCAGCCTGTGAGATGTATGTCTCCATCCTAATACAATTGGGGTTAATTGAATTTTGTTTGTTTTTTAAATTTCAATTAAAGCTGAATTAATCAATATTTTTCACTAAGAATAAATGACTTTGTTCAATGTGAAATGGGTCCCTCAAAGTGTGGAACCAATTGCAAATTATTACCCAACTGTGCCGTTCTCTTTGGCTCTTGCTACTTTACATTTGCTGTGTGCTTTACTGGACACAGTTAACAAATATCACATTTTTAATTTATAAGGTGATAATATGTCAGCTTGGTTTACTGCCCCTTAGTGGGGAAAAGCTTGAATACGTCTTTAGAAAAAGGACATTTATAGTATGCATTGTCTATCTTAAAGAGGACCTATTATACTTTTTCGACTTGTATTACCTATAAACGTTGTTATAATGATTTATAGTCATGTTTAACCATACTAGCGTATCAAATAATTACGTACATGCATTTAGACGTATTCCCTGCTGACCGTCTGGGGTGGCTGTGCATAGCACTAAACACTAGGGCAGCCGGTCGAGAATTCACTTGTTCAAATCGGTTCAAATGACCTGCCATCGTGTCGTCACGTTCCCGGATTTTTCCATGTATTGTAACGTGCTGCTCAGGCAAGCTCCGGCCATGCCCCCACCTTCCTGCTCTCAAATCTGCCTGTGCGCTGCCTTCACAACGGATCACAACGGAGTGGGGTTTGCAGGGGGGGGGGGGGGGGGGATGGGGCGGAGAAGCACAAAGCCGAGTGTGGACAGAGACTGCTGAATCGCCCAGATGAGAGGAAGCGTTTCCCGAAAATCTACATAATTTTTTTGTGATGTGATTCGTGTCAGGTTGCTCTATAGGAGTTTTTAACAAGAAATTAAGACCAGAAAAGTAGTATAATAGGAGATCGTTAACAATTAATCCACAGATGTCACTGTGAGCTATTGAAGGTAATAGTCCTTAAAAAATATTTGTATTTTGGATTATCCAGTGTTACACTTTGTTGTTGAATTTTTCAAATGCTACTGTCAATGCCGTTAGACCACAGAAGATTCCATCGACTTTCGTTGTGATGGGGTGTCGGCCAGTAATGACTAGATAGATCAGGGAGAAAATATATACACATATTTTTTATCTCTGTTGACTGACACTTTAATCTGATGGATGAGCATGAAGTTATACCGTGTAAATGACCAAAGATTTTTCAATTGATCTTTAAAAGGTATTTTGGAATACACCTGGCAGCTGCTGTAATTTGAGCACTATATCAAAAACAAAGTTGACAATTCTCCGAAGGGGTTTCAGGCCAGCCTACCCGGAGCCAGTTTAGATTGACACTTCATCAGACTGGACACATGTCAATGGGATCCCTTGTTAAAAATGTGCTTCTCTGCTCACCCTCCACTGCTTTACAAACAGCAAATTCACAGGGTTTATTGATTTTTATCAGTGCAGACAGGACCCCCAGTCAACCCAGATTAACGTCACAGCAATCAGACAGAGTTTTGCCAAGTCGCCCCAAGCACACCGTGACCCATATTTGTCTCTGTCCTTCTTTTGTCAGATTGTTATAGATGTGTGGAGATATTTCCAAGGTGCCCAGAGGCCTGTCAAAGTTTCCTTGGCCATACATTTCCTTGCGGCCACTGTCTGAGTACAAACTTTTTATACTGTTTCTGTTCTTTACACACAGGCTCGGTTTAAAGTAGAGGTTTTAATAGAGCAGTCAAGGGGACACTTTGTGACGACTAGAAGCACTGATATTTGTATGACATCAATAAAAATAGATTGGTAGTATGGATGTCTTCTTTTATCCCCGCAAAAAGAATATGACAATAATACTCATATGCTCAGAAATCATTTTCATCATGTTTGGCTCGGCCTTGGGGATCTGGGAAAAATCTGTTTTGGAACTAATATGAAAAGGGGCAGTTTGGCTGAAAAAATTAAAGTAGTGTTACATCAGAAGGATTTAAGGATGATAAACAGCCTCATATTGAGTCAACAAATCGCATTTTCAAAAATCCTCTTACAAGGCCTTATAGGGCCGTTTGAAACCTATTTTTCAACCAAACTGTTGGTCAATACTTTTCCAAGTGGAGAGACATTTGATATGAACGTACACTTATTTAAGTGTGCCGTAACGGCTGTACGAGCACACGAAGGCTTTCACAACAGCTTCATGCTTTCACAGGCCAATGGCAGGTGTTGAACAGAGGCTTAGTGACGGATCCCTTTGGGACTCATTTATAAGCATCCCTCGCCGTTCACCGTGAAGGTGCTTTTCACGGGTCACGACTGTGACGTGTGGAGTGTTGCAGGTGTAGTCAGTCCACTGGAGAAAACTAGCTACTAATTTCCCCAGCCCACTTAGCACTCCACTTATATTACACAAATGACCCTGATGATGTCCTCAGGATTATCGCTTGGCTACAAGACTATACATGACAGAAAGTGTGCCTTGGAAAATCAAGATGTGTAGTCCTAAAGATGGGGACACGTCTGATCACATTGGAAAACACGAGCGTTTATTGTTGCAAAGTGCCACTGTGGAAGTAGGAGCAAAACAAACGACTATGTGACGAATATTAAAAGAGAGCTAGAGAGAGAACAGTTTAAATGTGGCTTACTTTCACAACACCATTCACCTGTGAAGATTTGGGATTGTTGGTTTTGGGAATTTACAGAAATTGTTAGTCATGTCCAGTGTCAGAAAGGTGTGCGGAAAGGGGCAGCCCAGCTCTTTCCGTATCAAATCGACATTTGACAAGTGCTTGTGATAGAGCCTACTTGTGTCTGATTGGAAAACTCATGTCAGGATATCTGACTGGCTTCTTTTTATGTCTCCTGTGAACTTTATGGAAGTGCGATATTAAAATTGATAGCCCTTTAATCCTATGAATTATTTTTTAGAAATGCTTTTGCAAATTTATATGTATGTCTATACAATGCATATGTATGTCCGTGCTTGTACTGTATTTACTGAATTAGTGCGTTGGTATAAGTATATCTGTCTGTACAATATGTATTGATTTACAGTATATATATTATAATATGTACTCAGTGTATATGGTTATTTGTATCTGTCTCTTAAAGAGGGACTCCAAGTATACACATATTGAGTACACAACCATCTTCAATCTATTATATTAGTGTTGTTGTAGATGTTTCTTTTGTGATTTAGTAGCAGGCAGCATTAGTAGTGGTTTTAGCACTAGTAGGTTTGCTTACTGAGCAGCAGGAGTAATGGGAGCATCTATAGCTTTTCACAGAATTAGACTTTAGTTTATATTATAACTGATTGATTGAAGCCTGAAATGTGAAAAAGGAAAATTCAAAGACAAATACAGTAGGACTTGAGAGAAGTTCCATCTCCTCTGTGCCAAATATAAATGTGTTCATTTCCGGACTCTATATACATAATTGAAATGCTCCTGCTGGTTTAATGGATGTGGGGGTTAGTAGCTGAATTAGGAAACCTTAATGTGAACACATTCAAGGCATTGGGACCATTTAGCAAATGGTTTAATTACAGTTTTTCTCAGTTGCTTTGGTGCTTTTCTCAGATCAGAATAAAAATTCTCATAACTATTAGTTCAACCTCCGCAACATTTAGTCATTTGAGCACATCACAGTAGCAATTTCTCCTTCCTCTGAACAAATTGCAAATGCTTTTGGACATGTATCAGTTGCTTTCATAGAATTATCTGCTGTTTAATAACATTGTCATTTGCTTATGTCATGTCAGTCAAAATGAACTAATGGATGATGAATAGTCGTTCTCAATAAAATGAATAGTCTTCATTTCATTGCTTGAGTCATTACATACAAAATTGTTGAACTAGTTATCAAATTCTGTCAAGCAAATTGTATACCTTTCTTTATCATTTTTTCCTGGAAATGTCTCCTAAATTGAACAATTGCTCTCAGGTGGACTTCAGCTTTCACTCACGAGGAGGTGTGTGAAGTATTAGTTGTAACCAGAGCCGGCCCGAGGCATAAGCGAACTAAGCGGTTGCTTAGGGCCCCCGACCGCCAGGGGGGCCCCCTCCAAAATACATTTTGGAGGGGTCTTGAGCATGTTCAGGTAGTGTCACCGAGTTCTGACCTTTTTTTTTGCATTGGAAAACACTGAGAGAATAAACTGTCATAACGAAAACATGACAAAGCCATTTGACTATCTTGTTCATAAACGATGGTGTCAAGACTTCTCATTTTGATGACACTGGCAGTTTCATTGACATGAATACGTGCTTTTGAGGAATAGACTATCCATTTTGAGCAAGTGACGTACTTTTGCAGGTTATCCACTAGGTTTTGCAGTTTGCACTAATTGTTTTGAGAAATGCACTAACTGCTGTGCAAATGTTAATAGTGATGTGAGAAAAGCACCAAAGCGACTGAGAAAATCTGTCACATGATTTTACTCATGTTGGCCTCTTAACAGCACACTGGATCTACCTTCCATGCTCTGGCTTTTGGATCCAAGGCTATACGTGATGTGAAAAGACATGCTTAACTGTAAGAATTACTGTGATCTTTACCAAACACAGGGGATCATGCCCCCAGCAGACCTCCTGTTTCATAAGCAAAGTTCATACACCATAACTAATACCATTCCACATGCAACTTTGGTCATTTCATTCTACAGCCTGCAATCACATTTCAGCCCATACTGTAAAAAGTGATTTGAAGTCTTGTCAAATACCCATACAGCTCTCATGAAAAGTAAATGCCATATGATGGACATGTCCTCTATTCACAGAACATGCTGTAAGTGGAGACATTTTGGAATATGTGCAGCCCCATTGGGATTTGATTCCTATAACGTTGGTATAGCACTTTTGCCACAGCTTGTAGATTGTCACCATTTCCAGAGAGTAATGCTGGTGACATGCATAATAAAACAATAGCCATTAAATATTCACTATTTCTACGTGCATTTGTGTCATATTTTGCTGCAAATATCACCATATTCGGAGCCATATTGGCGCAATAAAAAGGAAACAAGCTCGTTGATGAGAGGGTTTTTTTTTTTTTTTGTTAGGGACAATGCATATTCAAAGGTGGTCACAAACTTGGTTTTCTTTTATCCACTGTTTGAGGTGTGTTTTGAAGGTTGAATAATGTGAGTCTCTTACTGTGAGTGGGAGAGTATTCCAATATTTAGTTCCTTTGACTGACAGAACAGTTTGTCCGAATGTATTACGTCTGTATGGGACGTCACAGTCTCCTCGGGCTGTGGCCCTGGTGCCAGTCCCACTCGCAGACTTCAGCTTAATAAAGTCTTTCAAAGGAGGAGGAGCAAGTCTGTGCAAAATGTTATATATAAAACATGCATTTTTAAAATAAACAAAGTTATGAAAATTTAATAAATTATGATTATCTAAAACAATGCAATGGTGAAACGAAAATGGCTTTTTCTCAAAGATTTGTATGGCCTTTTTAAAAAGAGATTGTATTGGTTTAAGTGTTGTGCCAGCATGCGTACCTATTGGCTGCATCTGTTAAATGTGAGAGTTTATTACAGCCTGCAGGGCTTTGTTATGTATTGGTGGTGTACGGGCTGTACTTCCTTTGATGTCTCACTTTCCTCGTTATTTTTCCCTTTCAACCCTTGTGGGTCTAAAATCACCTCCTAGCATCTCTGTTCTTTCCTCAATCATTTGATGGCAAACAAATTGCAGCATGTCATATATATTTAACTCAACCACTGTGTCAATAGTAATTGCTTGCTCTTTTGTATACTGCATACAGTCACACAATAAGGCACATTATTTATACCTTTTAGGGGCACAGTGGCTTGTCACTGGGGCAGTACCCTCTAAGGTGCACATTGGCTTCCCTATTCACAAATCTGCTAAAAAAACTTTTACATTTTTTTTGAAAGCCAGTCAACCAAAGCCCACAAGTTAAAATATACCTAGTATAACTAAGGAAACAGTAAAACCTTCAAATCTAAAGGTACAATCATTGTATTTTGCCTTACATACTATGTCTCCCATCTGGAAATTTAGAAGAAATATATAGACACAGTATATATATACAGTATGTGTATACTGTATGTTGTCAATCAGGGATGGTTGCTGGGTGGTATAGTTACTGAATAAAAATATATTCATGAACAAATTGTGCCAAATTCCAAGAACTAGTAACATTGATGTTGATACGGATCTTCCATGACCCACTTGTGAAGGAGTGTGGGCTCCCATGGGCTATGCATCCAAGTGCTGTTCAAGGGCAGAGCAGCTTTGTCCATAACACTGTAATGTGGCCGTATTCAAACAGTATTATAGCAGAATATACAACCAGAAACAATACTGTATGACGTGATGTTTTTGCTATGGAGCATAATTTTTGCAGGCTTAGAGTAATCAGAAAAAAGGGGAATAGTTTAGAAAAAGAGAATGGCTTGTTTCACTGACTGATAAGCTTTGATTATGGAGGGTATCAGTGAGCCTGGAGGAGGCAGACAGAGAAGGGAATGTGATTTAGTGAGGCTGTTTGAGCCCACGATAAGAATGGGAGAAAGTGTCATTGTACGACCGTAGATAAGAGTCAGAATCATACCAATGTTGTAGATAGGCAGGATAAGCTTTCCATAGCCCCTGAAGAGAGTAGAATGGAAGGAGCATGCAGTCGGTGTGATTTGAAGCTTTATATTGCTTCATTACAACGTGCAATAGCAAATAACACAGTACATTTTAAAAGCTGTGTCCCGCAGGCAGCTTTAGACACTTCCCTGGGACTCACGTGGTACACAGCACATTACCTGTGAAATTACCAGTGAATTCTCTCTTTCAAATATGCCTGGGAGGGACAGGCATTTTTTAAAGGTCTGTGCAGCGTAAGCAGGGCAGGGAAAAGGCACAGAAGGCGCCACACTTTGAAGACACTCTGCTAGAAATATCGCCATTTTTATGGGCCGTTTTTCTCTGCTTCCACCGAATAAAGAACACTCTACAAGTAGATTTTTTAAAAGCCAGCAGTTCATTGACAATTTGCGTATCTCGCGCCGCTCTTAAGGCGAGAGAATGCAGGCAAAAACATTGTTTTTCCAAGCACTTGTCAATTATGAGATCTTTGCTTAAAGAGATGCACATTTAACATAAGAAGTTAGATTTTGTAAAATGTGCACATTTATTCCAAAATTTCTGAAAAAAATATGTAATACAAAAAAATAATTGGCTTAATGTATGTAATCAACTGGCAAAGTTTCATGATGGTATATCTATAAGTTGAACATTGTACCACATTCACTCGTAGCCTAAGCCTGTGGTTCTATGAGATGTGTGTGTTTGTCCAATGATCAAGTTAATGAGAAACACGCATGAAAATGAGGGAGGAAAAACAGAAAAGGTCAGGCATTGGGGCTAATGATTGCCGTGAATAAAGTGAGATCATTTGCAATCAAACGCTAATGATGTGGCAGTGTAATGAGGTGCAAAAAGGAACTCAGGCATAAGAGAAAAAATACACTAAATCCATTTTGGTCAGTTTCACCACAGGCTTTATAAAACAGCAGTTATCTACCCAACTCCCCCAATACTCTACCTTGTTTGGGATGATTACAAGAGGTTTCATGGCTTCGAACATCTTTTTTCATTTATTTTTTTTACCAAAACCCTATCAAGGCTGCTCCACAGAGTGCATGATCCAGACAAATTGGTTCTTTTATGTTTTTTTTTGGGCTATTTCATTGCTGTCAACACACTCTTATTTCCCATTCAGGCTGAGCTGAAGTCTGGTGAATAACATGCCCTTGACTAAGATGCTGAAAAGAAGAAATCCTTATTTCATAAATGTTATCTTGAACCTGTTATTTCCTGTCACACTCTATGTCACACTCTTCCGCCTTCACTCCCTCTACCCAAGGTTCCTTTTTATCCACCAGACACCCTCTGACTTACCTTCCTTTTCCCAATTGCCTTGACTGCCATAACTCTATCTCATTCCCTCAATAGCCTTTCAGTTCATATAACCCAGTTCCATTCCCTTCCCCGACACAATGTCAAAACTGCCATTTTCTCCTCCTTCCAGCCACTTTTTTTTCTGAATGTAATGGTTCATATTCTACCTTATAGATTTGCACAAAATCCAAAAAAGGGATTGCTTAGGGTTATAAACGTATGCTTAAATAGCCAGGTAACAACATGTAGTGCACTTGACGATTTCCTGTAAAGAGCTTCTTCATACACAACATTTATATATATTTAAGTGTTAATGAGAGACACTGCAAGCAAGAACACTGTTCTTTCAAGCATTTTTTTTGTCTATTTTGCTTCCATAACATGTCTTCTTTCATACCAGTAAAAATAAAAGTTCCACAATGAACATTAAGGTGTTTATTTTACTAAGCCTTGTCTGTTTGCATCTGAACTTATCCAACATCTTAAAACTTAGTTTTTTTAAAGAGATGCCCTTCCACGCATTATTAGATAGATATTGCCCAATTAAAATATTTATTCAAAAATGTGAATAAAAGTGTCATGATCATATCTTCCGTATATGTCAAAAATGTTACCTTACCCACCTGTAGTCTCTCTCCTTAAAGGTGCAGTGTGTAATATGACATCATCAAGTAAGTTCTAGGAAGTTCTAGAATGCAACACTCCCTGGGTAACCCCACCCCTTTCGAATAATAACAGAAGCTACAGTGGCCTTCAAGGACAAGAACAATTCTAAATTTTAAACAATGCACCTGATGACATTCCAACTATGACACTTTCAAGATGGCGGCACTAGGACTTGGTCCAAAATATGCAGAAATATGGACATATTTTTTTCAGCTATTATGCACTAAATTAAATGTACTTATGGATATTATAATTACTTTCTACAAAATCTGCTAGGAAATAAAACCCAAAATTCTACACACTGCAGGTTTAAATGTGAGGCTTCAATTTCTACAAGTTGTACATGGGCAGTCGGTAGTGGTCCCACTGACCCACTTATTCTTATGTAGAACAGCATGTAAAAAAAAAGCCACATATTGCCTTCCAGAAGACAACTAAAGCTATTCTCTAAGACAGCCAGGTCTAAAGTTCAGCATCCGACTCCCTCCTCCTTCACCGTGATGAGACGGTAGTGGATGTAAAGCCTTATTACAGAAGGGATAGATAGACAAATATGGAGCGGCAAAGATGACCCAGATACCATTGGAGAGAAGGTGAAAGGAGAGTCCCATCTGAAAAAAGTAATTTCCTCTAAGGGCAGGCAAGAGCAGCTTTCCCCTTGAAATTGTCTTATCAAATATTTCAGCGTGGATGTAGGATCCCAGTCTGGGCAGGATGTGAGCTGCGAACCCATATCCTCAACATGTTATTAGCCCTTTATCTGACTACTGTATCACTCTGGGAATGTGTTTGTGCGTGTTCCTATTTACACAATTTATAACAGACAAATGACCTCACAATGGTAGAGTGTATGAGATAAAGGGCTTTCCCCCTGTTTCTGTTTGAGAGTCGATGTAGAAGTAAGTCAAAGACTAATAGTAGGCTACATCTTAATATTTAATCCATCTTTTCTGTCACCAATGGATCACATGATAACTTGTAGGCCTATGATAAAGCATCTGAATCATCTGTGAAGAGCCTACAGAGGATTATTTCCTGAGGCTACTGTTTCTGCTTTGGTCTCATTGTTTTGGTTTACACTGCCCTACAAATGTACTGTCCTTGGGGGGGAGGGGTCCAAGAAGCGGGTTTTGAGGCAACTCAAAGTTTGTTCGCAAAGTGGAAACTCTGGGTTTTCCGTTTCAGGAAGCAGGTTCAGCGCACCTCAGAGTCAGTTACTGCAGCAACATACGCCGTGGGTCCAACCTCAGATACTTGGTTAGTTTGTGAACATGATCTACATTCAGATTAATAAACCTGACCAACTCAGAGCGGAGGATTAAACTCAAAGTTTGAAAGTCTGAAATACCCCCCTGGTGGAGTCTCAGTGCTCTCACAGAGCCATTTGTGCCGCAGTAAGCAGCGTTAAAACTGACCATAAGCTATGTTACCACCACTTATGAGAAATAAACTTAGCAACTAGCTAACCAGTTATTTCATTCAGTTGGTACTGACAAAAAAAACAGAGCTTAAAGGAGATTGAGTAATGAAGTGTCCGTTGTGAATGTTGATGTTGTTCTATATCTGCTGGATGTGTAAATAGGCAACTGTTTCACCGTGGCCCAAAGGAGGTGGTGGTGTTTTCACGACACCGGCGCCTGTTGTAGTAAAGCTCTTTGGAAGCAAGTGAAAGAGGCGGCAGGATGCCTCGCGATGAGGTAGGCTAATATATGTGACTATGTCAAATTAGTACCATTAATAATAACTATATAAAAATAGCGTTCTTGCTGATAGTCTCATTTGCTGTTACAGGTCATTTATAATCATCAGAGGAAATACTTGTGTGTGTGTGTGTGTGTGTGTGTGTGTGTGTGTGTGTGTGTGTGTGTGTGTGTGTGTGTGTGTGTGTGTGTCTGTCTGTATGAAAGAACAGCAGAGAATGACAACAATCCTGAAATAGACAGGAGAAATAGAAATGACATAGTCAGAATGACACAGACGAGCACAATCGAGATAGGACTTGTCAGCTGAGTCGCCCTGGCAACTGCCTGCAACCGGGAAACAGCAGGAGTGTTTTATTTTCAGGAGTTTTTTCTTTTGTTTGTTTTGCTGGGGTTTTTAGCAGTGATGATCCACCAAGTGACACGAGCCTCCCCCCCTCGCTCTCTAATGTCTGTGTGTGCAAACAACCTGCCAGGCAGCACAAGCGGTGCTCGTTATGGGTCATTTGGAGCAAGGCAGCTGGAGCCTTGACATTTAAAGGTCCCATATTATGCTAAATGCACCTTTTAAATGTGTTCTAACATATCCATGGGTCCACGGTGTGCCTAGAGACTGCCAAAATATTAAAAAATAACAATCTCTCCTTTTCTCACTCTCCCCCTTTCTGAAACCCCCACCCCTCCCCCCCAATATACTCCAGTCAGAATTCTCCTCGTTTCTGACCTCACAAACTGGAAAGCCAGAAGCTTCCACTGTGCAGCCCACACCCCTATTTCTTATTGGTCCACGGCCCTGACAGACAGAGGGCGAGGCGTATCTGGCTTCGCTTCCGGACAGGGGGCGGGGGGAGCTCAAAGATTGTATATTTACAAGGGGAGCTGCAGCTCTTTTTAAAAAATAGGCCATTGTGAGATTAGCTGAACATCAGCATAGTACAATAAATTATCTGAAAGTTTTTTTCAGCAAACAATTAAAGAAAAACGTATTAGGGACCACTAAGACCATATAATATGGTGTATAATAGAACCGAAAAGTGTATAATATGGGAGCTTTAAAGGAGGTGGTCTGTCCGTCTGTCTGTCTGTCTGTCTGTCTGTCTGTCTGTCTCTCTCTCTCTCTCTTAGGCCTTTCACACCAAAATGAACCAAGAGTCAGTTCCAGGCTGGTGTTGGGGTCAGTTCAAAACTGGTTACAGCCTTATCCCAGTTATGAACCGGTTGGTTTCACATCGACCGGAGACAGCCATGGAGCCGGCAAGAGAGCAACGTCATGACGTCACTGTAAACGTGTGTGTACGTCACCCGACGCCGCTGCTCTTGTGGCTAACGCTAAAGCTACCGCTAGCTTTAAGCACAACAACAGCGGCGAATACGTCTTATTTTTACACTTGTTGGCTCTCGCTTTGCTTTCTTAAGCAAACAGGACCCATACAGCGTATTCTCGCCGGTCAATTTGATCGCTACGTTCGGTAATTATGTTATGTTTACGTCTCGTAGTAGCGGTGTTTTTAAATATGGCGGGCATGAGGTTTGAGTTGCTCTGGTTGGTCAGGATAATCCCTCCCCCAACCGTTCGCGCAAGCAGTTCTTATCAAACCCTGCTCAATCCTGGGGTATGAGTTCCCCCGGTTTTTACGGCCCGGAGCAGGCTCTCTTGCGGTGTGAAACCAAAACACTGGCTCTAACTCCGAACAAGCCCAGAACTAGCTCCGATTTTGCGGCGGTGTGAAAGGCCTATCTGTGGCACGCGGGGGATTCATCCGTAAGGGGCGTGAAGGTTACGAGAGGAGGGGAACACGTGACGGACAATGGCTTTGTTCCGTCTGAAATTGATATACATTTTTTTGTCCTCATTCAAGTGTAGGTTATGTCACGCAAGAGAAACGATAATAGTCAGCTATCACCTCAACATGAAGGAAAACTCCACCTTAAAATTGCTGTAGCTGTCTGTCAGAAGCCAAAGACTGAAGCAGCACATTGGATTTTCTCAAGTCTATTTTTAGTTAGTAAAGGTGAAGGCAGCAATCCTTTCCATCTTTGGCTAAAATGTGAAAGTGCAAAATGATGGGAACAACTCATTTTTGTGTTTATAAAATTGACAGAATGTGAGAAACAGTGTCTTTGAAGCTCAAAATCTTCCTGGGGGGGGGGGGGGGGGGCAGACCCGCCCTCTTTGTTGTCTGAGCCCCACCTGTTTTACACCTAGAAACGCCACTGCACACGAGGAAGGAGTTGTGAGGGAAACCTACGTAATTTATAGATCCTAGGCTATGTAGGGGAGAACGGGGTAAGTAGGCACACTTTTTACTCTAGTGAGAATTGCTTACCACCTAAACATCTTTCAATAGTCATTCCTATATTAAATTAAAGCTTAATGTGTTGGCTTGAAAATGTGTACCCCTCACTTTTTCTATCGTATTGTAATAAAGAAGAAATTAATCATCAAATACACCCTTACACATTGTGACAACCAACCCCATCAAGGGGTCGGTTGTCAAACACTATGGGGTTGTTTGTCACAATGTAATCTTAATGGGAATAATCTTAAAAAGAAGGCAAGAAAGTAGAACTAAATTTGAAAGTTTAATTGCATTGTCAAGTTGACAAATAGGCCTACATAACTTAATGTAGCCTTGGCAGCTGGTCTAGTTTGGGATGCACTGGGTTGTTTTGATTTTGTTGCCCTTTTTTCTTTTGCATGCTAGCTGCCTTTTCCTGCTCTATTATTTCCTTCTCTGGGATGTCAGTGAGGATACAGCTTGACAATTTCTTTCGTTATTGGGTTCCTTTTCTGGCTGCAGCCTTGAGATAACATGTGACAACCAACCCCCCAAAAAATGTGACGACCAACCCCAACTTGAATTTCTTGCTAGCATGACAACTAATTAGCTTGCTAACCACAATCAAAACTATAGTTTACCCTTCACACTTTGTATAGGTAACAAGTGTTTTGTTATAAACCCATTGTGTAAAAGCCTAGAAGAAAAATACTGAGGAGCTAAATATTTTCAATTTGACATGAAAAACAAAAACAGTCGTCTCACCTCAAATGCAGCAGTCTAACTCCAAGGAAGACTATGTAGGTGACCTCTGATCCCAATTCTGGATATTTACATATCATAATTTCACAGACAGCGCCTTCTGGTTCCGAGATATAACGATTGTGACAAATTACCCCGTTCTCCCCTATTAACACTGCATTTTTTGTCAGCGCACACACAGTACGGACAGACAGCAGATTATGAGGAGATATTCATTGATTTTGACAACAAGCGTTTTCCAGAATCCTTTTACCTTGAAAGCTCAACTGGACCACTAAAGCCTTTCGATTGACCAAAGGCTAGGCTACTGTGGAGAACAAGAAATTTGCAAATCAAGATTTAACATAGTCAAATAAAGTGCTGTATTAATTATTATTCAAAAGTTGCAAATGTTAAAAAAGATTTGAGAATGTAGGAGCAATTGCAACAGCTAAATAAATAAAACATTTGTGCAAGTCCAGCAACTGCCTTTAGTAAGACCAAATTGTCCATGGCATGGGTTTACATGGCAGAACAACGTTGATAAAACCAGTCACACAGAGCCTGGGGCTGTGCCACATTGATGGATGAGTGAATTCATTTCCCGCCTGAATTCGCTGATTGCGGATCGCTGACTTCAACACTAGGGGGAATACAAATCCCAGGAACAGGTGCCAATAGAGTTCAGTTTACTGTGGCAGAATGAAATCTCTCAAATCCTGAATGTTTTTGTGTGTGACAGTGGGTTTGTGGAATGGGTACACTGGTGGGACCGGTGGCAGGTCCAGACAGCACAAACCAGGGAATGTATTGGCCATTGCAGAGTGATGCATCCTGTCATTACAAAACAGCTGTGCATGTTTATCGGACAGCTCTATCTTTAAGTTGATCAGGTGATCCACTCAGCCTAGAACAGGCATCACAGATATTGAAGAAAATGTCATTTAGCGTGACGGATACAGAGAAAAACTGAAACTGGACAGTGGATTGGTATTGTAGCCAACCGATCAAACTAAAGACCTTAAAATCAAATCTGCACTCATCGATTCTTTGGGGGGGCCACTTGATGGCAGCACGACAAGCTGTAAACACAATACATATGATTCCTTAAAGGTACAGTGTGTTGGATATATTGTCGTTTTTCAGAACATAATGGGTAGCAGGGCATCCGTGGGCCCTGGCTTGCAGTGGATAGTAAAGTATTGACACGTGAACCAGCAACTGTATGCAATCTCATACAATTGCATTTGATCTAGCCTACCTATTTTAACATAATGGCCTGCAATTGGACAAATAGTTTTTGGCCTTAAAAATGCTTCATTATTATTGATTTGGGTGTCATCATATCAATTTGAAATATCTGTAAAATTATATTTTCGCTTTCCTTTTTTTGGTCTTCATAGTCCCATAACTATTTTGACATTCAACAGACATCTCAGCATCATGTAAATTCTTAAAGCCCACCCAGGTTGTCTTGAAAACAAATATGTTAGTAGCTTGATTGTGCATCACAGAGCACATGTTATACCAGGCTTATTAGATAATAAATCCAGACAGACAAGAAATGGCTTACAGATGGTTTTAATACGACAACGCATTAGGGCTAGCCTGGTCCAACCAGACCATCGTACTTCATTTCATTTGTACAGAAGGTCTGGAAGTGCTGTAATTGGCAAACGTTCACTCACTTGGAGGCGGGTGTCTGTCGAAGTTTAAAACTATTGGATCTGCCCAGTGCCACTCTGGATTAGCCAACCAATCACATCACGTTTGGTCGTCACGTGTGTCATGAGCCGGCTTTTGACGGTGCGTTCCAGTTGGACAGGGAACTCAGAAATTTCCGACTTCACTACATATTGTAGTCTATGAATCTACCGGTACCTGGCAACAGTAACTTGTTAGAGCCTAACATTTAGTTATTTGGACGAGAAAGGTTTTAGGCGTCCATACTTTAGCGAGCATATGCACTGGAACACAGACAGGTCGGAACTCGGAACTACCAAGTCGGAAATCTCCTTCTTCCGAGTATAAAGGAACGCAGCATTCAACTGAAACTGGAGCGCGACTTTGACGTCATCGTTCTCAGCCACTCGCTCTGTTCGCTGATTGGACGACTGTAGATTCTCCGGCGAAAGCTGGAAAATGCACTGTACACCCAGACTGACTACTGAAGGGAAAATTAAATTTGGCGGGCGGGCGGAGCCAGGCTACATTAGGGCCACTGTGAGAGAGAAAAAATTAAATCGACATTAAAGTCAGAAATATTCTATTAATTCGGACCTGGAATCCAGCATCAAGCATTTCTTGGTAAAATATCTTGCGGCTCCTTTTTTTCATTTTTTTCCCACAGATGTCCAATACACCGTAGGGGAGAGTGGCCTAAGTTGTGCATTTTGGAAGTTGTGCCACCCCTTGTTTCTAGAAAACCGTGGAAGAAATTGGAAATGTGACCACATATTTAAGAAGAGCCATCCATTTGACTCATCCTGTGAAGAAGGGAGACACAAGTAATTAGATATAAGCACATTTAAGCTCAAAACACTGTGTTTTGCCTTTCAAAGTAAAATTTCCATGATCAAGGTTTTTTGATTATTGTGTCTGAACAATTATAGACAAGTTTGAAAACATTTGACACATGTTTTAGTGCTTTGGTATGCTACATTTTGAGTCTATACAGTTAGCACGATGTCAGCCCTAAATTGCTGCATCATGCTTATTATCCAAATTTCTGGGATTGGGGTGATTTGTGCAAAAGGGCCTGGGTGAGTTATAAGTAAGTAAGTAAGTAAAATGTATTTATAAAAGCACATTTATGACAGTTTGCACTGTCCAAAGTGCTGTACATAGTGCATTCAGTAGGTAAACAATGAAGGTAAAATAACAATAACCAAAATAAAAGACGTAAAGCCCATACATCCACATAAACACAGATAGTAGTGCAGAGGTAAGATAGTTAATGGGGAGGAAACACCAGGGTGTACATATGGGTGTTGAGCCTTGATTTAAAGGCAGACATGTAGGGGAATCACATTTGTCAGGTGGCAGTTGGTTCCACAAGCACGGAGCAACTAGGGCAAAGTACATTTCTGAGAGTTGTGCCAGTGGCATGGCTGTATACGCTGGTCAATAAAAGAAAGTGATTGTCTACAGTAGCTCAGAAGAGAGTGACATCTCAATTCCACTTAACGACACCACTGATGAGAGTTCAGATCGCCAGAAAGATGATGATGGTGACTTTGTCATTGTGAGCTTTGCAGGTAAAACCATTAGATCTGCTAGGCCTTGTTTAAGAAAATTGTCCTTCAATCTTTGTCAACTATTTACTTTATTTACTTTAAATACACCTTAAATAACTGATTGTCTAATGGATTTGTCTTGCATTACAGTTTATGAGATATATATCAATGGCACAATTCACCCCATGGTATTCTCTCCAACCGCACAACTTACACCACACCGGGGGCAAGTTGTGCATCAAGACAACTTTTTTTCCGAAAGCTATATTTCTTCAACAGTTTATTCCAGATCCAAAGTTTTTATTGCCAGGGATGCACAACACCCTGAAATATATGTACATATTTGAGTGAAAAGTTGCACAACTTAGGCCACTCTCCCCTATTAACTAAATGAACGAAGTGTGTTCACTTTCTGCTCAGCAACAAACATACAGGTGTATCTCATATTTTTAGAATATCATAATTATTTTTTTTACAATTGAATTCAAAAAGTGAAAGTTACATACAGTAACTATTCTAGATTCTTTAGATTCAGGCCTTTTTTTGTTCAATTTAGCAGATTATGGCTTACAGCTTCTCAAAATATATGAATATTCCATATGGCCAATCAAAGAAGGGATCCATAATACAGAAATGTCGACCTTCTGAAAAGTACAGTATGTTCGTTCATCCAATAATTGGGCGGGGCTCCTTTTGCATGAATTATTTCATTAATGTGGCATGGTATGAACATATTGATAAGTGCAGCTTTTAAATGGACACATGATGAATATAGGTCAAATCTAAACACAATCATACAATGAATAACTCTGTCTGTTACTCCGATCATTTTTTCACATCAATACCCAGAAATCCTGTCAAGTTAAGTCAAGGAGATGAGTAAGAACCAAAAAACTGAAATACTGAATTGAACCTTAATACGTATAAAGAGGGGAGCATTGTGTCTGCAGGATGAAACAAAAAGTTTCAAAATAAGATAGAAGACACAGGTTTTGACTTTGCCTTATAGCTAAACTTTTCTCCTGGTGGATCTGGCAGTCATCACGATTCCCCTTGGACAAACCAAAATGCTGGATACTAATGAGATCATTTTGACTTTGTCACAGCTGAAGAGCTTCAGGTAATGGAAAGACCACTCAGCTGAACCTGCTGCCTTCCCCCTCTTTTCTATAAGAGAGAGAGAGAGAGAGAGAGAGAGAGAGAGAGAGAGAGAGAGAGAGAGAGAGAACTTTAGGCCAAACGAGGTTATTCACTGTTGCCTTGTTTACCATACAACTTGTAAAATTTGTATTTGTTAACACACATGTCTCATTAGTCTCTGCGAAGGCCACTCCACTTCAGGTAGGCAGTTTGCCAAATGTGTGTGCACTAGTGACTGGTGGGGAAAAAAAGAAATTAAAACTTAAAGGTGGAGTCAGTGATTCTGGAGAACGCTTGTTGTAAAAATCACTTTTTGTCCAAATCACTCAATATCTCCTCATGATCTGCTACCTGTCCGTACTGTGTGTGTGAGAGATAAAAACTATGTTGGCGTCAATACACAGCCTAGGCTCTGTAAACTGGATATGTAAACAAAGGGTATATGTCAACTTAGAAGGGACCATAGTAGCTACCAAAATGACCAGCTTACAGAGCATATCCAGCCTGTTTAATAATACTGGAGACTTTTTTTTAAAACACACACAGAGGTAGAGGTTTGTGAGGAGATATTTCCTGATGTTGACAGAAAAGGATTTTGTCAACAGATGTTCTCCAGAATCGTTGACTCCACCTTTAAAAGTGAATATCTGATCCTTGTCAACATTAAACATGGATGAGCACACATGTAGTTTACAAATATCATTAAGAGGGTTTTAGAAGGATTTAAGGATATGTTCTAGGATGATGCCAAACATCCAATCACTTTTTTTGTACTCAACAAGCCAACATTTTAATTTCCCAAAAATACAAAAGACCCTATTAGTGTCCAGCAGTGCAAAGTGAGCCCACACACACTCTATTCATTTTACACTGCACATCCACTAGTTCTACCACACCTCAGTTACAACTACACCAATTTCACAAAGTGCAGAGCTGCCAAAATGAAGGATATGAGGAAATGTCAAATATTATCCCCTGACAGCCTTACGTAACTCCTGAGCGTGTGTCGGGGCTAATCCTCTTACAGAGGAGTCGCCTTAATAGGAGACGAAACACAGTTTGCCTCCTCTGTCCCCTGACTTTAATAATCAAAATGGAGTGTGAGCAAATGCCATGCACCACACCAGAGTAATCCATGCTGGAGGACAAGCCTCTGGTCTCTAATCTATGATGATTATATATATATAATCTTAACGACCAGATAGTGATCAACATTGGATAAACAGATGTGTTTGGGTATTACAACTCATCTGTGGGGATATCCAACATGGCAGTAAAAAAAAAGGAATTTGAAGTGCAGAAGGTTCAAATTAATTCACACCTGAAATATTAAATATAGGCTTTGCAGGGCTGATCATTGGTTGATCATGATCTCCCTCGCAGAAGCTCATAGACTGGCAGTGTCGCGAAGGCAGTGTTGTGATTCAACAAAAATTCATTTTTTTATTTTCCTTTATTTAACCTCGAAAGATCAATTGAGGGGTGACCCTCTTTTACAATGACGTCGAGTTTGTACAGATACACAATATACAATGACAATACATAACAAGTTTACACACAAACACACACACACACACACACACACACACACACACACACACACACACACACACACACACACACACACACACACACACACACAGACAACAACAATTTAAAACATTCAGATCAATTGAATGAAAGAGACAATAGCCTAATTAAAACAGTTACAAGTGTAGAGGGGCTGATTCAAAATAATAATTTTAAATTGTTTAACAGTTATGAGTGTATTTATTTTAATTGTATGTTGTAGGCTGTTCCAGGAGTCAGGGGCACTATGGCTAAAAGCGGTTTTACCAAGCTCAGATACACAAAAATTGCTGGGCAATAAGGATGATTGTAAAAGCCCACTTATCTACACTGAGGGGGATAACAAACTGGTCAGCCTTGAGGCCAGCTGCAACAGAGCTTGTGATTAAATCTTAAATGGACTAGAGGGCGCCCTTAGCTCAGTTGGTAGGGCGTCCCCCCCATGGGCCTCGGCCAGCAGCGGACCCGGGTTCGATTCCAGCCCGCGGTCGTTCTCTGCATGTCACTCCCCTCTCTGCCCCATTTCAACTCTGTCACTATCAATAAAAGCATAAAAAAAATGCCAAAAATATCTTTAAAAAAAATCTTAAATGGACTCCACTTATATAGCGCTTTTCCCTGGTTTTACACAGAATCAAAGCGCTTTACATTGTTTTGTACACATTCACCCAAACATTCATACACCGATAGCAGCAGCTACCACGCAGGGTGCAAGCTAACTATTGGGAGCAATTTGGGGTTCAATGTCTTGCCCAAGGACATTAGGTAGACGGGGGATCGAACCTCCGACCCTGCACTCCAGAGGCGACCTCCCTTCCCTCTTCGCCACTACCGCCACTGGTTGAATAGCAAATAACTGAGGTAAAATTCAGTTTAATTTAACATAATCAGTTCAAAAGTATGATATCACTGCTCTTCAATGAATTATTGCATAATTATTTAAAAACGTTCAGTTAGTTTTGTTTTAGATAAAGCCTTCAAAGTACTGATATTATTATTCCCATTATTATTCTCATCATTAATAAATAATTTTGTCATGTAGTAGTATGTCAATAAATCCATGTTAAACTCTGCTGTAGCTGAAGTGAATCTATGCACTCGGATGCCCTCTGGTGGTGTGAAAGAGAATTGCTGGTTTGGCTTATACGATCCAATGCCCAGCTGTACCTGCGGGCTCTTGTTTCAGAGTAGTGTTTCTGTCTGTACTGGTTCACAAATACATAAAGCATTGTCTGCTTGACAAATAGTGGCAGAGAGAAGCTCACGCCTGCAATGAAATTCCAGTAGAAACTACATGGCACCAGCCTACTTTTAGTTGGGTGTATGATGAGGAGAGAACAGAATTATATAAATCTGTTTAATTTTTCATTATGTTATTTGCTATAAAACACGAAGCAAGGCCATATAAAACGTGTGTAACTAACTGGAACTGCTCACTGAGAATCAACAACCAAACAGCACACAAACCAATAGGCCTAATAGTATTCAGTGTGGTGCTCTCTCCATAGCAACACACAAAACAAACGCATAAAGAAATTAAGATATGCCATTGCATATTCGAAAATAGCTTTAATTTATTCTGTGTATAGTTCTCTATTATTGATTTCTCCTTTCAATTAATTTTCCATGGAGAAAAAAGATTAACAGCAGAATTGCCAAAGACAGTTGTAATATAGTTTCCTCTCTCTTTCTCATTTTAAAGTGTATTTATTATTTAAATTCAATATTTTCCAACTTGATTTAAGATAATGTAGTGGTAGTTATGCTGTGTGAAGTAAAACATATCCATCTATCCAGTAAGACCAAACTAGTCTTCCATTCCTTACTATTTGGGACTCATAAAAGGAAGAATTCCTCTTGATTAATTTTTGAATAAGAAATATCATGGAAATATGTTGAAGAATTCATAATTTACTTTTTTACTTTGTCATCAAAGTGAGACAATTCCATCTTTTTACTGTCTGCAGCTCACTCCTTGTATCCAAAGAAGTTTTCAACAGCTGAATAGACTCAAACTGGTGTTTGTTACAATGTCATTTTAACACTTCAATTAAAACGGTTTCTTGAAACACTTCCCACAAATGAAAAACCATGTACTAATATTGTTTGAATACAAAAGGAAAAATACACAAATTTGTAGTTTAAAATTTCCTAAAAAAAAAAAAAATCCCTGGGGAAAAAGTGCATATATAAATGTTTACAGTCTGAGCCACTACATCATGCATTTTAAATGAAATAGTTATTTGTTTTCATGATGTGATCCTCAACCATACTGTAATTATCTTCCTGTATGTCTGAGTGTGCTTCAAAAGCTAGAAATAAAAAGTAGAATTTCCACTTGTAGTGTTTGCGGTTATTGATTTACGGTTATTAATGGCTGAGATAGAAAGTGAAGAACCTGGATTGCTTTTACACCAGAAACTAAAGACTAGACATTGGACAGCCGCACCATAATGGGCTATAGGAAAGATTCAGCACCTTGGACAGAGGTAGCTAACATCACTAGTTTAATTCTGATGATAATGCCAACAAGTCATTCCTAAAACTACATTTTACGTTGTCTTTTTAACAGATTTATAACAGTGTCATTTATTTTTCTTTATTAATAACAAGTCAATATAGGTGTTCCAAGTTATGATGGAGTTATATTTTGACCAACAGAACTTTAAACTGCGTTACACATTTACAAATATGCAGATTTTCAGCAGAAATTAAAGGTTCTAAAACAGAAAGTTGATGTTTAATTCTTATTGTTGGATTTTTTTTGTTGTTGTTCTGATGTTTCTTCTTAGATATTTTTTTTTAATTATGTTTTTTTTATTTTAATGTGGGAGGAAACCGAAACACAGTACACTCCTCACAGCAAGGGGGTTAAGACCCAGATATGAACCCTCACTTTATTGCTGTGAGGCCACAGTGTTGAACACAGGCACCTGTGTAGCCCTGTAAGAGACCTGGAGTCCTGTGTCATATCCAGGTTAAACTCTGAGCGTACAAGCCTGAGGCTGGTAGCACAGAGAATAAGCTGGATATGATTTTGGACTCCAGGCCCCAATAGACCTTTTTCATAGCTCATATTTGGAATGCTGTGAAAAGGGTCTCTACCCTCCCAACCTGACCACTGACTATTACAAATTGTGGCCACTTCTGAAGCAGGCAGAAAATGGTTTGGCCATGGTGTTAAAAACAGATTTTATGAACCTGTTAATGGCGCTCGTCTTCTTAGGTGTCACCATGTGCTGTTTCAGAGTCTCAATGATGTATCGATAGACTAAGGGATCCTGTGACATGAGATTCATCCTCAGCACCCCTGCCCTGCCCATCTTCTTGCACAGGTCCTTGTGCACTGCCCTGATGGTCCTTTTAATATGGCAACCACTTGGCTTGACAGCAATGTCACAGCCCGCGAGTTCTGCACAAAGCGTTTCTTTCAATGTCTTGATAGTATTTCTAGTAGTTTCACCGGATAGATTAACAATCTGATTGACCAGCCCAGACACCATATTTAGGCAAAACAGTTCATCCCACTTATGGACAGGGTGTACTGAGGGCTTACATACAGATGGGTTGGCTGCGGACTTGCATGCAGTTAAGTCAACTGCAGCCTCAGACTGGTCTTTATCAGCCTCACATGCAGCCTCATAATTGATAGCTGGTGCAGCTTCAAACACGGGTTTAGACGTGTAGTTTTCCATTGCCAGGGCTTCTGTTATTGATGTCAGACTTTCCAGTACTTCCTTTATCTGGCTCACAGCAACAGTCACCTGGTTCCTCTTTTCCAAATGCTGTTGTGACTGACGAGTGAGCCACTGCCACATCTTCTTCATGAAACTGTCCACTCCGGTTTTAATTTTGGCCAAAATGTACACATTTTGGCCATTTTCTTCAGGTTTCAGGTGCTGGTATACCACCTCACTCAGCTGTTGGGCAACACTTTCGTGCTGCCCACTGGAAATCCCTTTGGCAACTCTGTCATAAAGGCACTGTTCATTTGTGCTGCCTCTCGTCTTTCTGTCTTCATTTGGTTGGATAATCTCGTCCACCAGGCATTCCACCTCGTAAATCAGTGACTTAATTGATGCTATGTCTACATTTCGCGGGGGGCTGTCAAATATAATCTTCAATTTTGCCACAAGACTGAGGATTGTTTCCCTTGCATATTTGTGGACACAAAGGGCTTTGACTCTACTTTCTACTCTTTCCCAGCAGGAAGTTTTGTAAGAGGTTGTCTCTGATAGGGACTTCCTTTTGGGTGAACTATCGGTCCCCAAGTTAAGTTCTTCCAAAATAACTCTGACAATCTCAGAGGCAGCTGCCACTGTATCCTTTGAGGTGCTGGACACAAGCTGGTCATATTCCTCTTCCAAGATGTTTGGCTTAATATTAATGGGACTGATATTGGTAGTTTGTTCCTCCAGGATATTCGTGACAGCTTCTGTCGTTGTAATAACAACGCTTTCTTTGGAAGAAACGTGTGTTGGTCTTTGGTGCATCCTCTTCAAAATGAGTTGCAGGGGTTTGACAAGAGTCCTCAGCTGGGTTTTTTGCTGCCTCGCATGCTGCTGCAAACACAGGATTTGAAGCGTAATTTGCCATTGCCGGGGCTTCTGTAATACGTAGAAATATTCTCGTTCTAGCATTGTAGCATCGCATCATAATGCATTTGATCGAGGATATTTAATCCTGCAACAAGCTTACTGACTCTTTCAAAACAGCAAAAATGAGTTAATCAAAAACACATATTAAACACACAGACTTACACTACCACTTACAAAGTCAATATGAATTTTTTGTTCATTAGTGCTTACTTCATTAATCATGATTTATTGAGTTTTTTGTTTGCCTGTACAATGATATTAAATGTTTGCATTATTTGCAGGGTATTAAAAAGACTCAATCCATATGACTTAATTAATTAAAAGTGCAAGGAAACCAGTAAAACGTCAAAAGTCAAATTTCTTTACAATGAATAAAGTTTATTATTACTGCTATTATATTATCCGTCTAAATTCAAAAGGAGAGCATATCCAATTCAATCCAACTGTGGACACAGGTGTAGCTTGGATAAAATAAATGTCTGAGGAACGTCTTCTGGTAGAATTGCTGAGCAAGCGGTCCCATCGATGTCCTCATCCGAATTTCTTTGCTTGAATCCCACCAAAAATATTTCTCAGTGTTCTTTTATTATCCTTATTCTTCCTTGTTAACACTAGTCAACTTCAGAATGTGCAGCTGATTGATGGCATTATCACATTTACTTTTAGAGTTCCAATCTTTCATATTCTGAAATTTCATGTTTTTCTCGGAATGTTTCGCTCATTCAAATGAATAGACGAAATGTTCGACGTTAGAGCAGTTGACCTCACACGCAGAATGGGGTTAAGCTCTACAAACTTTCCCTTTAACTTTCCCCTTTCCCCCACAATTCGACTATCAAAACGTAGTCAGATTTGGTTTTTCTTTCAAACAATTCAGCTATCCAAGCAAAAGGGTTTTTACACATGTTGTGATGTGAGCCTTAAAGTGACAGGATGTCTGCTCCATTGACTCCTAATGTAAACTAGGACTAGAAATTTCAGGAGCAAAACTGAAAAGGGGGGCGTTCATGCTCCCTCACAAATCTATGTGCAAATTTAAGCGGTAGGAATTAAGGTCCTTGGGCCAGGGTTTGATCCAGGAGTCACTCAACAGTTACCATCACCATAGTAACTGTAAGTTGCAGGTCACATACGGATGATAGCAATTGGCTTCTATGAGACGGCTTCTCTGATCGCAGGTGATGTCACAGCAGCTTTATTACCCACAAACACAGGTCTTATGTACAAACATGTTAAACTGTAAATGCTATTTCAAGCCCTTACATTGCTTCCTGAATGACTCCATCAGCAGCTACCTGCAGTTTGTGGATTCTTAACTCACAGCACGCACACACACACACACGCACGCACGCACGCACGCACGCACACACACACACACACACACACACACACACACACACACACACACACACACACACACACACACACACACACACACACACACACACACACACACACACACAAGTGTCAGTACATTGCAGAGCTTAGGGCTTGGACCTTAGCTATTGTACACTTGAATGAAACCTACTTTCCTCCTCAGTACATTCAACTCTCATTATATCACCTTTTATTGCCTACACTATATTCCCTTTCTTAATATTCCAACTCTTCATACTCTAGCTGCTTCTTCATGTAAAGTTAAGCCAGCATTGCTGTTCAGCTCCTGGCATCAGGCTACACGGAGCAGTACAATCCAGTTTTCCAGCTTTAAAGCAAAGCAGTTTAGCGCCCTGCACTGCTATACATGAAGCTTAGCATCAGCTATACAGCAGCCAGCAATCCCTAGTGCAATTTCTTAAGAAATTGCGTTATCTAGTTTTTATTGCACTACACTGTAGCAAAGCAGATAGCCTGACATTCATTTAAATATCATTTATTTACAATAAAGCAAAATATGAACTCCTCAAAGACGGAGAAATGTAAACAGGGTTTGTCATTCAGTAAGCTTGAGAGTTAAATCTTCTCGTCTAAAACAAGATATCTTTAGTCTTGCTTGAAATCTACATTCAGGATCTGAAGACATCCACTGTTGAGAATCCAAAATGGTAGAGAGAAAACAGTAGCAAACCCCTTGCCAAATGTTCAAGAGGACGTCCCTTATCTGTGACACATGGGCTCTGTTGTCACTGTGCAGCCCTGCTGGTCGCAGTTCACCAACTGCCCACTAGGAGGTGCTGGTCTGACATGGCAGGAGGAAGGTATGAGGGTCCAGTATCATGCAGGAAACTCCTTCCTCCACTGTGCAGTGAAAACCAAACACCAGCTGGTAACCTGGGGATAAGATAAAAGCAATGTTAATGTAATATGTCCAATAACACTGGGAAATGGTATTAAACCTTCAATGCTTTGATTTCTATTTTTGTCTAGGATTGCAGCAATGGTGACAGTGATAGACACACCTCTTTATGTATTAATGAATTGTTTTAATCTTTAGCTTACTCCAAATAACCAGATCCAAATGTTGGTGTTAATACACAGCCTATGCTCTGTAAACTGGTATGTAAAGAAAGGGTATATTTGAACAAAGGGGGCCCCCAATAACCGTTTATACAGCCTAGGCTGTGTGTTACCACTGAGTTTACTTTCTACAAAACACACAGTACGGACTGGCAGCATATCGTGAGTAGATATTCACTGATTTTGACAAAAAGCATTGTCCAGAATCGCTCAACCTTTAATAGCAGAATAGGTTTTCATTTTTAATGTTACAAAATAAGATCACTCTGAGACTGAGTGTGGACTGATGAGTTGTTTTGCAAACATTCTGGTAGATGTTTTGCTTCCAAAAATCCAATACAAACCAACAGGAAGCTGCTGCCTTTAGCATGTACTCTGATAGCATCCCAGACTTGCTTCCAGAGAGTGGGTACATTTTCCAGGATGCTATGCTATGCTATGCTAGTCATGAACTGGGCTATGTTTTAACATGAGCTACAACCCATCATACAAATGCTTATTAGTGATGATGTGTTTATTGTTTTTAGAAAGAGTGGTCAGTATGGGAGAGAGAGAGAGGGAGGGAGCGAGAGAGAGGGAGGGGTAGAGAGAGATAGGGAGAAAGGAGAGAGAGAGAGAGAGAGGGGTAGAGAGGGAGGGATAGAGAGGGGGAGAGAGAGAGAGGGATAAATCCTTACTACATAATTAGAGCTCGCCTAATAGCTAGTACGCCAGACTAGAAAGCTAATGCAGGTTCAATGAAGCAGATAAAGACACATTTGATACATTGCTTACACTTGTTTTAAAAGGATAGCAAACCAAAAATAAACGTTCAACTCTTTAAAAGGGCCCGCATCTCCCTTACTACACATCAATGCACACCACATCAACATGTGGAGTAATCCAGAGGTTGACCTGGCCGTGCCTGGTGACAGCTGCTTAGCTATGATTGGACGGTTCCTGTTCATGGGGTGGGGTTTTAGCAAACACTCAATTCCTGTTGTGTAACAAGATAGATTAAACCCCACACGAGTCATGAATAATCCCCTTGTAAAGTCAGCCTCTAAATCTCCGGCTGTAGCCTACCCGTCGGTCACATTCAGGGCCACTCCTTGTGATGGGCCCTGCCTTTCTTCTTCTTCTCATTTTTCTCCTTCTGCAGTCTCTCTAGCTCGGCCTCGTACATCATCTCCTGGATCAGGTATTTCTCTCTGCGCATCCTGTCCCGCAGGTTCTTGGGAAGGTCTGGGATCAGGTACGCGATCAGGGTCTTGATGGCAAAGACCATGTGCTGCAAAAAAGAGTATGTTATCACAAATGTCAGAAAAAAAATATCTCTACAATGAAAAACAAACCAAATACTCGAAGTTCTCTAAGGCGTATCTCCAAAGTGAAACGGTGAGGAACCCAAACGCAGGGAAGGTATGCAGCCTGGGCATATGCGGCAACATGCTCAACGTCAAACGCCGAAAAAAACGTTGCATTTTCAATGATGTGTGAATTTAGATGACAAAGTCATATCCGACCTGTCCTATGAGATCACATAGGACACAAATCAGATTGGGATTTATTTCCACATATGATGAGGCCTCGATGTGCTTTTTTACTTCTTACACAAAGTGCATATAACAAATCCCATCTGTGCCACAGGGAGAACAAAATGAGGCCACTTGAGCCATGTAGTGTAGTGATAGAGTGTGCACACGGCACTGGGCTGAGGCTGCTAAAGAAAACTTGATCGGTGCAATCTGAGGTGTTAGTCGACTATACTCAACTATCTGGTGTAATTCTCCCTAACCCCAAAAAAACAACTGACCTCAAATACAATGATGAATGCGAGACGGGCTGCAAGGACGTGCCAGAACTGTAGAGTGTACTTGTAGGGCTCAGCAGAGTCTGGAGGTTCCCTGTAGTCACGGTACCTGGTGGGTCAAACAGATTGGTTTAAAAGGTAATCACAAATTAGCATTAATGACATCTACACCAACACATTTGAGTAAAAATTCACAGGAGTTGTTACATGTATGTACAGTACGTACTGTATAAAGCATCAAAGCGTCTTGCTATCTAAATCCTTGCCGTGTTTTATTGTATGATACAAAACGTTTATTCATTCTTGTTGAAGCTGACTTCTGTTTGGACTACTTGTTTTGTGATTTATATTTTATGCGATGCTCAGTCTGTGGTTTATAGGGATCATTAATTAAAGTGATGGATGAACACACACTCCACAGGTTATGCAATCCATCCTGGGGTAACACAAATGCTCGCAGCCCAAAGTGAATAATGAGCAACAGATGCTAAGGGAACACCTTATTGGTGACTTGGTACCAAGAAAACCGTATGAGGACATTTTTAAAATGTATTTTAAACACCTTATGTGTGACGAGCGCTGAGGGCTTTTGGTGCACGTACGTACACACACACACACACACACACACACACACACAAACACACACACACACACACACACACACAAAAACACACATGCACTACCTGCAAAAGTTCACAGCTTCTCCAAACAGCTCGGAGCCAGTGGTCCTGGGCTCTGATCTCTTCTCAAAGTCAGACACTCGAAATACTGAAAGGCTGGCGTTCACGTAACCAATCATACAACTGAGGGACATAAGAGAAATCATTATCCATAAATCCTTAAAACAGGAGCAAAATAAACTCTTTCCACACAAAGGTATTGCAGTAAAAAAATAAATCAAAGGTGCAGTGTATAATATCGGAACACTTAAGGTGAATTCATACTAGCCACATACTCGCAAATCGAGAGGGTGCATGACATAAAAACCGTCATCCGCCCAGAAATGTAGACCCATCGGCGATTGCGCACGTGCAGCCCAGAATTTGTAACCGCGCGCCCTGTGTGCCCTGATCTCTATGCAGAACGACACAAGACTTGTTTGAAGTATGAATGCCACTGAGCATATGCAGTCCGCTAGCTTATAAGTCCGTGGACGCCAAGCGGCAAGTATGTACGGCCCTTCAGTCGCATCAAGTGGTGGAAGTTCAAGATTGCAACGCTCCCTTGGTTACCCCTCCCTTCTGAATAATTACAGAAGTTACGTTGGCCTTCAAGGACAAGAAGCTAGTAACTAAAGAAAGCATCATCCACCACTGTCTCAAGTCTTTTTTGAACATATCAAGTGATGAGGAGAAGATGTATTTAGTTATTTATTCTGTAGCACTGCTTCTTTGTCTTCCAAAAGGTGCGTTTCTCTGGGACACTCACTATAAAAATGCATAATGGCCGTTAAGTTTGTCCATACTGTGCTACTGTAGAAACAAGGCGGTGCAACATGGCGGCCACCGTGTAGGGTGAATAATAAGATAATAAAATAATATTTTCAAGCGATTATTCACTGATTGAAAACATACTTATGAATATAATATTACTATCTCTACCAAGTATGTTCTGAAAAATGCCAATACATTCTACACACTTCACCTTAAATAGGGAAAAAATGAACTAAACTAGCACAACAAAATAATCACTCACCCCTCCCCTGCTCGGCCCTGCCCAGCACAAGGCCCGTACTTGTAGGCGTAAACGAGGCGAGGGATGAAGTCTGAGGTAACAGCGATGACAAAGGCATTGGTGATGACGGACAAGATGCCGATGCCCTCCAGAATACCATACCAGATCCCTTAATACAATTAGAATTGAAAACATACAAATTGAAAATAAAAATAAAGACTCTACAAAACATGAAATCAGCATTTGAATAGACTTTTCTTATGCCTGAGAGAGAGAGAGAACAAATACTGTAGTTAAATGTAACCATGTAGAGCTGTACCTATGTCTTTGGCTTGTGAGGGCAGAGGTCGCCGCCACTGTGTGACAAACTTGTAGGCGTCCAAACGAATCTCGATGATGTTGTTGAGCAGCGCCAAGAGCGGCGCCAGAGGGAAGGCCGCCACGAAGATGGTGGTGAAGCCGAACTGTAAGACTGCAACAAACACAAAAGCCTTTTGGGTCCCATAGTGTAGATGCTCATTATGGCCACTTTGTTAGCAAAAAAACCGACATTAGCATAAGAGTCTTCTTTTTTGTCACCTTGATGAATGTAGCTCCTATATACAGTAAATCCCCCTTTGGCTCTGCATGTATCATCTCATTCCTGGGTAAGATATCTTCTAAAGAAACCCATCCGGGGTTTTAGTAAGCAACTAGGATGTCCTTTTTATATGCCAATTGCAGATTTATATGTTAAGACAGTGGAGAGCAACGATAAAGATTTGAGTATGTGGACGGACTCCAAATTCAATTCACAGCAAATCACTGTTACGGTTACATAACATGTGCTGAAGCTGCTGGGTTACCGAGTGAGAAAAACAAAAACAAAAAAGTTTCATTGTATAATAGAAGATTAAAATGTGGGGGCGCATTTGGGATAACCTTAAATCCTATATCTAAGCTTGTGGCACTGGCATACGTAATGTGTATTCCTATTACCAGAGCTCTCTTTGTGCTAAACGTGTAAAAAAAAAAAAAAAAAAAAAAGTTTGGTTGCAACATACTCATTTCTAAGTATTCATCAAAGAGTCCGTAGGCATTCATTGGCTGTAAATTGTAATCTCTCTCCCACTGTGGGAAGCCGGCCTTGGCTGCCTCTCCGTGCTCTTTCCTCAGCCTCCGTCGGGTCCACCAGTTCTGGATCAGACTAGCAACAACAACAACAACAGACAGACAAACAAACGGCACAAACAATTCAGATTCAGCACAGAAAACAAGCGGATCGGATTTCATCTGCTGTTACTCTGCTGGCAGGTTTTTACATTTGACTGTTACTGATATCCGAGGATTTTCCTGAATTGGTTAAATTATTCATACGTTATGGTTTGTAAAAAAAAAAATATATATATATTTGTGGTTCAGGCCAAAAAGGTATTGGTACAGTATACGTCTCGGGCCATTTGAAACCTTATTGGCACTCACGGGTAGCCCAGCTCCATGAAGTTGTTCCAGGTCTGTTTCAGCACCATGATGATCCCCATCTGCAGACAGAGGTCGATGAGGCAGCCACTGGGGTGACACTGCGGCGTCAGGGAGACACACACACACACACACACACACACACACACACACACACACACACACACACACACACACACACACACACACACACACACACACACACACACACACACACACACACACACACACACACAGCCACACACACAGAGGAGGCACATTAAACTGTGTAGAAAGACTAGTCACTCCTCTGTCATGTTGTGTAAGCATCAGTTTTAAAGGTAAAGTCAGCAATTCTGGAGAATGTTTGTCACTTTTTGTCAAAATCAGTGAATATCTCCTCACGATCCAATACACCTGTCTGTACTGTGTGTGTGTGTGTGTGTGCGTGTGTGTGTGTGTGTGTGTGTGTGTGTGTGTGCAGAAAAAACATGGTGGGAATACACAGCCTACACTCTGTGAACTGGTATGTAAACAAAGGGTAGGTAAACAAAGGGGGTCCCACAGTAGCAAGCAACATGCCTGTTTACAGAGCCTTTTTTTTAAAGACATGAGACAGATTCAGTAAGGGTCCTGAACTCCCACACATGGGTTTTTTTTACTCACTCTGGCTGGCTAGAACTCTAATCCGGGTTGAATCTGGGTCAAGCTATGATGTCACATAACTCCATGTGCTAATGAGAATGGTAACATGGTGGGCAATGCTGTAGTCAGACAGCACAATATCAGATCAGATTGATTATAACCTGACCTGGCAGAGGATGGGCCTCGGGCGCGGCAATCGAAAGTTTAAAATCAGTGCAGTGTGTCATAGTGCTCGACAACCAACACTGCATTTGAAAGTATGTACCGTCAAGTGATTTTAATAAGTATTGGCTAGACTGGATATTCATCACTAGTATCAACGGTCATTGTAGCAACATTTCTGTAATCATATATTTTTCCCAACAAAATGAAAACTACTTTTGCCATTCATGTGTATGGGGTTACTCATTACAGATCTCTACAGTTGCAGGTATTAGCAGTATGACTAGCTGTGATTCAAGGTATATTAAAACATATTTATTTCCCGTTCAATCCAAGATATCAACATTGTTCCTTCTAGATATCTTAAAATCAGTTTTAACCAGTAAAAGTAATGTTGTAGATGTCTCGGAATATTCAGGGAATAGTATCTCTAATGTCTGCAGAGCTCAATACAAATTACTTTGTATTAATACCTTCCTCCTTCACACATTATTATATAACCTCATACTTTACAGCACATGGCCACAAACAGCTGACTGATGCTGCCCTTGTACCATACATGTCACATCACAGACAGTTTTTCCATTTCCATTCCAGCGGCCGTGGGAACTAGCGAGAGCCGGTTAGCTCAGCTCCTAAAAGCGCTAGCTCAGGCTTTTCTTCCCTTTAGACCACCTCAGCGTGTGTTATAACCCCAGCATGTTCCCATTTAGTACTGCTAGCAGAAACACTTACTGCTGATGGGGGTTAAATGCCTAGTGGTTCGGCTCACAGTTATAGCCTGATGTCCATTTTAGAAATACTTAGTTCCATAATGCATAGTCGTTATTCCCCCCCTGGGAGAGCAAAGTCATTACTCACTTCTTCCAGTTTCCAGCGATTGATGAGGCGTAGATATTCACCAGGCCGGCCTGTAAATCTGTCAACCAAGAAAGAAAAAAAAAGAAAAAATTTCAATATGAAGCCTGTTTTTCCAACAACAGCGTGAACATCTTTCCTTTTAATTACCTTTATCTTTCATGAGTTTGAGTCATATTAAACTATCAAACCAAAAGCCCAGTTAAAAAAATTGGCAACACAGGAGCACATCACAAAAGAGTATATACTGAAGTCTCCATGTTGGCTGTTTGGAACCAGCAGAATTGGCTTTAATGTGAATCTCACTGTTTTCAAATCCCTTCTGGCTCGTATTGCTCAGAATGACATCACTGTCTTCACAGTTTGTGTCCCAGGCAGACCACAGTGTCCCTTTGACTATGTCATGGTGACATTGCTCAAGGACTTTATGTACTAACTTTTAAAAAGGAAACCTGGTCAACAAGGTAACACATCTTTTTCAAAAGGCTTTTTATGTCAGAACTTCTGACTAATCTTTTTCATTTTTTTAATTAAATCTTGGAATTTAAAGAAAATGTATATTCTTATTAAATGTATTTTATTGTTATGGTCTCTTATTTATTTCTGTTTTTATTTGTTTCTGTTTTATCTATACTCTTTTGCCGAGTAAACTGTTTTACTTTAAGAAACAAGCTATATTATTATTACTTTTAGCCTAGGGTACTATATGTATTGACTGTGTACACATTTCTATGCATATGTGGCTTTCAGAGCACTGAAATACATGTGCACGTACAGTTTGCATCAGTATTCTGCATTTGTGACCTCCTCACCTTCCTAGAAAGAAGGCGATGTAGAAAGTTGAACTGTTGAGGTTGACAAACTGAAAAAGGAACATCTTGAGGGTAAAGCTGTTCTCCCACTCTGACTCAGTCCTCGGCTGCTCTGTGGTGATGCAGACAGACAGGGGGGGGGGGGGGGGGGTGCTTAGACAAACTATTCATTATGTGCACAAATACTATAAGTAAAGTGACTAACCTATGATATGTATTCTTATTTGATGAGTGAACAAGACAAATATACGGTATGTTCAGTGCTGTGAACCCTTTCAACTCCAAGAATAATGAATCTTCTGTTGCAGTCAACTTACCTAAATTAGTGAGAAGAAGAGCAACTTTTTCATAGAGCTGGAAAAAATGTATAATGTTGGAGTGAGGGAGGAAGTTAAATTGATTGTATTATGTATCATTGATTAACAACAGTCCATAAAAAGCACACACATTTGGTCTTCACATAGCCTACATAAAGGGCAAAAAAGGCATCTGCTGTGTCTGGGTAGTGTACTACAACCCAGATACACAGTGGCTGTGTTCGAAAAGCCCTACTAACGTCCTCCCTCCTACATACTCAACATGTATATTACATACTGTCTACTTAATGATCGATTGTGTATGCGAGGTTTGTCGGAGCTTTTACACTGAAGTATACAGAAGCAATAAAGTTTGTTTTTTAAACTTCTGTGTTGTTTGTAAAGACACAATGCATTGTGGGGCGGTTGAGTATGGAAAAGTAACAATCAATCCATACACAAAATCTTCCCGTGCCTTAAGTAAGTACTCATCCGGGCATTTCTCGCCTACACAAACTGCCGTACACAACCACAGACAACATAATCAAATTGACGTCAAAATTAGTATGAGTAGGACGTTAGTAGGGCTTTTTCGAACGCAGCCAGTGCTGTTGGTGGACAGTGGACCCTCACCACGTTGAGGAGCATGATCATACAGAAGTTGATGCAGACTGCCGTCCCCGTGGTGGCCACCTGAGAGTTGTTCCTGATGAGAGCCCAGCCGAAGGCGGCGAAGGTGCTGACTGTGATCACGCGGTAGATGACGATGCCAAACACAGCGGCGATCACAACCAGGATCTGTCACATATACATAAACACCTATGCTAATGATGGCAACACACATCAACTTCTCATTGCACTTATACTGGGTGAATGTGTAGTAAGTGCTATCTATATGCATAGGCCTACATCAAAAATGAGTCTATCTATATAATACAAAGGTTAAAACAGTTGAGCACCACAATCAGTGATGGGTTTGTTTATGACAAATTTTTCAAAAGCTCCAGGGGATGTTATGATATAACAAATAAAGATTGATTATTTATTATTGGTGCTGTGGGGACATATAATAGGGATGACCCCCACCCAAAACTCACCATGAAGAAGATCCCGGATGCTGAGACGATGAGGCGACTGTATTTGTCGGTGAAGTCCTGGTGAGGCTCGGGCTTTCCAGATATGGGGTTCATCCTCTCCTTCTTGGAGTATTTGGCCTCAAACTGCGGCCTTATCTCATCCTGATAGACAGAGGACAAGACGCATGTTAGCAAAATCTAGCCTGAAATGTAAAGGATCAATGAGACAGCCACTGTCAGCCATTTCTATAGGAACGGACGTGTGTAATTCCAGTTTCTAAAGCGTAAAACAGAAACTAGAAAGAGAGAGTAGAGAACCCCAGCACCGGTGACTTTATAAAAGATATATGTTGACTAATGTGTTTTTCTTACACATAGTTTACTTTATGTATTCGTAGGTACATGTTTTTACACATTCAGATAAGCATGCTCAGGCTGACAATGTCTGTAACTGAGCTACAGACGCATTGGTCAGCCACCTTGGGTTTGCCAGCTTTGTCTTTGTCTTATGATCTACACAAAGCAGGTTGAGACTCTGAGTCCCTCAAACACCCACAAACAGCAGTCGCTCAAAGAACACATTTACCAGCTTGAGTGTGTTTGACAGACGAGGGTGGCAGGTTACAGTTTTTACCTAATGCTTAAACACTAGTGGTTGCTATGCCCAAAGCATCACAACCTCTAACTTTGGTGACCATGCCCTAAACACAAGCACCAACCCTACAAACACAATAAGGGCTTTGGACTGTGTTTGAAATTCTCCAACACACTTCTTGCAAAACACTACACACTGTTTTTCACATAAGACACATTGTTCAAAAATGAAATCTCTTGCAATCATTGGGAAAACACATCTATTTAAAATACAAAACACAACTAAAATTGGAAAAGCACACAGACTCACTAAAAAATAAAAAATAAAGCTAATATAATACCAATCAGTGTGAGCCTTAGCATTACAAATAGACCTCAGGTAAGCTCAGCTCCTTTGTGAGACAGTAAGAGTCAGGGGAAGAGGACAAGAGAGAGTGGCAGGAGGACGATGACAAAGGAGACAACAGATGGAAACAGGGTCACTATAGTGGACCATGTTATAGATCATGGCCTAACAATATAGGAGGCTGGTCTGAGATTCCAGCCCAACAACACAATAGCTTCATAATTAGGACATTTAGACTGGATATCAGGAATATTTTTGCTGTTGCTTCTCAAAGGATGACATTGCATGTGATGTCGATGAGGCGATGTGGCCAGACGCAAACGGGAGGCGGTATCCAAAGGATTCATAATCCACTCGCACCATTCCTTACAACACTTATTTTATTTTTATTTTACTGTTATTGTTTCAGAGTTCGTAGTGACACACTGAATTGCTTGTTGAACTGTGATCCACCTATTTGTTGTGTTTTTTTCTTTTGTTGGCCAAAACCATGAAATTGCAATATAAACTTTTTTTCAGAAGCTTTTCTATATTTTTTCATGTGTCTAAATAAAAATATAGTGGATCAATCTTTCCAAAAAAATTCTGCAAGAGGTTGGATATTTCCCCCGTTGCTTGACAAGGGAGGACATTGCCTGTGACGTGGATGAGATGATGTGGCCAGATGCCAACAGGAGACAGGATCCATAGCCTAAATGTCTTCCAATCATTCCCCTACAACACTATGTTTTGTAGAACATTCTAGTTGTACCATTTCTTGTGTGTCTTTGTGTTTTTTTTTCTTTTGCAAAAACCTGAAATGGCAAAATAAAAAATCTGAAGCGTTTACATTTTGTTTTCATGTGCCTAGATCAACTGTAGTGGATCAATCTTTCACAAAAGAATCTGTATGAGACTTTTAAAGTCAAAAACAATCCAAAGTACTGAATACAGCTGTGTTTTGCATAAAGCACATCTGTGTGTTGTTGCTGCTAGGAAAGAGTAATTCAAAAGTGCATGTGTGTATCGTTTTGATGCTAAAAACAGTTTTGAAATGGGATTGTTAGGTTTTGTTTCAAGAGTTTCAAGTTAGAAGTTTATCTCCATGTGCTGTGTCCTATTCGGCCTGTGTGTTAAGTTTTGACACAGTGGGCCAAAGTCTGCAACATGTGTGTAAGCATTCGGCAAAAACAGTAATACATTGTCAACCCACGGCAATTTCCTGAAAAACAACAACTGTGTATGGGTCTGAGTATGTTGGAGCTACCATTGTAAAAGTGTAACAACGGTACATTTCCAATGAGTCATTATACAATTGCACCTTTTCAAAAAATATATCCTAGAAGACTGAAAAGAGTCATGGCAAACTATTCTTATTGCTAGTGCTGTACAAGTAACACGTTGAATCATCGTCAAGCAACAGAGTAAGAAACTTGAAATAGAAATGGTTTTGAGGGCTTCACCTCCTCCTCCTCCCAGTCAATGAGGTCCCAGTCGTATGCCAGGACAGCTCGGCGCCTTTTCCAAAACTCCAGGAAGACCGTGGCTGGAAGACATGAATGAAACAGTAAAGATCACAATGTGTTTTTTTTTAAGGTAGGCCTATTACTTGGCTCCTCATAAGGGCTGATATAATAACCTTCAAATGTCTGGTAAGACTTTCAAGGTAAAACACACTGAGTATAACAGGGTGCCACATATTACATTTGTTCTTGCATCAGTTTATATTAAAAGATGAAGAATATTTTCACATATGCTGTCTTGCTCTTATTGTATTTCATATCTTCTTGAAAGTTGTAAACAAATGATGTTCCACCTATGATGTTATAATAGATGCTAACAGCCATGGAGCAACATTAGTATTATGATGGAGTCGTGTTAGTCATGGGTAGAATGTCATTCCCTCTAGCTCCGTCTTTGATTGCCACCAAACCCTGAGATAAATATATGTGTTTTAAGCTGCTGAAAGCTCCCATACGTTAACCAGCAAGCTAATTAGCTAGTCATTGACTTTGTCTGTCTTCCAATTGGCGGTGGGCCATAAAAGTTCAGCAGGTTTATCAGGGCCTGTCTGTAGAAAATATATTGCTGGACATAAGGTTGATGAGAACAGTGAGACTGAGCTAAAACAGTTAAACTGGAGGCTATAAAATAACAAAACAATGAGCTGAACGACACTAACATGCTCTACAAAACTGAAGGGATCAGTAGAGAGAGAGAGATAATAACTTTGTCTGGTTTCATCATTACGAGTCACTCCTTTCACATTGCATATAGTCATGTGACCCATGAACAATTGCTGTGTGGAATGAAGGTGTAATTTTAGATTGCAACGCTCCTTGTCTACCCCTCCCTTTCAAAGAATGTACAGAAGCTACGGTGGCCTTCAAGGACATGAAGCTAGGTAAAGACGGCATCATCTACCAAGATGCCATCCTTTGTAACTTGTTTCTTGTCCTTTAAGGCCACCGTAGCTTTGGTACATTCTCAGAAATTGAGGGGTTAGCAAGGGAACTTTGAACTCTTGATTTTTTACCACAAGATGACGCCAAAATACACCCTTATTAAAGACTGCACCTTTTAAAAAAAGGGACCACAATTGCTTATATATCCTAAAAGGTGAAGTCACTGGCTGAGTCCTGACTGACCAGTAATACTAGTGAGACCACTGTGTTCAAATTTCAACGAGGCTAAATAACTCTCCCATGATATTTACTATGGTGTTATGATGACATTCGCTCTCAATGCCACAGGCAGATACTCTGGAACAAAGTCCTATGGATAGCTAACTTATTGACCTGTCAACATGTTTACCTGCCCTCTCCAAAGAACAGTGAATCAGTGCCTCCTCACTGTACACAGACACTCCACACCGATTAGGAGGCTTTAACCTGAGAGTGTCCAACAAGTCTACTTTCTCTAATGTGACCACATGCCAATTGAACAACATGTTTTCAATGCGATAGTGCGTGTGGTGTGTGTTAGAAGGGCTCTGCTTCCCGTGTGGAGACAACGGGGGAGCACACTGCTGAGGAACCTTAATGAAGGGATTTGAGCTGACCCTATAGTCTGCAGTTGAACCCACAAGATACAATCATTTGGAAAGTAGCAACAGCAGCGGCAGCAGCAACTTCCAACAGAGAAGCAGCGATTGCAAGGTCAGTACTAACTGTCTAGTACTACTATATGTCTAGTAGACTTTTCTTTAATACTGGATATCAAATTGGAATATTCTTAAGCGTTTGCAGACACAACGCCGGGCTCTGGCATTGTCTGTGCAGCTGTGAAAACAACTTGACTTTCCACAATGCTCTACACACAGAGATGAACCTTTTTCACTTGCTATGAGTCTTTACTCTTAGATTATCTGTGTGCGATGGCTTATTTTTGTGTATAAATATGCGTGTATCTTGATGTATAATTTGCTCTTCTGTATGTGCTTCATTTTCATTCACAAACTCACTTTTACCACTCTTTTTTTTTTACTTTACATTTACACTTGAAAATCTGCTGCATGACTTTTGAGTGTACAGTGTAGAGGTCTGTGACTGATTCAAGGTGGTCAAAGGTAGTTAGTTGAGGAGATAAGGGGGTTAAAGACTGAGATAATGAAAGTTAGCATTTAGGCTTTTTCACTCTAGCAAAAAAACATGTAATATGGTCTTTAATATAACATCTCACTAAAACCTTGTTATACCTGGATTAATATTCCGGCCCTACTTTAGTGATGAATGGCATTCTATTCAAGTACCCTAGGGTGAGCATGTCACCTTTTGTTCGTCATTGGGTCTATTTTTGATCATTTTGTATCCTTCTGTCACCCCTGTGCTGACCAGAGCAGACAGTGTATCCTATTGGATGAGGCTCAGATGGAAAAAAAAAAAGTTACATTCTGATAGTATTGGACATTCCGTTCCGTTTGCTGTGCAGTTGCATGCTGAATCCTGCTCCCAGTTCACAATTCATGCTAAATTAGTGAGACACAAACAAGACATTTTTCCCTTGATATGGAATCAGTACGCTCAGTGCATGTACAGCCTGTAACAGTCACTTATTTTCTAAAGCCAAGTTAACATTAAATATAAAACAGATTTGTTCCTCTATGTGTACGGAAGAAAAGTACATCTTTGCCAGGATGTGAGTAAAAAGAAGCCAATGCCTCTTCTGCCACAGGACACTCTCCTGGAGCGCTGAGGGATCTGACTGATGGGCTTTCTGCAGAAACACAACCTGACTCTGGGCTTCTCTGAGCCAGAGGTCACCCACTGGGAGTCAACACCACACCTAGCATCAGATGGTACTGTAACATTTCCAATAAAAATGTCACATGAGTAAAAGTTGATGATTCTGTAGTTTTAGTATATAAGTGGGTCTGGTCTGTCAAACTCCTATGTCGTAATTTTAAACACTTAAACCTCCTCCTTAGATGATCAGAACTGACCTGTGACAGCAAACGAGACCATAAGCAAAAAAACAACGCTATTTTTTTGCTCAATCAAATGTTGCTCACATGTTTTAATCTTACATAGTCACATATAAATACATTACTCATTGCGGTGCATCCTGCTGTCTCTCTTTCACTTGCTTACTAATCAAATGCACGCGCCGCTGGCACGCGCTCGCAAATATCTTTATATTGGTGTTGTAGAAACACTACCGCTTTTGTCCAAAAGGGGCGCTAGAATCAACCAAAACTGAAAGTTCCTCATAGCCACTTGTCCCACTTCACAGCTGTATCTGAAATTGACTATAAAATATGTATGAGTGTGAAATGGATAGGGTTTCCACTGCGATGAGGACATTGTCTGAATATGCCTTAGTGTTTGAATTATTAAAACACACTAATGCAACAGGCCCTGCACTGCTTTCATTAGTAGGTACACTTGTGGGAGACACAGCACATATTCTCTATAATTTAAACAATTCTGACGTGTCCTCACCTTTGATTTACGTATTTTAGATTTTGAGCTTTTGGCTTCATTACAGCTCCTGTATAGGTCAAACCCTGTTTGATGGTGGTTATTCAGTCTCTTGTGGAGCTTAAGAAGCATATAGCTTATATAAGTACCATACTGAGCAAAGCACCTTTAGTTTAAATGACAAATGTCCTGGAAGTGTCCGTGTCATGTCTCTGCTTGAAACTACAATTCAATCTCATTCCCTTCCTCTCCTCTTTACCCTCAACAGTTAACACCACCATCATCGTGCTGGGCGTGTTGACCTTTGCCCTCCAGCTGTGTTTAGTTCTCTTCTGCATGCTGAGATGTTGGAGATTGGACAACAGAATCCAAAAGGCTCTCAAACACCCAGAGACTGTCAAGAAACTCATTGGTGAGAGTTTAGCTGGCTTTTTAAAGGGTTATTGTTTGAATTCATGAATCACAAAAGTTTCAAGGTTGATTGTTCAATCAAAACAATTTAAATGCCTACCTAGATATACCTCCAGGTCTTATTTAGTAGCATACAACTATAATAATCACAAATATTAAGATGGCATAGACTAAAGTGAAAGAAGATGTTGTCTGAAACTTTATTAATTTTCCTTTTTTTGTATTCTACAGCCCCCTCGCCCTTCCACCTAGATATGTATAAACAGACCAGCTATAAGCTATATGATGACCACGCTGCTGCTGCTACATCATTTGGACAATATGAACCAATTACAAACTCTCTGTTTGCACCTTCCATACCCTGGGACCTGGTTCAGCGATGACGGGCTCCCAATCCTCTTTTACCAAAAGCAAACCAAATCGTGGATATCAAGGTTAATCTCCATGATGAAATTAATAAATGCATCTTTTTTAATATGTACAACCTATGTATAATTCAATAATATGTGTCCTTGTTTTTACCTGTAAGAATAACAGTTTTGTTTTGAGTTCTGTTTTTTCAATAATAAAATAAATGAAATTATATGCACCAATTTATAAATTGATATGGACAATGGAGTCAAAAGATTATTTGTAACAAACCCACAGACAACTAGCACCCAGTTCAGCAATGCCCCTCACTTCTACAGAGCGTTTTAGCGTCTTTCAGCTCAACGTATTTTTTTCAAGGCCTGTAACATTAATGTTTTTGCCTTGTCTCGCCGCTCTTATTAGCGTTTCTTCCAGCAGCTAGCAGCTTTTTTCATTAATAGAGCTATGAGCTACCTGCCTAGCGCCAGACAGCAGTGACCATAGCGTAGCATTTATCAGCAACATAGCCAGAGATGTTCCTCAGCAGTGGGTGTAAACCAAAACATTGGACATAAAGTCACCAGGTGGACCGAAACTTGACATATAACAATGCTATACTGTATTTGCTATGTGTTTGTGGAATTGGCAAATACGCTACTTTTTGATAACATGTTAAACATATGAACCTTTAGTAAATGTAAAGTTCTCTTCTACAATTACAAACACAAAGCTAGACATTCTGAGCTGAAACGTGCACCGCTGGACTTACCCCAAACAGCCATGAACACAGCAAAGAAAACAGTTGCCCCATTGTCGAAGAGATGAGTGACCTGAAAATAGAAACATAACAAAACAATGATTTGATGGAAACATAATTTAGCTGAAGTTCACAGTCAATAGTTACTGTCGATAATTTTTTACTAACAGCAAATGCAGTGTAAGCCTGACCACTTCATTTTCACAAGAGTTGTTAATTGTTAATCTGCACATTTACTCTGGGTGCAGTAACACATTGCACAACGGTGGTGTGCACATGTTGTCCCTTTAATGTGGTGGTAGTAGGCTACCTTGGCGTAGATGCAGCTGTCAGACAGTCTCAGGTAGGGGCAGTACTCGTCGCAGATGGGGCACATGATGATGTCAGTGGCCTGGCAGATTTCTTTACTGAAGAAACAACATTTAGTTTTCAATCTCCGTTAAATGTAGCATTACAATGTCAGCAGGTTAGCAACAGTGAAAAAGCCCACTGTAATAGCCCAAACTGATGCAACTTTGAGCGTTCTGGAAACAGCAATGCATGTTTGTGTGTATGTATGTGTGTGTGTGTGTGTGTGTGTGTGTGTGTGTGTGTGTGTGTGTCTGTTTTACAAAATAAGCTTTTATTTTGGCACCATTGCTATAAGTTACCAGGGACAGTTTCACAATCTTCTGTCTTATCTGCAGTAAGTTAGTTATGCATTAAGAAAAGGGACTTGGGATTTTCTCTAAACAAACTGAGTCTGAGATAAGGCTTGTTCTGCAATCTTTGAATACCATACTGGAGGGACATACACTGTATACTGCAAGGACATATATTTGTATATGATATTTTTACCCGAGAAGGAGAGGAGAGGAGGTGTGTTTACCTGACCTGGCAGTGCTCCAGAGTGAAGAGGCCATACAGGAACACCAAGAGGCCCACCAGAGCCGCGGGAAACAGCATCCCTGTGTACCAGCCCAGCCAGGCAAAGTACAGACCGATCTTCTCCCCAAAATACCTCCTGAAACAGCAGCAGAATGCATGAGGAACAAGGTCCAGGGGTTATTGGAGTGTCCCTTCAACCATTAATGCGAAAAAATATACTACCTGGTCAAACGGCAGATTTATATCCGTATGTGTTGTTTGGAAAGAAGCTACCGACAACTGCAGCCTGAATCAAGACTATGGTATTAATGCTACTATACTACTGTTTCATGATGTTAAATGGACCAAATTTGAACGAGGACTGTGTATTGGAAAGTATATATATGTGGCACCTCGATACATATTCCGATACAGGGGTGACAATATGATATGTTGCGATATATTGGGATACTATCAGTGTTGGGAGTAACGCGTTACAAGAAGTAATGCATTACTGTAATGCATTACGTTTTGCTGTAACGCAGTAATGTAAGGCATTACAGCAAAAAAAATGGTAATATGTAACGCGGTACATAGCTCAGAAACGCGCGTTACAATGCATTTTAAACCCGAAATTGACTGGTTTGTTGTTTATATACAAATTGGCCAACACCGCGAGTTTCGCAGAGGAGAAAAAACCCACGCTAATGTTACTGCTAGAGGAGGAGAAAACTCGATTTGCTGCTACAATTTATTCCAAAGATGCGCTAGCCTACTGGCTTCCATCTCACTGCCCAAGTTATTGAAAACGTTTGTAGTGTTTGGAGACTCTGTGCTCAACGAGCAGCGGGTGCTGCCGCGAGTCCCTCCCCGTCTAAGGGCACTCGGAGGCGGTCAGTCTCGGAGCAGCCCCTCGGAGCGAGTCCCAGCCTGCTGTCAGAGCAGAGAGGTGACACACCTCCGCGTCCAGGCTGCAAATGAATCGCGCTGTTGTTAGGTGCAAAATCGGAGATAGTGTGCTACGAAGCTATTTATGCTGAAGCGGTATTGCTGGATTTAGGAGTTATTTAGAGATATGGCAAGCAAAAAGTTGACGAGTAGGGAGTTGGTGTTCACTCTTTCTACGGCCCCGGTCACGGTGCGTCCATGCGCAGCAGTGGTGCAGCCATGCGACGCAGCATTATATATATATTAATATTATCATATTATAATGATAATAATGATGATAATAATATTAATGAAGAATAGAAGAAAAATGAAATAAAAATGGTGGTGGGTAAAAAAAAATCATAAACGCCTACTGTTTATATGAGTTTTGTGGTGTGTAGTTCTAGTTCTAGTTTACAACTGTTGGCTTACAACAAAGTGGACATCATTACAAATGGATGGAGGGGTGAATCTGATTAAATAAGTTCAACTCTCTTTCAAAATATCAGGTATTTCATGGAAATTACATAATAGCCTACAACATGGCCGCCACCATATGACGTCATAATATGCTAATTAGATGGGAAAATTTAATCCCCAGATAAACTTTAGGTCATTCTCAATATTTGTCTCATTTACACTTTGTCTCTATCTCAAACCACTTTCAATCCAGAGCCTTCTGAAATTTAAGTGTCAAAATCTAGTATTTAAAAAAATAAAACCCGGCGCCTAAAGGGTTTGCTTTGATGCAAATTATGAAATCTTAACATAACGGCGGCAATGATGGTGCGTAAAGGACAGCGCAGTTGGCAAGCTCTCCTCAGCACTAAAAGTGCTGCAGCAAAAAAGTCACAATAAGAGTTGATCGCTTTGTCGATTCATGCCTCTGACACACACGTCGACTCCCAACATAATGAGTGGATGCTTTGAATTAGCAAAGGAGATATAGGCCTATATTTAGGCTACTATTGTTATTATAAAATGTCACGCAAGAGAGACGATAAACAAACATAATGGGCTGTTATCATTTAGATTAGATGGCAAGATGATAAGGCAGATTCTTTGGAACAACTAAAAAAGGCAAAAGTTGATGATGATGTGAACAACTTGTTTGTGCTTTTAAGTCGCCAGAACGCAAGAAACAAATCTTTGAGGCTCAATTTACTTTTTCAATCTACAGTAGTAGGCTCTAGCTCTATTGATATTAATATAGGCTAAACAAATACCTAAAGATACAGTATTTCTATTATAAAATGTATTGCACCATGAGCCATAACTGTGACCATTATATTATATAGCATAGGCCTACTTGTGTTAGCCTTAAGCCTAGCTCAGTCATTATGCCATACCATGTCACCTCCTGCTGTGTAATGAGCTGCATTGAACACAAGAAGATCTATTGAGAACACCAAATCCATATTTCATGTTATTTTGGTGAAAGTAATGCAAAAGTAATGTAAAAGTAGTGTAATGCCTTACAATTCAAAGACAGTAATATTGTAATGTAACTTAACTACTTTGAAATGCCAGTAATAAGTAATAAATACCGCATTACGCTTTTGAAGTAACTTGCCCAACACTGGATACTATACAAGCAAGGTGATATATTGAGTAATTTTTTCCTCCAAAACAGTCTATTATTAGAGAAACTGTCAAAGTATAACTCAGACTCAATGTTAAACAAATACGGTTTATTTTGATCAAAGGGGGAGAGAACAATGGCTAAATGCCTGCTGCCAACTAATGGCCGGAGGCTTAATTACAACACAAAACCACTGCCATCATGTAAACTATTGACAAAACATTGATACAGAGCTTCATGTCATTAAATATTGTGATATTTGAGTGTTTCTATTATTTCTTATACGCCTACTTTCAACCCCTTTAAAGGTCTGAATGGAGTTACCTGATGAGGTCCAGTGGTTGGTACTTGTACCAAACCCCCCACCAGGCCCAACACTCATACAGCAGGTGCCGGTGGTTCTCTGCTCCGTGTGTTCTAATGGAGTTCTTGCTGTGGTAACTCCCCTGTTAAAAGTCCAAGCGCACACACATACACACACGAAGAAACATAGTCCACGTTTGTATCGCTGCAATACATGGAAATTACAACTTCATGCGTGAAACAGGAAATGGTTGTGACTTCAAAACAGGTGAAAGATTGTATTTAATGAATGGCTTAATGGAGTTCAGCCACATTACCTCATGGAGAGGGAAAGATGCCTCATACGAGTTATTGCTCAAGAGACGATTAAGCCCTGGAATCAAAAACAAAGGATGGTAAATGAAGAGCTACAGATGCCCAAAGCTGTCAGTTGAGCAATTTTATTTTTAAAGATGTTGTATTGTCTTGACAGTTGAAGATCAGAGAGATAGAGTGGAAATGGGGAGACAGAGGGGGATGACATGCAGTAAACAGCCACGGGTCTGATTTGAACCCGCGACCACTACTCGCTGTATTCATTATACCGCCGAGCGCCCCACAATTAAGCATTTAATTCAAATTACAAACTATATCCCACAAACGCAATCAGTTCATTTAGATTCAAAATGGAACTAAGACTCAGGGCCAATCAGAGCAGACTGGGATTTTTGGAAGGCAGGGCTGACAGCCACAGGCTATAAAACTGACTTTTTCAGACAGAGGCTGAAAAGCGGATATTCAGCAATGGCCCTGGGATAAATATAAAGGTTTTTTTTTGGACACTACACCATTAAAACATATTCTAGTAGAAACCCAAATTACAATTTTGAACCTGAAAATTAGCATAATATGTAGCCTTTAATGTCACAGTAACGTTAGCTTGTAACTAAAGTGACAACCCTAGCCGGCACCGACTATTAGTAGGCTCTTAATTGACCCCTTCCCTGTTTAGTTTCCATTTTCCTTTCATTTAAAAAAATTTCTAGAATTTGTCATTATGTCCAGGGAAAAACTCACCTATCTTATTTTTTCCCTCCTCGTATTTGACCCGCTGGAGGATGTGGTGAACGATGCGACTTCTGGTGGCATTGCTGAAAAAAGTCTCTCTGTTGTGGATGATGAAACTGCAGTGAAACAAAGCAGTTATTACAGATGTGTCTGCCGTGAATGACTGTATGGGCTTTGGCCTACGTGTTAATGAGTGTGAGTATGTGAAGGGGTTTCAATTTGTATGAGAAAGGCAACACAAATCATTTCAATTGGCACCTGTACACAAATGAGGAAATGGAAACTGTACCAGGCAACAGCGTTAGATAACTAGAAATGCAATTCCTTGAAGAAATTGTGGTGTGAATGCTGACGCTGCTGAAGCTGATGCTGAAGAAGCTGACGCTTCACTGCTGAATGTTGATGAAGAACGAAGGATGAATATATCTGAATGAACAGAATGGTTGAAAAATAGAATGTTTGAGAAATGTGGAATATTTGGAAGTTTGAATGGACTTTCTAGCTGAAATGAGGAATGAATTATGACCTTGAACTATGACCTCCAAAATGTAATCAGTTCATCTTTGAGTCAGAATCAACATTTGTGAAAAATTTGAAGAAAAACCATGGAAGCGTTCATGAGATAATGCAGTCACAAAAGGCAATGTCACAGTGACCTTGAAATTTGACCTTTGACCTCTAAACTATTTTGATGTCATCTCTGAGTCATAATCAACATCTGTGCAAAATTTGAAGAAAAACCGTGGAAGCGTTCATGAGATAATGCAGTCACAAAAGGCAACGTCACAGTGACCTTGAAATTTGACCTTTGACCTCTAAACTCTTGTGATGTCATCTCTGAGTCATACTCAACATCTGTGCAAATTTTTAAGAAAATCCGGTGAAGTCAAAAATGTTGTGTTGGAACAGGGATTCGAACCCCCAACCCTGTGTTCAGCTCAATCAGGATACTACCATGTAATGTCCTGAAGGAGCTGAACATGTAAAATGTGGAATGAAGTTTATCGGATGAAAAATGACTGAGTTAACTCAATTTGAATTTTCTCCATCCGCTTAGAATGGGGCTGTGGCGTCATTTTGGGACCACAAAATTTCAAATAAATATACATATTTTCATATTTTCGGGTCCTAGAGCACATTCCAGAGGAGGTAATTTCAAACTCCTGAAAAAGTTGAACATTTAGAAAGTTATTAGAGGAAAAGCATTCTCAAACTCTCGACTTAGGCAAATTTCACTTGTATTCTGGATGTATCATAAGAGATTGAACTCTTCTCCCATTCTGTGACCTACATTATCCTATGATGTCATAGGCAGGTGCAGAGGTCTCCATAGTGGCTGACAGCTAATCAGTGTCAATTGTAAACAGCTGGTACTGTACACACATACAATCACTTCTCTCCCAAAGAGGATCTCACACACAGGCGATTTCAAATGAACGCATAAGCCCAAACTGCTGCTTTTATCTCGCAAACTGTTTTTCTGACAGAAAAAAATATCACACCGTGAGAACCAGAAGATTCCAATTAATATTCAGTGTCAAATTTGTGTTTGTAATTTGAAAACTTCGGAATTCAGAGTAAGAAGCAAATGGTGTACACTTTAAATTTCCTCGTTGAAAGCAGTCTATTTCAATATTAGTGTCAATGAGGGAGGAGGCATCGTTCGGTTAGACTTTTTTCCGCTTAGAAGCTCACAGCTCCCAATATGTATGTCCATTTGGCTCCAAAGAAACATTTCTGCGACCGCAACAATAATATCTACAGTTAGAGACCAAAATCATCCACGAGGAGTTAGATTTTTGTGAGTTGACGCAATCTTAAAAATGTCTGGTGTTCTTTTTTATTCCCTCTTCTCCACTCTGGCAGTTGATGTGCACACTCTAGAAATCACTCAAATTGATGTTACATGCGTCAAACATGGCTGATTAATTTGAAAACTATGCTTTTTTTTTAAAAGGTTGAATTTTAACAATGAAAGACGAAAGATTGCTGAATATTTGGTCGAAGAAATTAACTTTGTAGGATTTAATTATCTCTGAAGTTATGAATTTTATGAAAAAATTGTGAATTATGGAAATGTGCTCCTGTGCAAGACGAACATGGAAAACTTTGAATGGAGTTTCTACGATGAAGTATGAACGAGTAGGAGGAATCATAATTTTGCAAGAAATATTAATTTAATAAATTATTGAATTTCTTTGAAGTTATGGATTTCCTGAAAATTCCATTCATAGAATGTTAATCTCTGAACTATTCTGAACAGTTATATGTGACAATGAAGTTTGTCGGATAAAGTATGAAGGAGGAGTAGGGATTTGAAATTTTGCATAATTTGCATAAAACTTTGAAGGAGTATGAAATTATGAATTTTTTTGAAAATGTTGAAGGGGAGCAATAAAGTCCTTGAAAAGCTGAACATGTCGATATTTGAATCAGGTTTGAAGGTTGAAGTATGTTGAAGATATGGAACGCGTAGGAAACGGCGGAATAATAATAATAGAGAAATAATTTGAAGGCTGTAGGATATTAAAGCTGTGAATGCTTTCAGCTTTCAGCATTCACACCAAAAACATTTCTCAGGGATACTTTTTTTTAAATGGCAGGTCCGTAAAAAACTAAACTAAAAATACTCACTGGTGTATCCTCGATCGACTGAAGGGGGCGGTAAAACTCTCGTTCTGGTCCAGGTCCGGCAAGGTTTCGTGAAACTTCATGGGCCGTGGCAGCCAGCCGCGAAATCTGTTGATGCGCTTCTCCATCCTACGAGAGGAAGATTCTGTTAAAGGGATTGTCCTGGTCAGCTGCTCTCATGCACTAATGCCTCTCTGACTGACTGACTGACTGAACAACTCACCTGCTCATGAACTTGTGCCGTCGGTTCATGTAAAAGATTTTCCTCCTGGAATATGAACGACATCAAACAATTAACGCCATGCTTTCAGTATAATAACATAAATGAATGGTACAGCTGCTATCACAATTACTATTTAATACATTAATTGCTGCTAGTTCTATTATGTTTTTTCCCCCATGTTTTATCATTACTACTAATCTTTCTAATAATAAATACGACAAAGAAGCTAATAACACATACATTAAAAAGGTAGCCACTTGAGTTGTTCCACCACTAGCTTCTGATTGTTCAGAGAAACAATCAGAAGCTAGTGATTGTCCACTATGGAGTGGACCTTTAAAGTTTTGTTTTGTCCAACATAATTCACTTTGAGGTGTGTGTGTTACCTCACCTAAAAGGCATTCGAATGTTCATGAGCTCTGCATAGCGACAAAGAACATCCCATGGTGCATGAAGCTTCAGAAAAATCACGTCACTGTTTGTTAGAGAAGCCTGTCAAGAAGTCAAACACACACACACACACACACACACACACACGCACACACGCACAAACATCATTTAATTTCAGCAAAAAAAATAGGGAGAACTACAAAATATCATCTTGGTGCAGGTAGCCATGTCTTTTCTGAACCTGCGCTCCCAAAGGAGCTAACTGGAAGGAGACCTTAAAATAACAAAAGGAATTAACAAAGAAACACACATAAATGGACTGTTGGAGGACAGTAACCCCATTTCTTCCTTTGCACAGTATGTTTCTAGACAATGAGGACAATGCATCCACAAACAGTGAAGTAGTTCACACACACACACACACACACACACACACACACACACACACACACACACACACACACACACACACACACACAACACACGCTTAACAGACATATTTTTCACTCTTTCAAGTGACACTTTATATAAGCAGCAGGGGAGAAAATTGCAGACAGCACACTTGTTCAGCCCCTGTGAGTGGAGGCTCACCAAAGTACGCCACGACAGGCCATTGAGATTAGCATTAAATTGCTTCTTCACACAAATGCAGCTGCATTTTTGGCCAAAGTAATCACAGCAAAGCTAATTCTCCAATGTGACAGGAACTCACCGAGCTTATTGTTTGTTTGCAATAATCAGCTTTTCAAATAAATGGTTGTTTTTGCTTGGCATTTGGACTGAGATTAAAATCTCCCTTTTACAGAGCAGTGAGAGTGATTTTTTTTTCTCTCAACACAGATGGAGGCCTGGTGTGATTATTAATAGCATTTTTCAGGTGAAGCCCCCTGTTTACAGCTTCAGCCCCGCTGAGACACTTAATCCCTATTAGCTGAGGGAGGGCTGCTCTGTGTTTGAACCTGACTGCAGGCAGATAAACTCTCATGCAATATTAATCAGTGATGATTCTTATAGTCATTTTTGACTATCAAGTACGTTAATCACATGAAGTCATTGAAGATTTTTTTTAAATTAATATTTTCTTGCTCTCCCATATTTTAGAGCATGATACTTTCAATTTTAATTTCTTTTGGATTTTCATGTTAGCGTCTTGGAAAAAATAACAAAACAATAACAATTGAAAAGCTGCTCCAATCAATAGAATTATCTAAACAATTGGTCTAATAACTAACGTAAAAGATGTTGCTTGCAGCCATCAACCTACAGAGATCTTTAAGGCCAGGACACACCGGTCCGACTACCCGAAAATGGAGTCTGGCGTTTCAGGCAGCTCCAGTCTGCCCGTTGCGGCCAAAAAAGTGCCAAGAACACACCAAGCCGACTACTGACTTTCCGTACGCTCTGCGCTTGCGCGGGGCGTAATGTCTCTATAATAGCAGGCGCTAATCTGTATTGTGGCCCAAAAAAATACGGAAGCCGGAAATGATGGGACAGCTGTCTAGTCCATAATACATATTTATATCTCTGGAACATAAAGAGCACCATTTTTAGCAGAGAGTGTCGAGCATGGTGTCGAGCTGTCAAGAAGGGTTGATGTTGTGAGTACTCGCTGAACAAACACATTAAAACAATGGCTAGCGATGCGATACTGTTGTTAGCCGTTTGTGCTACCCGCCTCACTTCCGGGCTTCACTGATTCGCTAGCCCTCCACCAATCAAATTGCTCCAACTGAAAGACTGCCCGCCGCCGATTGAACATGTTCAAAATAAGCCCGACGACATCTACGACGACCGACGTCACGGCACACACCTGCCCGCCCCCTCCAGACTCTCCGACGGCGATTATCGGGCCGGTGTGTCCTGACCTTTAGGCTTTGTAGGTTTAGTAGTATGGCTCTTATCAACAGTGTTACCAGCTAAGCAGGCAGCTAATTTCAGGAAGAAGAAAAAAGCTTTGATAAACTCACTGTACGCTTCCTTTCCAGCATCAAACGGCAGACAGACAAACTTAGTAGCTAGCTGCTAAAGATATTTCCCTCAGGAGTTGGTGGAGATGAAAACAGTTCTTAAAGCAGAGTGAATATTGGACCTACATTATATTGTCTAGGGGGGCCAGAACCACAACTCCAAATGAATGCTAATGTTGCTCTGTGTCTTCTGGAGGTGTAAATAAGACACTGCTTAACTTAAGAGTGGGATTTTTCTTTTCTTTTAAATTAATAATACATAATTTTCCCCTTTAATCCAAAACTAACTGGAATATTTAAAAAAAAAAAAATTTTATTTTCATCTCGATAGCCTATTTTGCTTCTCAGCAGTTCAAGTAGTCATCTGTATATATTTAATTTAAAAGAAATTCCTTGATTTGCTAAGCAATACAACGCCTGCTCCACTGGCATTTCCTAAAACCACACAATAATGCAATTAAGGCAGTGTAGTAAAACTAATTCTACTGCTTATCATGGAAAACAAATTTAATGTTAGAGTATTGTGTATCATGTCGGATGACACCAAACTGCTGTCATAATCTGGATTCTAAGGCCATGATGATATATCAGCTGAACTCTTATCCACATAAGGAAATAAGCAGCAAATGTAATCTGTGATTACCTCCTTTTCCATCTGTAAGCCCTCTGCACGGATGTTCCTCTCATACACCTCCCTCTTCTCTGACTGCGCGCTGGACTTCCTGTAAACCAGGATGTAGTCAATGCAGCTCTTATTATCACTGAAGCAAAGGCCACTGGATTTACTCCTCCCCTGAGAACAGACAACCAGACAGACAGACAGACAGAAAGACAGACAGACAGAAAACAGAGAGACAATCAGGAAAGATTCATATACTGTATGGCCATAGGGTTAGATTACCACCTTGTTTTGAACAACTTCTCATCCATCATTCATCATGGATCAATGACTAAGGGGGCATACACCTAGCAAATACCATAACACACATCATTCAATAAACTAGCTTATTCCTTGATATTTGGATGAAGGGGGCAATGACTTCAAGTAGTCCATAGATTAAAGCTACTACGAGTAAGTCGACACGTTGGCGACACCTTTGAACAAAAGCGGTAGTATTTTTACGACGCCAGCTGTTTTCTAGCTCGTGCGGGGAGAGCAAGATTCAAATAATCAGGAAGCAATATGGTGCGTGTCCGTGTGTTGAAAGTGTGAGGGCACCGGACTCTTTTCGGCTTCCAGAGAGTGGTTAGTGACACAGCATCAACTAATGCCAGTAAGTGCTAAACACACCTGATTGCAATGAGTTGATGCATTGTCACCTCTCACGTAGCTGAACGAGTCCGTGTCCGTGAGATGGCAGTTAGTTAGTAGTCTATGGATCACGATGAGGTAATGTGTTTATGTTGTTGTAAATAATGACTATTTCAGATGAATAATGGTCATCTGATGATGCTGGTGAGGCAAAGTAAACTGTGTTTTAGTAGGCTACCGCTCATTCATTTAGGAGTAAACACTGCAGTCTAGGTTCGCTCCGTGAAATTGTGTATACGTTGCTTGGCAACGCCCTCCCGCCCGCCTATCACTCTCCCTTTTAGCTTTTCTTCATTGCATTTTCTTTTTTTTCTTTGGTTCAGCCCCGTTATCAGTCATTATGACTACAAACAACTGTCTCAAACAAGGCTCCCGCTCCCCTTCCCTCACCTGGAGCCATAGGCTTCTCAATTCACGTTGCTGCGCCACACTGAAATCTGCGACCAATGCGGATATGTGACCATAGAGCATGCACGCGTGAACCGAAAATCGGACTGGGTGTACGACCAGATCAAATGCAGTAATAAAAACTATATAAAAACGTCTTTCTTTGCACTGATGGTCTCGTTTGCTGTTAAAGGTAATTTATGATTATGAGAGGAAACATGAGGCTGTTTAAAAGATATTTAAATGTTACTCGTTGCCGCTTTAAGTCTCAGCACTAACCTCTGGGATGCTGGAGTCTGACTTTGTGTTGTCGTCGAGCATGCTGCTGTGTGTTGCCGGGTTGAGCAGAGTGGAGTCGTCATTTCTGGACGGGCTGCTGGTTCCCACTGAGCACTTTCTGTGAAGCAACACGTTAACGTCCTTCACAACTGCAGGGGAGATGAGCAGAGTGTGATGAAAAGAAATGTTACCAGTCTGCTGATTGAATATTTACACATCTAAGTAACTAACAGACACAGAGAAATATCAGCTTATATATTCAAGTCATGTTTCTGGCTAGCTGATTAAAGGTGAGGTCGGCGATTCTGGAGAATGCAAAAATCTGTGCACTTTGTGTTATGAAAAAAAAACTGGGTTTAATATACAGACTAGGCTCTGTAAACGGGCTGGCAACAGGGCACCCTTTGTTTACATCCCCTTTGTTTACATGCCAGTTTACAGAGCCTCAGCTGTGTTTTAATACAATATTTCTTTCCAGCTTACACACAGTACAGACAGGAAGCGGATCGTGAGAAGATATTCACTGATTTTGACAAAAAAGTGTTTTTGAAAACAAGCATTATTCAGAATCACTGACTCCACCTTTAATGTAACTTCAAGATTCATCCTTCTTTTTAGCTCTATTTAGTTTTTTTAACAAAACTTCTCTGTAGCCGCTAGATGCTTCTTGTTAGACACCTGCCAGGTCAGCTAGCTACAGACTGTAACAAAAAAGCAAAGTTGCATGCAGTAAAACCTCATAAGTCAATTTCAATCCGTATTGCTGCCTGGTCTCACCGAGGGGAGGCACATCGTCTTGAGAGCTGGAGTCCGGAGCTTCCATGGAGGATTCCTCCATGATGTCTGCCTTCCTGCAGGAGAAGAAGGTGAGAGGCCGGTCCGCCGCCTGGACGCCCGAGGACGAGGGCTGCAGCTGGAATCTACTGCGTCGACGGGGGCTCTGCCACCGGGGCTCAGACCCATGTAGAGATAAACTCACACCTAATGGGACACACAGAACTTTTTTTTAAACACACGGTTTGGTTTCTTTATGTTTCGAAGCCTTTGGTACTACTTGTCTCTTTTGTGTTCTGGCTTGTCATATAGCAAAGACACAAAAAGTACAGAATAGAAATAGCAAACATAATGACTTGAAAGGTTGGGTTCTAAAAAAAAATAAATAAAACACTATTGTCAGGTACTAGCCAAGTATGGACTGAATTGCCAGAATAACATTGCAATCTATTGTCTCAACGACACAACATTTCTTCTTTAAAGCGACAACCTCAATTTTACAAATGTCAAAGTGGGCTAACCCACACAAAAAAATAAAAGTTAAATTTAAAATGACAGCTCAGTAACTTTTACCACATAAATAAGGATCCAACTCGAAACATGGACACTCTCCATGGGAACACAAAAGCTTATTGGGTTTAGACTTTGAGGTGGAGAAATGAATCAAAGCTTATTAAAACAGCTCAATCAACTCCAAATCTAAATAAGCCCGCCTCTCTTTAGTTTCAGTTCTCTGGAGAATGGGAAGACTTCAGTCGAGGTGGGTGCCTGTCTTGGAGGTCTTCCTTGCTGAATTGTTCGTTTGTGACGTGAAAGGTGACTCAGCTAAAAAAAAAAAGTGCTGAGCCGTAGCATCGGGGACAGAGATAATGGTTGGGTTGGCGTCTCAGCTCTTAATCACCCGCTGATGTTTCAGAACATTGGGGCCTATTGATGCAGCTAATAGAACCCTGATAAATTCCATACTCTTGAAAAATGAATGCTCGGCGTCCTCTGCCTCTACTCAAGAGTGGCAGTAAGCAGTTCACTATGCTATTGTTTAGCTATCCAATTTAATTAATGTTACATCACCCCTCCGTATTCAAGACACCACACAGCACCGTTTTTCTCAGCACCCAAGCCGTCCTGATTTAGAAGGAGAGGGAATCGCTTACTATAAATATTGGCTCCCAGGGGACTGAAACGCAACATATTAGCCTACATCGTGCTGCTGTGCCAAGACAGTGGGCAGTCTAACAGTGTATGTATCAAACTTTAACACCGGCTGTAACCCAATCCACAACTCAGGTCGCGTGGCCCTGAAGCTCGGCAAGCGCACAGACTGTTCTCTTCAGAACTCAATTACAGTAAATGTAACAATAAGGCTTTTCATTAGCAATTTGATATGTTATTCTCTTTTTTACTCATTCCCCCTCCTTCTTACAACACTCAGACATAACCAAAAGGACAGCAAGTCCATGGAAATCCAAGAAATAGGTTCACAACAACCACACAATTGCCTATTTCAAACACGAACGATCAATCACTTTGCAGAGTGGAAGGTGGATTCAGCAATTCTGGAGAATGCTTGATGCCACTTTTTGCCAAAATCAGTGAATATGTCCCCACGATCCGCTTCATGTATTTTTTGACAAAAAGTGATTTTGACAACAAACGCTCTCCAGAATCGCTGACTTCACATTTTAAGTTTGAAAATGTTTTGTCCATTCATTCATTCATTCATTCATTCATTCACTGTTTTCTTGAGCGCTGAGCCCTCTCTTGTTAAACGATATAGCTGATCACATTATGTCAGTGTCAGTAGTCCAAAAATATAAACTCGACAACCCAATAGCTATGAATCAGGCCCATCAATATTTGGAGCAAGAGGCTCATGGAAATTAATGCATGTAGCACTAAGTAGGCTGCCCTTTGTTATTTCAATGTGGCAGATACATAATTAATCAGCATTTAATTTCTTCTGTTGCTCTAATCATTTTCAGGTTGTAGCTGCCTTCTCAATCAACGAAAGGTGATGATGACAGAAATTCAGGTACGCGGCTGGTCCAGGCTTTCTTCATCTTTTCTTTTGTTTATCAGTCCTCCAGTTGTTTGCAGTTTGGGGTTTGGTTTAATACATTGTTTTTATGATTTAAAACTAACTATGGTAAGGTGTTCTTTTTCCTTATATGTTACTGGCCAAAGGATTACGAAATTTCAGGGTTGCCGTACCATATTTGGGGGCTCGTCCGGGATTTTATTGGACATACATTTCTCAGGCAGTTAGCATTCAGTACCACATGATAAGCTCCACTATGTCTAAGACTTTCAGTACACATTGGATATTTGCCACATAAAAGTGGGTTTTAATTACTGGATTGTAACTTTATACACACTTTCAACTCATTAGTATCTTCACGCTTTTAGATAGTGAGACTAAGGAACATGTCTCCTAAAACACACTGAATAACAATGTTGTTCTTTGCATAACACAGCCTGCACATGAAAGCTCACATTGAGGGGGAAATAAATGCTTGAATGGGGAAGAAGTATGGTCGTGGGTATGTATGATGTGTTGCCAAGAGGATCGGGTGTCAGTCACTTGTGCGGACCATCTGGCTGCCCTAGGGTGGACGCGGTTGGGAGTTTCATGATCTCTCCGACAGCAAGCTGTGGAGATTTTGCACCTGCAGACCTGCGCCTGGTCGCAGTACACACACACGCACACACACACAGACACACACACGCGCACACACGCACGCACACCACACACACACACCACACACACACACACCACACACACACACACGCACACACACACACACACACACACACACTTATGCATACACACGGCAGGACCCATTTCGGAGTCTTACAACCGATGCATCATGGAGGATGATGAAGTATAGTGTTTTGAGGTGAGGGGGGGTTAGTTCGGACAGGAGATGAGTGTGTGTGAAGGTCAAACGCTTGCATGGACACAACAGGGAACTGCGGGAAAGAGATGGAGCGGTGTAAAAAGAGGCAACACATGAAGAGAGATAGAGAGAGAGAGCACCGCAGCAAAATTTGCTTCAAGACAACCTGACAACACTCACCGTGTGAAGGTAGAGAGTCTGCTTCACCCCCTCGAAAGGGGAAGGAGAGAGAGATTTGGGGGGAGGGAGGGCTTCCCAGCAGCCGCAGCAGATGTCAAAACAGCCAGAGCACTCGTCCCCATACGCACACATGCACACACTCACACTGCGGTCACCCTGTCTCCCCCCACACACACAGCGTGCAAATGACCTCGCTGAGGAAAACAAACAAATGCGATGTCCCACCAGGGAAAGCATCCCCACTTTTTACTGCTTACTCCTCATTACTGCATCTATTTGTCCAACACACACACACACACACACACACACTTACACAGACGGACCTGTCATAGCGTAGGTGCTAAAATCAGGCAGTAGAAAAGCTTGCAAAAGCTGTCAGACATCATCTCTGGTGAAAATAAAAAATAAAAAACACACACACACACACACAAGCATTAGTGGGATGTTTACAGTGAAAGAGAGAGAGGAGAGAAAGGCTGCCTGCTGCTCATCGGCATTCCTAATCAGCCTCCCCTGGCAGCCAACCAGAAGTCAAGCTGCTCTGACTTTGGCCAATAGGAAAAAGAGGGCCGGCTTTGTCAGTGTTGCTGCAGCCCAAACCATTGAGAGTGGGCACTGATGACAGTGTCAGTGTGATCGGCTGGTGTAGACTCAAGGGCACACACACACACACACACACACACACACACACACACACACACACACACACACACACACACACACACACAGGCAAACACATTTAGATATTAAAGAGTTTTATAAAGCTATTCCAGAACGATACTCAAATTCCCATATGTAAGGGGCATTTTAGTACAGATGCTCCCAACGATTTATTGGTCAGTGTCATCATTGCTGCTTTCAGTACTGGCCCTGAAGAGACCGCGCCGTAAATCTGTTGCAGTGTGAGTGATGGGGGACAAAATCCAGCTTCGAATAAACTTCAGCTGAACATTACAATAAATTCTGAGAGAGGAGTTTGAATTGTGTCCAAAGAATGTCTCGCTAAAAATCATTGAAAGGTGGAGTCAGCGATTCTGGAGAAAGCTTGTTGATCAAAATCTGTGAATATTGTATATATTGTGTGCACACTGAAAGATAATCTGGTGTTGATACACAGACTAGGCTCTGTAAACTGGTGTGTAAACTAAAGGGTATGTAAACAAAAGGTGGCCCACCATAGCTAGCAACATGCCAGTTTACAGAGCCTAGGCTGTGTATAAACACTTGATTTTGTTTTCAGCGCACACACAGTGTGGACAGGTAGCGTTTCGTTAGGAGATATACTTTTTTACACAAAAAAAAGATTTTGACAACAGGCATCACTGACTCTTTAACATTCAACATGTAACACTTTACATAAGCATAATTTTTTAAAATAGTTTTTAATTAAGTTCCATATTTGTTTCTGACGGAGAAAACACACACACACACACACACACACACACACACACAAACAGATAGATAGATAGATAGATAGATAGATAGATAGATAGATAGATAGATAGATAGATAGATAGATAGATAGATAGATAGATAGATAGACAGACAGACAGACAGACAGACAGACAGACAGACAGACAGACAGACAGACAGACAGACAGACAGACAGACAGACAGACAGACATGATACAGTGGAGGAAATAAGTATTTGATCCCTCACTGATTTTGTAAGTTTGCCCACTTACAATGAAATGAACGCTCTATCGTTTTAATGCTAGGTTTATTTTAACAGTGATAGACAGAATATCAAAAAGAAAATCCAGAAAATCACATAAAAAATATATAAATTATTTTGCATTTCATTGAGTGAAATAAGTATTTGATCCCCTATCAAAACATTGCTTAGTACTTGGTGGAGAAACCCTTGTTGGCAAGTACAGAAGTCAGACGTGTCTTGTAGTTGATGACCAGGTTTGCACACATCTCAGGAGGATATTTGGACCACTCCTCTTTGCAGATCCTCTCCTAATCTTTAAGGTTTCAAGGCTGTCGCTTGAGCTTCAGCTCCCTCCACAGATCTAATGGATTAAGGTCCGGAGACTGGCTAGGCCACTCCATGACCTTAATGTGCTTCTTCTTGAGCCACTCCTTTGTTGCTTTGCTGTATTTTTAGGGTCATTGACGTGCTGGAAGACCCATCCACGACCCATTTTTACGGACCTGGCTGAGAGAAAGAGGTTGTCACCTAGTATTTCATGGTAGGGCCATGTACCATCCATATTTCCTTTGATGCAGTGAAGTCCACCTGTCCCATTAGCAGAGAAACACCCCCAAAGCATAATGCTTCAACCTCCATGCTTGACTGTGGGGATGGTGTTCTTGGGGTCATAGTCTCAATGGGCATTCTCATGCTCATTGAGATCTCAAGGTGAGATCTTGCATGGAGCCCCAGACCGAGGGAGATTGAGGGTCATTTTGTGTTTCTTTCATTTTTGAAAAATCGCACCAACAGTTGTCTCCTTCTCAACCAGCTTCTCGCCAATGGTCTTGTAGTCTATTCCGGCCTTGTGCAGGTCCACAATCTTGTCCCTGATGTCCTTAGACAGCTCTTTGGTCTTGCCCATGATGGAGATGTTGGAGTTTGATTTATTGTATTTTATACAGGTAACAAATTGAGACAGCTGTGTTTTATACAGGAAAGATTAGGATTACTTTTTTAAAGCACAAGGATTAATCTGTGGGAGCCAGAATTCTTTATGGTTGGTAGGGGATCAAATACTTATTTCACTCAATGATATGCAAAATAATTTACGGTTTTTCACAGTTGCTTTGGTGCCTTTCTCAGATCAGAATGAAAATTCTCACAACTATTAGTTCAACCTCCGCAACATTTAGTCATTTGAGCACATCATAGTAGCAATTTCTCCTTCCTCTGAACAAATTGCAAATGCTTTTAGACATGTATCAGTTGCTTTCATACAATTCTCTGCTGTTTTATAACATTGTCATTTGCTTATGTCATGTCAGTCAAAATTAACTATACTTATGGATGCTGAATAGTCGTTCCCAATAAAACTAATAGTCTTAATTTCATTGCTTGAGTCATTACATACAAAATTGTTGAACTATTTATCAAATTCTGTCAAGCAAATTTTATACGTTTTCTTTATCATAGATACTTTCCTCGCTGCATTGCAAGGGATAATATCCGTTGTAATGTAGATAAAAATATGTGGCCAGACAGACAGGAACGTCTGGATGTGCCAGAATGATTTACCTATATATGTTCAGTTACAATATGTCCTGTTATATTGTTCACATTTGTGCACAGCTCTACCAAAAGGGTGTTTTTCATGTTTGTTTCATAAGTGACTGAAGTGTATTTTTCTTTTGCACAATGCTGTAGAATTGCAAAGAGCATATACAGTAAAAATGTGAAACATACGTATTCATTGTCTTTTACTCACTTACTCCCCTAACTACAGCAATGTGTAACTTTACTGTAGTTTTCAAATGGCTGTACAAGTAGTGTATAGTGCTGTCTTGAGCATGTTCAGGTAGTGTCACCGAGTTCTGACCTTTTTTTTTGCATTGGAAAACACTGAGAGAATAAACTGTCATAATGAAAACATGACAAAGCCATTTGACTATCTTGTTCATAAACGATGGTGTCAAGATTTTGATGACACTGGCAGTTTCATTGACATGAATACTTGCTTTTGAGGAATAGACTATCCATTTTGAGCAAGTGACGTACTTTTGCAGGTTATCCACTAGGTTTTGCTGTTTGCACTAATTGTTTTGAGAAATGCACCAACTGCTGTGCAAATGTTAATAGTGATGTGAGAAAAGCACCAAAGCGACTGAGAAAAACTGTATATCTTTTTTTATGTGATTTTCTGGATTTTCTTTTTGATATTCTGTCTATCACTGTTAAAATAAACCTAGCTTTAGAATTATACACCGCTCATTTCTTTGTAAGTGGGCAAACTTAAAAAATTGGTGAGGGATCAAATACTTATTTCCTCAACTGTAGATAGATAGATAGATAGATAGATAGATAGATAGATAGATAGATAGATAGATAGATAGATAGATAGATAGATAGATAGATAGATAGATAGATAGATAGATAGATAGATAGATAGATAGATAGATAGATAGATAGATAGATAGATAGATAGAGCTGCTGATAGCAACGTAGCCATAGGTTGACACTGTCTTGTTTTCCTTTCCATTGCTTTGTGCTGCATCCAGACCACTACTCATATATTATTCACATGCCGAGGGGGCTCCCCTGACAATGCTAATGTTTGCATTTTTAAATGTCAACCCACTGCTCCAGTAAACTGAGAGCTCGCGGTTCAATACTGCACTCTGATACGTACTGGTGCTGCTGTCACAGAGTGTCTCCTGGCTGGCAGTGAGGCTGGGCAGCGGGGTGATGGAGAGGGATGCTGGGCAGGACACCGGCTCCAGATGCTCACTGGAGGGGGGGACGGCGGAGGTCTCTGAGCGCACACAGTCTGGGCTGGGCAGGTCCCGGCCGCTACCCCTCTTCCAGTGGGAGAACCCAATGGCCATTTGACCCCCGAGGTCAAACCCTGAAGGAGGGACAATCATTAAAGCAAAGACAGATGAGGAGAAATGTGTTTTTGACTTGTTTTGTTCTGTTTAGACTTTTTTATAGGTTCAAGGTTCTTTAGTGTAATTTTTTTTTAAATATTATGTAACTTTATTTGAACAGGGACAATGTACAAAAAAAACATTGACCTTGTTCATTAACCTTGTTCAAGGCCAAGGCAAATAGCTATTTTCCATCTGTAGTAGAATAACAAAATAGTACAATAATAAACAATATACAGTGATATACTGTATAGACATAAGGAGATAGACAAGAAGGTACAATGATATAAATACATAGGATAAAACAAGAGGCACTATAATGCATTTATTTTAAATATCCCCCTACCCACTCATGCTCCAAAATGTTGAGTGTACTTGGATACATAAAAAAAAAAAAATACCGTTTATCCAATCAAACACAGTGCAAATCTGACAAACATTAGACATTCAGTGCAGCATTTAAAAATATAGAACAATTAAGTAGTAAGTATAAAACTTTTTTTTTAAATAAAACTTTGGCATCAGAATAAAACGACAGTGCAATGTTGCCCTCTAGTGGCAGAAGCTGTCAAGTCCATTAAAATATCACACTGTCCTCTGACAATATACTCAGCACTTTACTGGGTCCTGCTGTTGCTAGCAAAATGTGTGAACAGATACAACTTGTGTCACTTGTGTTACAACTTCTACAAACTAATCATAATCATACAAAATATAGACAGTAGATGTGGTGTCTCATTGATGCAAGAGACTGTAAAAAGGACACAATCAAATATACTTCATAATTATTTTATTATATGACCAGTAGCTTATAGAGAAGCACAGGGCAATGGCTTCAAGACACTACGTCATTATTTGTTTGTGATTTGTACAAACATGATTCATGAATAGTGGTCAGTTATCAGGCAGTAGTTGGGTGTTCCTCAGATATTAGATGGCATTCCTCCCATTAGAAGAGGAGCAAAGAGCAGCTCTCCCTCCTGCATTCCATTTTGCCAGGCTTCTCCCTCTTGTGTTTGATGAGGACTCTGAGTCTTGTGTGACCCGGCCATAAATTCAGTTGTTTCTTTTAAACCTTTAAAGTTCACCCGCGCTGTCAGGTCATTGTTAGCTTAAAAGTTGATTTTGAAGGTTCATCATTGACTAATAAAAGGTAAATAACCAAAAATACATTGTATTTATCGGCACCTTATTGTAATCTGCTGCTGAAAGCCACAAGATCTGGTAGAACAACTGGAAGATGTCCAGTTGTGGTCATTTCTGTTGTCAAATTACTTTTTCAAGGTAAATAATAATGAAGATTAAAACGTGCGTAAATTCTGTTACCACCACGAAGAATTCTGAGGAATTACAACAACACTGTCTTCACATCTACACGAGGTAAGCCTTTGGTGATGGCGCATGGATTTTATACCTTCTTCTGTACGTCCAGGTTTTTTCTTGGCAGTAGAATCAACAACTGAAACATTTCTTCTGCGCTGCTTGAGGTCCTGAATAATACAGGTAGATAATTTATGTTTGTTTTTTAAGTTTATAAGCAAAATGAAGAAATCAATTTTGAATAAATAAATAGCAATTTTTCTTCTCCTTACGCACAACATGCGTAACAAAACAGAACTGAAACAGTGACACCATAACCAAGTTACGTATTTAACCGTGGGCTAACTGTACTTTTGCATCCCTACTGGATAGTTATTATCACAAACAGTACAGAGCATACAGTACATAATGATGCTTTCTAGATTTTGCTGATCTGCCCTACATTGCCATTATGTAACACACAGGTGGTAGCAGGTAACACTAAGAAACTCATCCCCCCGCCCCCCTTTTGCTCCTGGTTTCTTGTGAAACACCCAGCCCAGCAGATTTCCAAGGAACATCAGCAATGAACAAACACAGGCCAATCAATGGCAGAGTAGTAGAATGCCTGGCAGTCTAGGAGCCTCACACAGCACATTTGGCCAAAGGATACATTCTGAGGAAGAGGGGGGGGGGGGGGGTACATCTAAGCTCTACATATCATCTCAGCTATTTTACTGCCTCATATTCTCTAATAGAATAAAGGTTTTTATATATGCTGAGTGTTAGGCTGGACTCCCCCAAAATAATGTTAGTGCTAAGGTCAGCGCTGGCAACAACTAGAACACCAAGAAAAATCTGACTGCCGCTTGGAAATTATAGGAAAGAGGATATTATTCTTTAAGTATATTACAAGAGTGTTATCTGTAACCAAACGGTGCAAGGAGCCAAACATGTTAGATTGAGGGGTATCATGGGGTGTGCTTATCACAGGTGGAGGTAGTGCTTAGTCATGCTGGTAGTGTGGGGGCATGGCTTCTCCCTTTATGATGTCATAAGAGGAGGGAAATCTCCTCTGGGGGTTTTTTCAACACAGGTTTTCAAAAAGGTGGCGGTGGAGAAAAAAAGCTGTGAAGGTAAACACACCACCACACATTCTAGTGAGACAGAAGGGATAATTGAGTCGGATTACTTTTGAGTGACTCTAGACTTTGTTTTTTAATGAAAATGTTAAACCTTTAAGTTGATATACCAGCATTTTCATGACTCAATAAGTAACATTTAAATGTCAAAGTCTGGGACAAACACTCGTAATTATTATTCATAACGGTTTAAACAATATAACAAAAATGTGAGCTAATTTGAATGAAAGTGGCCAGGCAATATAAACAAACAACCCCAAAACTGTCACCAAATGTAATGTTGGATCTTGATCAGTGCACAGGAATTTGTTTCTTCACAATTGCTCACTTGACCACTTCAACCATGTGAGAAATGTACAGAAATCGTTCACATGAAACAATCAAAACTGTTTCATCTTAAGTAGGACCCCATTACGAAAAGATGGAGAAAATATGTTTTCAGGACCATTAAACATGAGAAAGCCTGGTGATATTTTCACAGAAACACTTATGGGATGCTTCTTCTCATAAAGTAACAAAATCATATACAGTACATTTAATTATATGTCCTACAGACTAGAAATAGGAAAGATTTCATGAAGGCTACACGAGTGTGCGATTTAGGAATGCAGGTAAGTGACGTTTTGTACGGGAACTTGGTCCACAAAACCACCATTAAACTGACTGTGGCTCTTTCTTTTAAAAAACACTACGAAGTACATTAAGCCAACCAAGCTCAACCGTCATCCTCAACATCCCATGAAAGTCACCTGAATGGCGGGAGGGGCGGAGGTGGTAATCTACACCTGGCATGTATCCGAACGACCTCCAGAACTGGCGGCGCGCGCAGAACCTTTTATTGGGGACATAGTGTGTCCTAAGCAATATCTATGTCGCAGTCATCAGAAAAAAAGTGCTCGCGTGGCTCTCTGAGGAGAGTCCGGCCCAGATATGTAGCACCCTCCACTCACTGACACCCGCAGAAGGTGAGAAAAACAAACACAGGTGCAGGTGTATCTGGGCCACGCGCTGCATTTTGCATTGACTAAGATGGAGCCCACTGTCTTCAGTAATAACCATGGAAAGACGTTGCAGTGGAAGTACTTGGAAGGCTGGTGAGGTGGGAAAAAAATAAATTTAGCGAGTTGAAGGTATTAATATTGAATGTTCCTCAAGTTGCAGCAAAAGAGCAGCAGTTGGGGCTGCTCACTTGCAATAAAATATTATACGGATCCAGGACTATTTTTATGTGCTGGATGAATCATCTTTTATAAAAATGCCATGAATAACAATGTACGGTCAAAATTAAAGGTGGCAGGGGCGCCCTTAGCTCAGTTGGTAGGGCGTCCCCCCCCATGGGCCTCGGCCAGCAGCAGAGCCGGGTTCGATTCCAGCCCGTGGTCGTTCTCTGCATGTCACTCCCCTCTCTGCCCCATTTCAACTCTGTCTCTACACTATCAATAAAGCATAAACATGCCAAAAAAATATCTTAAAAAAATTTATATAATTAAAGGTGGCGTCAGTGATTTTGGAGAATGTGGTTATTATATACAGTATATCATTCTATATCTTCTCACCTGTCCGTACCGTTAAAAGAAAGAAGTGTTAATACACCGCCCAGGCTCTATAAACAGGCATGTTGTTAGCTACTGTGGGCCCCCCTTGTTTACATAATCTTTGTTTACATGCCCGTTTACAGAGCCTAGGCTGTAAACAAACACCAGATATTTTTTGAGCCCACACACAGCACTGACAGGTAGGAGATCCGGAGAAGATATTCACTGGTTTTGACTAAAAGCATTCTCCAAAATCGCTGACTCCACCTTTACAAAACAGTGGGAAATACAGAGATCTGTCATCACTCTACGTGGCTGTCTCCATAAGAGGGTGTTTTCAAACTCACAAATGTTTATACAGTTTATTCAGTGGATACATTTTTTTTTAAATGCAGTGGATTAAATTCCTGACAAATCAAGGTACTTCATCAGGTTAATGCAAAACTGTAAATCCAACTCTGCCATATAAATCACTTTCATTTTTGGACGGTCTTTCCTTAAAGTAAAGGCATTGTGCTAGTTTGTTCACATAGAGTGAAGTTTGTAGTAGTTGTGGGAAGAATGAAAAAGAAAACTTAACAGTTCTACAAAAAGCTGTATTAAAAGTCATATGCATTCAAAGAGATCTGAGCAGGAATATATACAGTGTGTGAAGAGTTCAGTGTCACTGAAGCACACCCTTTAGTCCTTGTCCTATCTTTTCAAAAGGAAATAACCGCCTAAGCTGGTAATAAAAACCATGAGTAAATGTCGATTAAGCTGAATTTCCCCTGATATCCCTTTGAAAGTCACTGAACAAACCTGATAACCAAAAAAAGCCGAGTCAGAACAACCCTCAGAAACACACTCTGCAAGTACAAGTTACTTCGCTCATCATTTTCAGGGATGCAACAGAAAATGTGAGCATGCTCATAGCTCCTGAAAATGTATCTTCTCTGATGCAAATATGCAACAAAAAAAACACACACAAAAAAACATCAAATATATTACAGACATAAAAATGACCTAAATTGAGCTCTCGGCTTGAAGATTGGCTCTTACTAGAAGCCGCACAACTGCAGTAAATTCCTATACAAATTGAGGCGGGTGGAATAAATGGAAGGTTGTAATTGATTATAACCTTTAATGAACCTACACTACAGTGATGCTGACTGGTATTTTCCTCTCAAACAAAGGCCAGGGCTTTCAAATCCCAGGCTGCACACTAACTCTTAACTTTAGGGTGTGCGGGGCAAGACTATAGATCTTTCTCCCTTTGTAAAAACCATGAGGGAGAGTCTCAACGGTCCAGAGCTCTCCCTCAGCACATCGTTAGTTAAGTTTTGTTTGTTGTTTTCAGCACAGAGAAAAGAGAGGAACACCTGCACGCAGCGCAGCCCCATACAGCACAACCCAATGTAAAGCCTCTCCCTCTAACCAGGCTGTAATATTCATTGAAAAAGTGTCAAAGTGTCGAGGTCTGAATATTGCAAATGGCAGGCGCTTGCAGTTTTGTGACGGACGATAAAGTGACTTCCGACAGTTTTGTCAACAATGCATTATTCCCTGCCAATAAGCCCCGACATGCAAACAAGGAGAAAAGTCAGGGGAAATCTTTAAATGTGTTAGAATGCAGTCAGAAAGTGTAGAATTGATACAGCATCATACTGAACATTTGATTGTAATACATTGCTTAACCACACACGTAAAGTTTTTAAGTTTGTATTTACATGCTCATTAACATAGTCATTCTACTGCTATTTGCTACTTCAACGTTTTTCTTGTAATCCCCAGTATGACAAATCCAAAACAGTTTTACTTCGTAGTAGGTGTTTTTTATAACTCGGGCCACGACAAAATACCAGGACAGTGAAGCTAAATCAACTAAATAGAATTTAGCCCTTATTTATTAATCATCATTTTTCACACACGTGCTTCCCTACTCTTGACGTATCAGTATGTTTTCATTGGAAAACAATTTGACTTTCTAATAGGCTTTCAATAACAGATTTTGGTTTGTTCCAAAATAATCTTGCATTTAGGGGGCGTCTTTTCTTTTCAGTTACATGGATAGGATCTGTGATATTATTTCTACACTCAACTGTCTATCAGCAGAATTCTATGAAACCAACAAACCTAATGGGGAGCCATTCATCAACATATTGCTTTATAGCACTTCTTTTAAAGGTCTCCTTTTGTAAAATCCCCTCTGTCATGGTTTTTCAACATCAATATGGGTCCCCGGTGTGAATAGAGACTCCCAAAGTATGAAAAACCACACTCTCTCTTCATCTCCACCACCAACTTTCATGACATCATAAGGGGAGAAACCACGCCCCCTCATTACCAACCTACTTTAGCACTACCCCCACCTGTGATAAGCACATACCCCTGAAACTAACTGTCACTTAGATTTAAACCGGCAGTTAGATTTAGCGGCAAATCAGATCGGACTGGGCTTTTTGGAAGGTGGGGCTTAAGGCCAGGACACACCGGCCCGATAATCGGCCATCGAACATGGTCGAAGTCTGGAGGGGGCGGGGACACAAATCTGTTTGGTATGTTCTGTGACGTCGGCCGTCATAGATGTCGTCGGGCTTCTTTTCAGCCGATTCAACATGTTCAATCGGCGTCGGGCAGTCTTTCAGTCGGACCAATTTGATTGGTGGAGGGCTAGCGAATCAGTGAAGCCCGGAAGTGAGGCGGGTAGCACAAACAGCTGACAACAGTATCGCATCGCTAGCCATTGTTTTAATTTGTTTGTTTGTTTCGTTCAGCGAGTACTCACATGCATCAACCCTTCTTGACTGCTCGACACTCTCTGCTAAACATGGTGCTCTTTATGGTCCATAGATATAAATACGTATTTATATCTATGTTTATGGTCTAGAGAGCTGTCCCATCATTTCCGGCTTCCGTATTTTTTTGGGCCACAATACAGATTAGCGGCGCCTGCTGTTATGGAGACATTACGTCCCGCGCAAGCGCAGAGCGTAAGGAGAGTCAGTAGTCGGCTCGTGTGTTCTTGGCAATTTTTTGGCCGCGACGGGCAGAATGGAGCTGCCTGAATCGGCAGACTCTATTTTCGGGCGACGGTCGGTAGTCGGACCGGTGTGTCCTGGCCTTTAAACAGTCTCTAAAATGGAGCGTTTCAGACAGAAGTTTAAAAGAGGAGATTCAGCAATGGTACTCTGTGAAATGAAAAGATTTTTTGGGACACTACACCATGAAAACAGTTTCTAGTAGAAGTATGTTCCCTTTAATAATACTTGCTTCACGTATTTAATTAGGCAAGATAAGACTGGTGCAAAGTCAAATAGTGTCTGCTGGATCACCGAATGCTTGCAGTACCTTTCCAGATATTCTGCTTTCACACAAAAAGGCATTGTGTATAACACAATTACAATGGTATGAATAGCAAATGACTCTCTACAATTGTTCTAAAACTGACATAAATGCACGATATGACAAAAGTAAAAAATTCTAATTGTATCATCATACAAGGCTTTAATTAAAAAGCAATAGTTTCAAAATGATACAGTCGACATACAAGACAATAGCAAACTGCTCAGTCTGAAATCAGGTGCACTTACCGATGGTGATCTGACTGACACAGCTGTAGAAGGTTCCTGAAGAGGCATTGTAGCTGCCACTGCTGGGCTCCCGGTCTATGACAGGTGGGGACATCACACATGAGGTACAGGGTGGTGCACAGTATGACTTAAGACACTTTTTATCCAAACACAACTTACATAGCAAGAACGGAAACAAAGTTGTAGCTTTTGATACTTTTGCAGCCATTGCCTTTTTTTTTTAAAGGATGTGTATGGCAAAACAAATAAAAAATGTTTGTCAGGGAATCCCAGATTATCATGTACACTCCAGTTTCAAATCTGTCAACTAAGGAACTGAACTTCACATTGTTTCTGGGGGAATGAGAAAAGCCATGACCCTGCAGCGTAACAAGAATGAAAGCCTGCACTCTTGCAACATTAGCGCCCTGCTCCACACACCCAGCTACACCAGGGAGAAACCCCCTTGACCTTGGCCGAGACAAGGGAATTAAATCCATGAGTCTGGCAGACTTTAGTGCCTATAGTCCATCCCACTGGAATGAAACCCATCCACTGTGCTAGAACACTGTGAATACAACTCATAAAACTATCAGTGTGGTGAGAAACAGCCCATCACTTTGGAGGACTTAGAGGAAGAAAACTAACCTGGATAGTGTGAAGGGACCCGGCAAAGAGAAAGTTTGTCAGTGGCCAATATGGGCGTGTGCTATAGACTGCAGATCTTAAGACAGACATATAACAATCCCTCAGCCTTTAATTAAAGGGCTATGACGTAACAACTGCTTATCACACTAACAGTATTTCTCTGATGACTGCAGGCTGAATTAGTGAGATGCATGTGGCCAGTAGTTCAGCTTTAGAGACACAAAAACATGCAAATGTAAGGGCAAGACAATAACTCCTGATAATTACTTTTTGGCTGGATCGCAGAGCGAGACCAGCCTTACAAACGTGAATGTCTCTGAGTGAGTGAGTGAGTGAGTGAGTGAGTGAGTGAGTGAGTGAGTGAGTGAGTGAGTGAGTGACTGACTGACTGACTGACTGACTGACTGACTGACTGACTGATTGGGTGGGTGACCAAATTCAGGGATTGGTTGGCCATAAGTCATTATGAGCTAACTTTGTTCACCAACCGTCTTTTTTACATAAAATGCATAAAACAACGTGCATTGCCTTCACTACTTATATTAACATTTACACTACTTAATCTACACCAACTCCTTAGAGGGCATATCTGTTTCTTAAGCAGCTAAACACCATCCAGCTGTTAACCGGGCTGTTCGTGTCAGCCAGCACTAATGTACAATTCTGAATGATTTGAATGTCTTAATGAGAAACACTGCTTTGCTATCACAGAGGTCCCGTTGTCAAATTAATGAAATAACCTTGACACTGGAAAATATAGGCCTACTTTGGAACTCCAAGTTGTCGAGGGAGATAGAGGTTAAGTCATTAATCTGTCTCGGCAAAAGGAAAAGTCTTGCAGTCAGGCACTGCAGTCTCTACTCCAAGCCAACTAACTTCTTTTTTTTCCCCCTTTTGCATCGGACTGAGGAAAGGATGCAAATGCTTGTTGTGCTCGTTTGGCAATTCAGATATCGTTTGTGGAAAACTCTCATCTATTTATTCTCTAATCTAATACCCACAGCCACATTTAAAAGGGAGCAGACCTAGCACAGTGTGGACATTTATCACTGACTGGGACTCTTTAACAGCGGAGGGCACTCGCACTTGCTTCCATATTGGGGAGATAAAGCTGCAGGCATTGTATATTATTTAAGTTATGGGAAGTCGGTAAGTGGACAAACCATATCAGCCTCCGAGTACGCTTCCAGTGACGTGCATGATTTATGATCTGATGGTGCATTAAAAGGGTTACATATCAGTGAGGCTGTTAGCGCAAAGTGACTCTGTTCACACAATGAGGTCAAAAGCTGCTTACATCTAAAATGAATGTAACTGATGGTCATATTACTGTTTTAGCAGCAGATAAGAAACCATATACTCTGATGCAGCAATGATGTGTGTGTGTGTGTGTGTGTGTGTGTGTGTGTGTGTGTGTGTGTGTGTGTGTGTGTGTGTGTGTGTGTGTGTGTATGTATGTGTGTGTGTGTGTGTGTTAAAGTCTGAAGGCTGAATGTTGAGGAAGCAGTGGAATATTAATTAAGGCTGACTTAACCTCAGCGATCCCGGATAAGGCCATTCTGGACGTCACAGCGACAAATACTGTAATCCAAGTTTTGCACACACTGATGTAATGCAGCCTTCCACCCAGTCTGTCTATTCCAAAAGACTCCATCAAAACACTATCATAACGTCTCCCAGGGCCTGTCACTCTGTGTAGGCTAACAGTGAGTTAAATATTACTTAGGCTAATTGAACTATTTTGCATAGGACCCTTGTATCATGGTCCCACTACACCAATTTGAAAATGTCTGCAATAAACTTGAATACTAGTTTATTTGATCTTATATAACTGACTGAACTTCTATAGCATTCTATTATCTTTTGCAGCTCTTATTTTTTCTTCTGTGGTGTTAAGGGCTTGGGTAAAGATATTTCATTGTTTGTGTTTATATGCAACTACACAAGAACATGACTTTTAAACTAATCTTGTATATTAAAATGCTCCCTACATTCTTTGTTTGTGCCAGTCCTGATCAGTCATTTAGAACATCACAACGTCACTCAACAAGGACATCAAGGGTTGGTGATACAAACTGAGGACACAGTATGAAGCGATGACTAAGCATATTGAAAGTCATGTTTATCTATGTGTTCCTGACCACCTTTGTCTAGCCCCACACATGCTGCATATGATCCCTTTATATTATGAGCCTTTACCTGCTGATCCGGAGGAAAGGCGCGTGGCGATGGAGCGACGGGGACTGCGCGGACTGCCCGCACAGACCCGCACCAGCTCGTCGTCTTGACATTGCACACAGATGACCTGGCTCTCCAGCTCCGGACTCTCTCCTCCTCCTCCTCCTCCGACCTTGCTGCAGCCCATGCTGTGCTCGGCCCCGGCCTGGATCTTCATAGCTGCCGCTGCTGTGTTGATCTGTCGGACCAGTCGCTTCTCTGCTGCCGCTGCCTCATGCTCCAGCATCCTCCTCATTACGCATGGCTTCGGCGTGTCAAGGAGGCGACAACTTCTCCCGGTCCGGTACCCAAAGCGCTCTTCTTCTTAACTCCACCCACCACTACTTCCACCGGCGCACTTCAGCTCAGCGCCAGCCCCACTGCTGCTTGTTGAAACCATAGAGACTGTATGGCACACTGGTTGCAACCCGCTCCCCGCACCAGCTGGCCCCGCTCCGCTCCATCACAGCATCTCTCTCGGCGTGTGTTTCAGGATGGGGTTGTTGCGGTCTTTGATGGAGACTGCAGGCGTGGCTGACGCACGTGGTTCGTGAGGTCGCAGTGTCAATTTACTAAGGGGGAAAACCGTACGGAGATTAAGAAGTCATAACTTTCTGTTAAGCACCACAAAGGAATCTCCAAAGGATTATAACTGTAGGCCTAATACCAATTTAATGAGATTGCCACAAAATTGTTTTTTTTACGATTATTTATTTTTATTTTTTATAATTGGATTACAGATATAGGCTAGATCAAATAACAGTCTAGTACAGTCACACACTTTGGTATACACTGTAACATAGGGTCCCATAGGCCTACGTTACAGAGTTAATATGAAGTCATGCCATGAAAAGTTAATGATAAACAATAGGCTCATATAACATGTCGAGGTCATTATTGGATATGGTGAAGATTAGTACGCTACTATTAGGCTATTGTATCTGGCATATGTCAGAATAAATCAATCAAAAAGAGATTGCACTACCCTAATTACTATAAATTACAGATTTAATTTGTAATGTATGAATTCATTTGTAATGTCGGGGTTCAAAATCAACACCATCTGGCAAGTAGGCTACAACCAGGTTCACGGTGGCACCATGGCAGGGGTGTCCGAGTGGAGAGGAAAGGGGGTCAGAGGCCACGCCACCCCCAACCTGTGATAAGAACACCCCCAGATGCCCCTCCGTCTAATTGCCAGTTTAAATTGGCAGTTAGATTCAGATTCCAACAGTTAATAAACTATCACTGATTTGTGATTTCATACATTCACTGTATTGTTTTGTCAGGAGTATCAGCTTGCGTGATCATAGCCTGTTTATGTAAACAAATGTGTTTGTAACTGTGTGGGAAATGCCTGTAAGGGTCATGTGTTTCCCCTTGACATGATCATGAGGAATAATAGATGGGTCTCTGTGGGTTTAAGTTGTTAGGGGAGAAAAAATCAAGTACACTTATTGTGTAAGAGTTTTGCCTAGAGGGGAGTGTACTTTTTTTAGAGGTCTAAAGAAGAATGTATGTGTGGAAAATATTAAGGCATAAAGTGCAGGCAGGATGCGAGAGTCCTATATCCATGACTTTGCAAAAAGGGGACGAATAACACCTTGTGTGAGATAGTGTACATCCTCTTTTTTTGGGGACCCCTTCTCCTCACTCATATGTAGCGCTGATGATGGGTCTGTCTAGCAAGCAATAAAGATATACTGAGAATACAGATAGTGTTTCATCAGTCTGCACAAGCCAACATTTATATTTCACGAGGTATAGGAGTGTATTTACAGTTTTTGCCGATTGCTTACACACATGTTGCAGACTTTGGCCCACTGTGTCAAAACTTAACACACAGGCCGAATGAGACAAAGCACATGGAGATAAACTTCTAACTTATACGGCGAATTGAAACTCTTGAAACAAAACCTAACAATCCCATCTCAAAACTGTTTTTAGCATCAAAACAATACACACATGCACTTTTGAATGACTCTTTCCTAGCAGCAACAACACACAGATGTGCTTTATGCAAAACACAGCTGTATTCAGTACTGTGGATGTTGTTTGACTTTAAAAGTCTCATACTGATTTTTTTTTTGTGAAAGATTGATTCACTACAGTTCATCTAATAATAATAATAATAATAATAATAATAATAATAATGGATTGGATTTATATAGCGCTTTTCAAGGCACTCAAATACGCTTTACAGGGTTCCAGGTTCCATTCATTCACACACAGTCATACTGGTGGTGGTAAACTACCATAGTAGCCACAGCTACCCTGGGGCAGACTGACGGAAGCGTGGCTGCCATTCAGCGCCTACGGCCCCTCCGACCACCACCTCAAACATACAGCAGTCATACACATTCACACGAGGCAAGGTGGGTGAAGTGTCTTGCCCAAGGACACAACAACCATGACACAGGTCTAGACATATGAAAATAAAAATAAAAAAGCTTCTGAAAAAAAAATGTATTTTGCAATGTCATGGTTTTGGCAAACAAAAAAAACAATAGGTAGGATGCAGTTCAAAAAGCAATTCAGTGTATCACTATACTGTACTGAAACAGTTATGAGAAAATTAAAAAAACAGTGTTGTACGGAATGGGGCGGGTGGATTATGAACCCTTTGGATACCGCCTCACGCTTGCGTCTGGTCACATCGCCTCATTGACATCACATGCAATGTCATCCTTTGAGAACCAACAGCGAAAATATTCCTGATATCCAGTCTAAATGACCTAATTATGGAGCTATTGTGTAGTTGGGCTGGACTTTCTGCCCAGGCTCCTATATTGGTAGGTCATGATCTATAACATGGTCCACTATAGTGACCCTGTCTCCGTCTGTTGCCTTCTTTGTCCTCGTCCTCCTACCGCTCTCTCTTGTCCTTTTCCCCAGACTGTTACTGTCTCACAAAAAAATTGTAGTGCTAAGGCTCACACTGATTGGTATTCAATTAGTTTTATTTTGTATATTTCATGTGTGTGATTTTCCAAGTTTGGTTGTGTTTTGTGTTTTAAATAGATGTGTTTTCCCAATGATTGCAGGAGAATTTCATTTTTGAACAATGTGTCTTATGTAAAAAACTGTGTGTAGTGTTTTGCAAGAAGTGTTTTGGAGAATTTCAAACACAGTGCAAAGCACATTTTGTGTTTGTGGGATTGGTGCTTGTGTTTAGGGCATGGTTACCAAAGTCAGAGGTTGTGATGCTTTGGGCCTAGCAACCACTATTAGTGTTTAAGCAATAGGTAAAAACTTTATTATTCTTTCCACTGATTATTTGCTGAAATGTCTAGCCCAAGAGTCACAACAACATTCTAAATTTGAGCCAAGTAAAGTCTAAAGTTCTGATTCCAGAAACAGTGTATAATCCCTATATCTAGTGAGTACTCCCAAGAGTCTAGGGAAAATGAAACATTTAATTTGAGGAAGGCCCTCAAGCTCAAGGGATGCAGCCCACATCTGTCAGTGATAACTCCACTGTACTGCAGCAGGGATCCTTTATACTGTTCCACATGCTACGAGCCGGCTGCAGACGGGACACGGCTGAGCAAAGTCTGCTGCCTGGTAGTCAAACACCATGTTATCTTTGGTGTATTTGTGTTTAGCTTCGAAATCTCAGACTTCAGACTACATCTAGTAGCAGGGAAGTTGTTGCTTCTGTAGGGGTAGAGTGTGTGTGTGTGTGTGTGTGCGCGCGCGTGTGTGTGTGTGTGTGTGTGTCTGTGTGACTTGCCTTCCATTTGGGGACAAAATGGAAGGTAAATAATAACATTTTAGGGTGCAGGCTTGCTTTGAGGTTGGGTTATGTTTAGGTTAAGATTAGGGTTATGGTAAGGGTTAGGCGAGCTTTGGTTAGGGCAAGTATCCAGGAAATGGAGGCTGTTTATGTATGTGTGTGTGTGTGTGTGTGTGTGTGTGTGTGTGTGTGTGTGTGTGTGTGTGCTGTTGGGTCATTTTGACCCCAGAGGACAACAGGTGTTATTAAATTAAATAAAACACCCATAATGTGATCAAAACACTTCAAATTTATATGAATCATCGAAAGCATAGTATTGAACAACCCCTATCATTTAAAAAATATTTTCCCTCCTATTGTACCCCAGTACAATAGGAGGGATAAGTGGTGTACAGTGGGTTGTAGTAAGAGAAAAAGCAGTTTGTTGTAACATAATATGCCATTTTCAGCATGACACTTATATTAACATAAATAAACCGCTTACTTCACCTTTAAGTTTGGTATTGCATTTTATTGGGAAAAAGGAAGTAGCCCATGTGTTTCACTAATGAGACGTCAGCAGCGCCACATGGTGTTCCAGCATCCGTTGCAATTCTTCTATTTGCCCCATCGTAAGCATTGCCAGTGAGTAGTTTTTTATTGTTTAAGATGTGGTTATTTAATTTGGAGGATTATTTATCATCGATGGGCTTTGTTTATGGTTTAATTAGTTATAATACTTCCAATAGGTTTTCATCAGTAGCATATAGCTAACGCTGTTGTATCGCATTATATTTTAGTACATTTCTCATGTAATTCTGTGTACTTATACAGGACATTTATGTTTACATTATTTTGCGTATTGAAACTTGATATGTTTTTAATTTACCTCCTTATGTGGATCAACATCTTCACAAGAGTCTTCATTAAACTTGAAGCTTGAAGGCTACATCTGATGTTATTCATCGAGGGGGTTTGGCTGACTGTATACTTTTATTTAGACAACACCATTAGGAGGAAAACATAATCAATGTGAAGCTTGCAAAATCAGGCTTGTCTCGCCAGACTATCTGTTATCATTACAAACTGCACATGTGCTATGCAAGTAAATAGGCGTAGGTGCAGTACCTAAGGGGTGCAGGGCTTAAATGCATGGATTGAAGTTGAACGCTTGCAGTACAATAACATGTAACATGATGTTTTTTTTTATCATCACCTCGACCTGTGCACTTCCTTCCCATAGTAAAGGGAACACCGCGGAGTAGGAGCCATTGAGATGATCGACTACTTGCCCCGCCACGCCCGCCTCAAGCGATGGGTTATACAAACGGGCGAGTAAGAAGTCTCCCCCGTACTTCTTGCGGAGGCCCTGGCAATCGTACAGTTGGATGGTAACCTTCAGCTGATCCCCTGTGTGCCACTGCCTCCATCCCTTCTGTGGTAGAATGGTAAAGGTGCTGTGAGCCGGATCGCTGGTCTGCTCCAGGGAGGGAGGATGTGGCGACGAGCGGGGACTTTCAGGCCAAGCAATGGACTCTAGTAGGAGGAGTTCCTCTGCAGCGTCCATAGAAGACAGTGGCTGGAAAGTGCAGGATCCTGGTGGCATTTCAGGGTGAGAGGGAGCCATTTTGAACTTCACATCATGCTGAAACAGACAGAGGGGATCGAGAGGGAAATGGCCATGAGGATGCATCAAAAAAGTGTTCCGAAAGAAAATTCAACAAATGCAACAAAAACGCAAAGGAGGAAGGATTGACGGACAGAAGATGATTTTCTCTTCTGAAAAATTAACTGAATTTTTAAGCATACACACTGGAATGAACTCCACTAACTGTATGCTATTTAAATCATCAGGGACTCTTAAGGTCTTATTGCGAAGGCCACTGATGAGGTTAATCCAAGTTAAGGCCATTATACCTCATTGATTTCCCCAAAGGAATGTTAGATAACCCAGTACAGAGAGATGGCGCTAAAGGAAAGTAGATGTTTTAGAAAGAGTTTTAAAGGTGCAGTCAGTGATTTTGGAGAATGCTTGTTGTCAAAATCAGCTTTTGTCCAAATCAGTAAATATCTCCTCAAGATCAGCTGGCGTGTGTGTGTGTGTGTGTGTGTGTGTGTGTGTGTCTAAAAAAAATACTGTTGATACACAGCCTATATCTCTGTACATGGGTATGTCAACAAAAGAGCAACCCACTGTAGCAACAATGCTACCCATAAGCTACTGGTTGGCTTATACTTTGGATTTGATAAGTATTTGGCTTCAACACCTATTTCCATTTTGGCCAGCTTGTTGTCACACTTGCTACAGTAGAACATGACATTTTTGGTTGCTTGTCATTTTTGACGTACTGTCTAGCTCACTCGCTTTTTTTTTGTCCTTTTTAAAAAAAAAACTGCTAGATAAGAGTGTCTGTTCATTATTTAATTTTTATTTTTATTGCCATTTGGACAGCTTGTCTAATTCACACTTTATTTTTTTTATTTTTATTTTTTTTACTTTACTTTACTTACTTTACCTTGCTCTTTTTCATATCCCCAGCCAAACTCTCTAACCCAGGGGTTCTCAACCTTCTGCAAGCTGGGCCCCCCCAAAGCTGGGTCATTGCAGTTGGGCCCCCCCACCGACCCTGACAACCCCCCCCCCCCCCCCCCACACACACACACACCACCCAACACAGATAGATAGATAAATAGATAGATAGATAGATAGATAGATAGATAGATAGATAGATAGATAGATAGATAGATAGATAGATAGATAGATAGATAGATAGATAGATAGATAGATAATCTATTATTGTTATTATCACAAGGGCTAGGCCAGTGTCGCACCTTTGAGTTGAACATTGGGTTTAGGGTTGGGGTCCGGAAATTTCTTATATTTTAACGTTAAATTCTGGTGCACTTTAAAAGCTAATTATGAGATTGTATCAATGAGACACTGAGGAAATGTTTTTTTTAAAAATCTCCTTAGAAGAGAAGAAAATAGTAGCCTAAATAGAACATACACAGAATAAATTTTACAATAGGTATACCTGTTATGAAAAAGCTTCACAAAACAAAGTCTATGATCAATGGGAAACACTGCTGTCTGACAACCCAGTTCAGAGAATGTTTCAACTATTGAGTCTTGGATTTGGAAAGTGGCCAGATTTAGCTCAAAATGCTACCTGTGATTAATGTGCTGTGCAGCCTGAACGCGGAGTTGTGTGTGTCTCAGTGGCGATTCCAGGAAATTTTGACTGGGGGTGGCCAAGGTGGGCCACAGAGTGGGGTGGCCATCCCACCCCTGAATGAATAGCATGTGATATGCTGTACAACCAATTCAAAGATGATTTATAATCCCAAATGCCCAAATCATGTTAGTATCCATTGTAATGTTTGTCAGAAAACTAAACCCCTGAAGGGGGGTCTGGGGCCATCCCCCCCAGAAGATTTTTTTGTGTTTTTAACATGTAATCTAAGCATTCTGGTGCATTCTGGCGAAGATAATAAAGGAAAAAGTCAATATTCATTTCAGTTCAGATGAATAGTAAAATTAGCAAGACAACATAACTTGCTAGCAGCCAGATGCCTAACAACTGGACAGAGGGACGGATGACAACTAGCTTTTGACCAAATATCTTGCTAAAAAAATAAATATTTATTTATGAAATTCTGCCCTAAGAACATGTTACACTTGCTAACTACAAACTTAAATTTTTTTATTCAGATTTCAAAAATCTGCCGGGACACGTGCCCATACACGTGTATGGGTGGCACGCATGTCACAAGCACACTTATGCTGTTTTCAAGACCTTTGCTGACCAGAGACCAGTTCTAGTGGCCACAGTCCTACCATTAATTCAGTACTTGAAAATTGCAAACTGATCTCATATCAGTGGATTGGAGTGTTTGTGTGATGAACTTGGCAACTACCTATCAAAAAAAGTTAAGAAAGAAAAAAATACATATCATCTCTGAACTAGGCTACATATCAGGAAAAAAATTGAAATTACAAAAAAAAAAAAAAAAAAAAAATTAAGATATATATTTTTTTTTCATCCCCCTCGCGCCCCCCCGGTAGAGTGTCCGCGCCCCCCCGGGGGGGCGCGCCCCACCGGTTGTGAACCACTGCTCTAACCGATGGTACCACATGCATTTTTGGCTGGAGGAACGTGATATTTTTGTTGCTTGTCATTTTTGACGTATTGTCTGGCTCACTTGTTTTTTTTTTCCCCTTTCTTATTTTGTATCTTTATTTAAAAACGGCTAGATAAGCTTGTCTGTTCTTTATTTTTTTTTTCTTATTTGTTTTTTTTTTTTTTGTATTTCGAATCTGTTGGGTGAGCACGGTTTGTTTGTTTAGTGTGTTGTCATATTGACAGTTTGCAGAATGGTTCATAGTGTTACTAGCTGCTATGGGGTGAACTGCACAAGACGTATGTGGGAAGCTAGCACAAGTCTGTAAGTCAAGGCTTGGAATGTCTGTTGTGAGACTAGTAAAGGTCTCCAGGGGTTTGCTGTTTAGAGCAAAATATGGGGTGGGTTCTGGGTGGGATGGGGTGGTGTTAACCGGGGGTTTAGCTGATAAGTTATCACCTGCTGTGTTTTCAGTAATTTGTGTTTTTTTTTTTTTTTTTCTCCCTCTGTATTTTGCTACTCTTTTTCTTATCGGAGTAACTCTTTCTATTCTCATTATAACTGAGCTAGATGAAGGGCAATCTTAATTTAATTAGTTGGAATGTCAAAGGTCTAAATCAACAGGTAAAAAGGGGCAAGGTCTTAACCCACCTAAAACGGCTCAGGGCTGGAATAGTTTTTCTTCAAGAAACCCACTTACATGACTCTGACCATGGGCGATTAAGTAAATGCTGGCGTGGACAATTTTTTCATTCTAATTTCAGGGCTAAGGCTAGGGGCACAGCTATCCTTATTGATAGTAATATTCCTTTTGAATCCTCAAACGTTATATCAGATAAAAATGGACGTTTTATTATTGTTTCAGGCAAACTTTACAATAAGTCTGTCATCTTGGCTAACGTCTACGCGCCTAACGCCAATGATGTAGAATTCTTTGAGAGATTTTTTTCTCAACTCCCCGATCTTAATTCTCATTCTCTTATTCTTGGTGGGGATTTTGATTGTTATCTAGATCCAGTCTTAGATCGCTCTTCCCCCAAACCTGTCACTCTTAGCAGATCTGCAGGTTATATCAAATCATTTCTTGCTGATTACAGCCTCTCTGATCCATACAGGTTTTTATACCCCACAGGAAGAGAATATTCATTCTTTTCACATGTCCACCACACTTACACCCGAATTGATTATTTTTTTGTTGATAATTCATTGATGTCAGACCTAAAGTCATGTAGTTACGAAAGTATTGTGATCTCTGATCACGCTCCTCTGCTCCTTCAACTGGCTTTCTCTGACGTTGAGTATATAAGAAGGCAGTGGAGACTGGATCCATTGTTGCTCACAGATGAGAGTTTTCTTTCACACATCTCTACACATATTAAAACTTTTTTGAGTATAAATAAAACACCAGATGTGTCCAATGCAACAATTTGGGAAGCTCTGAAAGCCTATTTGAGAGGTGAAATTATATCATTCGCAGCATACAAAAATAAGTGTACAAAACAGAAACAAACTGAAATTGCTGATCAGATTCTGAACATAGACAGACAATATGCTAATTCACCTTCATCTGAACTTTACAAAGAACGTTTAAAACTTCAGACAGAATTCAACCTTCTTTCCTCTCGTCAAGTTGCTGACTAGTTGCTTAGGAGCAGAAGTACTTTTTACGAGCATGGTGACAAGATTGGTAAACTCCTGGCCAATCAACTGCGCGGATTTAGAGCGAAGCAACTCATCCCTGGAATAAGGACAGACAGTGGGTGTACAACATCAGATCAGAAATTGATAAACGAAAAGTTCAAAACATTCTATTCAAATGTGTATAGTTCAGATTGTCCAGTAGACATAACGGTGATGGAAACCTTTTTCAGTAACCTAAACATGCCTTCCCTTTCTCAAGACCTGAGACATAGCCTTGAGGCACCTATTACTCAGAGGGAAATTAATGCAGCAATAACATCTATGCAATCAGGCAAATCTCCTGGTCCAGACGGACTTCCATCTGACTTTTTTAAGAAATGTTCAGCCGAATTGTCGCCTTTTTTATGTTCAGTATTCTCAGACTCATTTGACTCAGGTAAACTCCCGCCTTCGTTCTATCAGGCCTGTATTTCCCTGTTGTTAAAAAAGGATAAAGATCCTCTAGATTGTGCATCACACCGACCAATTTCACTATTAAATACAGATGTGAAGATACTTGCTAAAATTCTCGCCCACAGATTGGAGGATGTTCTCCCCTCTATCATATCCCCCGAACAAACTGGGTTTATAAAGGGACGCCAATCATTTTATAATATCCGCCGGCTAATGAACATTTTATATTCCCCCAGAAATATTGAATCAGAATGCCTCGCTTCTATGGATGCTGAAAAAGCATTTGATAGAGTAGAATGGAATTATTTGTTTTTCACCCTTGAAAAATTCGGTTTGCGTCCTGTTTTCACTTCTTGGGTTAAATTATTATATGCATGCCCTTCTGCCTCAGTATTAACTTGCCATGTGAGACAGCCCACCTTCGATGAGGTTGTGGTATCCCACTTTAATGTGCTATCAGTAGTTTACAATAAAAAAGCAAATAGGGCTTGCTATTTGACATGCCACTGTATTTGTGGTTAATGCACAATGGGTAAGGTACACTTCAGAACAATTATACTGATATTTACAGTGAATAAACAACAGAGCTGGTAACAGGATGGGAAAAACTAGTTACACAATTTAACCACATGCAGCTTTTTCAGAGCCATAGTTTTCTAATTTCTTATGTTTTGACCCTCCAGCAATTTAGCTTTCTGTAAAATTGGACAGTAGTCAAAGTGTATTCTACTTGAAATACAGCAAAACCTCAAATCATAGTGTGTTTACCTTTGCAATGTTGAGTGTAAACTTAGCGCCCCCTATAATATGTTATCAGCACACACCCCCACAGCCAGGTGGGCATGTTTTTAGTGCTGCTTCTGTAATAAAAATTGAGAGCTGCTGTGTCAGAATGAAATGCCAAACATGCAGTACTATCCACAATTCTTTTTATTTTGAATGGGACTGTTAATCATTTTCATTAATCAGTAACAACTGATCAAATATAAGATTTTTAAATTGATGACCCAATGAAAACCTAATACTGTAACCATGTCAAATTGCAATAGAATATTACATATGGGTAAGAGACAAAGTCCTTTGGGACCCAAAAGTCATGCAGATATTTGTATTGACCGTTGATGTGTAGAATTAAGTATAAAAATGGTCCCTTGATTTCAAAGCAAACTGGGAAGAATTATTGTTAGACTTTGTTTAGGTTCAGCAGTTGGCCTGTTGGCAAGACCTTTTAGAACCTCAGTCTTCCGAACCACATCTCCAATTCTCGATGCAGGGCCAATCCATGGCACAAAATGGGAATGGGACAACTCCTCCGAGTATGGGTTGTGGGTTTTCAACTCTAGAACAGAGGCAAATAAATGTTTTGTTTGTTGTCAGTTTACATTTAAACAATCATTTCACAGGCCTTAATTCACAACGTTGTACAATAACAAACCTTCGCAGATTCCACTTGCTATAATTTCTTTCTCAAGGCGGTCCCATTTTGCCTTGATGTTGATGGATAGATCCTCATCCTTTACGTCGTTGGTATTAGGTCTCTTCATCAGACTCACTAGTGGTAAAATAGTCAATAGTAGGGCCGTCAGAGGGATGGAGAAAACATGGTGTAAGGTGGGAGGAAAAGGGGGAAGATTTTAGTAAATGTGTCCTGTAGTTAAGTAGAAAAATTGTTATAGTATTGAGTGTTTCACAGTGCAATTTACTAGAAACAAATCTTCCATAGTTGAAAATTATTTGAACAGAAACTAAATTGCGCTGTTAAAAAACCCCAAATGAAACTAGTTTGTAACCCTTTACTAAAAAAAAAAATCAATATTTTTTAAAGCCACTACAATTCTAATTCTCTTTTTCAAACCACAAATACAAATTTCATCAAATGTATATTAAGTATTCACATACCAGGCACGTCGAAAGACAACTTCCAGTTAGCATCCGATATTGCTATTGGAGGGTTGTGGCCACATCTGTAGCAGAAGAAGTCATACGTGTAAGCTGTCAATGCAGAATAGTGGAAAAAAGCCCTCCGTATGGTGTTGTGGTGGATAGTGACGTTGAGCTGATGTTCCATAGCACTGATGAACCGTCCAATCGCAGTGTGGCTCTGTTAAAGGATTATTCCCCCGGTAGAAACATGAAGGTATATTGAACTTTATACTCGTATATAGTATAAATGTGCAACAATTTTAGAAATCGGTTCATCCTAGCCTGAGAAAAGGCAAAAAGAGTGTTTTTATGGTCTCTCTGGCTGTCTCTAGCTCTAAAGTCAGAAATCCTCCTACTACCACAATGCACTGCGCTTGCAGTCCTCCTAGGCCCCACCCACATTTCCCTTGTAGTCTCGTCCATTGGGTCTCGTCTAGTCTCGCAAAGCCAGACCAAACTACAGCAAGTAGTATGGTCTGGAAGCACTCCCTTTAGAGCCGTCTATTCGGGGGGAAACTGGGCTGGCCTGTTTTTATTTCTTTGAACCAATCACAATCATCTACGGCGGGGCTAACCCCGGGAAGCAGCCAATGGAGGCGTAGCGTTGTTTGACGACGCCAGCGCTTAATAGACGCTGGCGGAAGTGGTCAAGCCAGACTAGTTTCCGGTTTCACTGTAAAATGGAGGGAAGGAAACGCGCACTCGGCTAAGTTTGCTACAGTTTCAAGATAGTTTTTCAAATGCCTGCTGCTAGGCCCACATGCTGCGCGCTATCAACAAAACTAGCCTAGCTTCAAACCGGAGGTCTCTGAAACTGGGGCTGTGTCTTGATTCAGGGGTTGCGGTCTTGGAACCGGCCTCGTAGGCTGCATTTGAAGACCGATTGCGTCATAGCGGCGCGCAAAGGCTGTCCCATTTGCAAGGCTCCTCGCAAGGCTCCTCATATGCGGTCGTGAAATGCAGCCTTCGTTTCACGGTTTTGAAGCAGTTTTGAAGGCTGCATCAGATGTATCCTTCGTGGCCCAACATATCCCATGATTCATTGCGTTTTTTTCAGAGATGGCATACAATAAAATAAAAATTAACAAAACAGCAACGTGTTGCTCCATCTTCTTAACTTTTATCTTCCTTTCTTTTTTCTTGTACTTTTTTTTCTTTTCGTCTGGTAGGCAACTTCTTTTTCTTTTTTCCTCCATTGACAGGGCTGTCTCCGTTGGCAGCAATCAGGGTTGCTAGGCAGCACAGGAGCGGCGAGTCGTCACGCAAGGTAACGGCTTGTTACGTAAACCGGAAATGCTCGTAAACCGAGACCTGCGGAGACCGTCTCGTTTAACAAGGCTCGTTGGCCTTAAAACCGGCCTTAAAATCGGCCTTCATAGGCTATAGCCTTCATAGACCGCGAGACTGCGTCCTACCAAGTGCGTGGTCTCTGAATCAAGACACAGCCTAAATATGCTGGGCAAGAAGAGGAAACTCTGGACGGGAGGACGTATGCGGACCGGGACCCTGTCCTACAGAGATACTAATGCACCACCTCCTGCAGAACGCACTCGCGTACAGGTAAGACTTTCAACCTATTATTAATACATTGCTGTTCACACAGTATGCAATTATAGCTGCTGTCAGGGGGGGGGATTGCTAAACTGTTTCAGAAAAACTAATGTAACAACCGTTTGTGTGTTTGTAAAGCAATAAAGAAAAAAGTTTTCATCTGCTATCATTTTCAGTGAGTGCTCAAAGCTAACGTTTCACTTATGGTCCTAAATGTTGTATTTTATGGTGAACTTTCAGAATCCGATGTCTACACCCTACATGTCAGCTTTGATAGTGGGGTATAAAGTTGATCAATGGCTGTTGTTATTAGAATTATTAAAAACCAAGTGTTTGTAATAAAAGAATTTGAGTCAAGGCAGGCTTCAGAGCAGGTGAAATTTACTTGCGGACAGCAGCAAGGGAATCAACAATGTATCTGGTTTGGTACATGGTTGAATACAAAGAAATGAACAGTGTACATGGGATTATATGCAAGAGAAGGTGGTGTGTGCGCAAACACACACTAAGTTTGGTGTGTCCAGCCCTTGTTTTGCTGGCGAAAGCAGAAATGTTTTTAATTAGGCAGATATTCCCAGAAATTCATCTCAGCTGGTGTTATCCTTCATACAATGTCTGATAACAGAATAAAGGGAGTCATTTCTCCTCAACTACTGTGCACATGAATGCGTCATACCTCTGTATGTGCCAAAATCTTATTAGGCAGTTTCTTCTTCAAGGCTAAACAGCAACTTTTGTCTTAGCAAAACACTTTGGGGCTGTTAGTTTACTGGGACAAAGTTCAACAGCCAGAAAGCATGTATTGTGCATTAAAATATTATACAATTATAAGGCAAATTAAATTTCGTTAACAGCTGTCTCCCACTGAACTGCAACCAGTGCCCACATCAAAGCCTCTTTCAGTGAGCTTCACAGAGAGGATAACAGCCCCCTACATCAAATTCAGCAGCAATACTAATACTAATGCTAATACTATGTCCTCACACCTCTAGACCTATTGTAAAATGTTTTGTTCATAGCTCATCCTTTATATCTTATCTTTATCATGTTCGTATATTGGACGTTTGACTTTTAAGAATTGTCTCATTGTGTGTTACCTGGTTTCTATAGCATTGATTTGCCACAAGATTTTGCTTTGTAAACAATAAAATATCGTATGTTGTTGTACCTTACCTTGGGCTCCTGCCTACACCATGGACCTATAAGGTCTACACCCATGTTCACCACTACAGACTTGTTGGTTGGAGGCTGAACAATAGTAACTGCTTTTGATGCACAGATTACTGTGTCATATTGTTTTTAATCTACAATCTATGAGGTAAATGTTATAAAATCACAATGATGCAAGGTAGGTTCATCATACTGACAGGATCACAGGAAAAAACAGATAAACCAGAAAAATAACTAAGCTATCAGTCAGTGCGGTTACATGGCACAACTAGATTGGATTATCACATATATCGAACAAGACACTCGAACGGACCGTGTCACTTGTCTGAGTATACATGGCCTTTCAGAAATCGGATAAATGTCCGATGCATGGCTGTCTCCACTATGCTAGGTGGCGCTGTAGCCCTTTCGACCATGCTTTCAACAAGTGGTTTTAGAGCCACGTCCGCTTTTCTTCCGTCAACAACCCATGGTGTAGCCTATCACGCGCAGGCACACAAGCACAGAACGAGAAGTCCGATATGAGATGTCCGATCCCTGTTTACATGCAGAGAGAAAGCCGACAATGAACAAATTATCTAGGTGATCTAATCCGACTTCTCTTGTCCGTTATTGTGCCGATTTGTGTCCGAAGTAGATCGGATAAAGGTGTTTACATGCAGGTTAAAAGTCCTGTTGAGGTCTTATTCGTTTAGTTATCCGATTATGAGTCTGCATGTAAATGCACTGAGTGTTGCTTCCAAAGCTAGCCAGAATATATTAAAATGAAGTACTTCAGGTCACATTTCTATATTGATAGCATAAAAAAACATTTGCTTATTTATTGAATACAGTAGCTCAGCATCTGAAGATTGTCCTCAACCTTTTTCCGCAGTTGAAATTTGTATTTCTCTAATAGTACTCCAGTTGAACAGCACTCTGGTTAGTAGACAAACCACATCAACCAACTTGAGTTCAAAGTTTTAATTGCAAAAATATGAACAACTATTTATAAAAGTAAAATGTGTAGTGTGTTGGTTCAGGTCATTCTGGTCACAGCTGCTCGATCTTGTTTCTTGAAAGCCACGGTACTGCTCCTCAGGTGCATAGTCAGGTGCTGGGTCTCTCTCTTTGCAGGATTCACGCCAGGAAACTGCATGAATCGGCGATATTATCTATAAAACACTGAGCAAAACATTAGTAAGACAAGCTCATTTTAGCCTGCAGTAGCTCGCATACATGAAAAAGAACTGCAAGGTTACTTCACGTTGGCTTTGCTGCCCATGTTACCAACCACAGGAAAACGTAGTGCCAATAAGACATTTTAGAACATGATTCAAAACTTTAATAATAAGATATAACACTTGTGCCGTGTTTACGCCCGGGTCACATCCTACGTACATGTGCAGTGTATCTAGCTCCTCCCCCCCCACACACACACACAGCCATTGTCTCACTGCTGCAGCGCTGCTTTTACCTGCCTGTTACATGAGTTTTTCTTTGATAATTCACATTAATAAAGCGCTGTGTGGCTGCTCTGATCTGCTAACACAAGCGCCAGGTGAAAAAAGAAAGTCAGGCTCAAACGCAAGATGTGTGGCGGAGAATGAGTAAAAATAAAAACTTACTGTGTTGTGGTTGACGTCCGTCTCTCCCCGCGGCCTGTGGCTGGCGCCTCCAGTTCACCGTGTCAATACTGAAATATGTCTCCAGGGTCCCTCTGTCCATAATTGCTGCAAAGCTACAGTGAAGTTTCTAACAGTGAACGCCGGGAACACACCAGGCACAGCGGCTGGAGCTCCTCTTCCTCCTTACGACTATCACCTCTCTTCCTCGCTGTAATCCGGTTTATACAGGTAGACACGAATGTCCGTTCACTGCAGTTAACATTAAAAATCCCCTTCAGGCGTTACAAATGGAAAATGTCCTTGTGCCATCATGGTCGGAGTTTCTCGGGAGTCGGCTTCTCTCTAAGCGGGGGAGAAACATGGCGGACGTTATTGGTGGGCATAAAAATGTGCGGAACTAAAGGCCTGTAGTCCTCGGGCCCTCTGGCACGCAAACCAAGTTTCCAATGGTCATCCATTGTAAATGTGGGGTGTGGAATATCAGGACAGCTGGGCCAAGGGAAGACTGAGTCAAGACAAACCTCTTTCCTTATATTATAATAGCCATTTTATAATGATGGAAAGCAGGTTCTGTATCGGTGAAGTATTCCTTTAAGGACACAAATAAGTTCTTATATTATTCACAGAACATTACATCTTTGTGTCTTGTCATAAAAAGTCAGAAAGTTGATATTACCTTAAGTAAATTGGTCATGAATGAACATATCTGAAGTGTAAGAAACACTCTGTTGTTGTAATTGTGAAATCCTGTCAAGTAATTCTGACATCTGACAGGTGATCTGCAGACGGGACAAGTTTTGATGTAGACATGGATATCTAAATGGAAAGAAAAGTACGTATTTAAAAAAGTATATATCTTAAATTGTTAGGGTAGTGGCAGGCAGGCAGGCAAGTAGGACCCAAATGCAGACTTTTAAAGTTTTAAAATATTCAGATGGTCACAGTATAGCATAAGACATAGCCTGGCCAATATCCACAAATGTATACTGGACAGATATACAATATTATACTTTGGTCAAGCTACTTTTGTTATTTTCCTCGTGACATCGTAGTAATCCAAATAATGTGTAATAGAAAAAGAAAATAGAACAAAATATATTTAAAACAACAATTTAAGCAGGCAAACCTTTGTGAACTGCAAGTATCCCATATATTGTTCCCTTTTTGGTTACAAGTTTCTCCCCCGATAGATCAGGTGGCGTAGGACCTGGGCAGTAGGGACACTTGGTTTCCTCTGGAGTGAACCTTTCATGGACAATTGGTGCAGTGTTCTTTAGCTCCTCTGGGAGTGTGGGAGGAATTATTTTTGTACGCCACATGTACTCGACCATCTTTTGGATTTGGACTGAACTGATATGTTCTTGCCTTTTGCGCCCCTTGGATGGCTCCATGTCTTCCCCGTACAAATCGTCATCCGTGTCACTGCTGCTGCAACCCATATCTTTCTCACTCTTGTAATAGATGCCATCTTTCCTGATAGGTCCAGCACATTGACAAAAGGATGTGAATACAACTCCTTTTGTTTGTACATCTGCAGCGACGAGTCCATTTTCCGGTTCTGGTGTCCAATGTGACTCTTGTCCTACCAAAAGTACACCAGCCGTCTATTTTTCCTGTGTATACTGAGAAATGAACTCTTAGACCTGAGTAGCCGTGTTCATCATAAAATACTGGAAATACACTAACAGTTCCCTCTTGTTTGGCCTTGTCATTCAACCTTGTGCATTCATCTCTGGTTGATCCAAAAATCAAACCTTTGTCGAACATCTCCCGAATGGAAGGAGTCTTAAGCAGTGGACGTGGTTCATGGGGCTTGAAGTGTTTCACCCTTTCAAGGTGGAAACATTCCCTGCCTGTAGCCACGGTCATAAATTCTCTGCAGCCCGCTGCTTCACAATCTATGACCTGATTGCTAAAGGACTTGCAGATATGTACAATTGAACGTGGTCCTGATTTGTCCTTTGCAGTAATAAAAATTCCTTTTGCGTTGTCTACCTGCTCTGCTGTGTTACGTGGCCTGATGTATGGATTTATGTGTAGGGCATCTGAGTCTGAAAATAAATTAATTGCAGTTTTGGCCAACCCTCTATGCAGTTCGGTCAGATTTTCTTCCAGACTGTGGAACCATTGGCGATCATGTCTGTATGCTTGGCACTGAATATTGTGAAAGGCTGTGTATTTTTTACTCTGTGTTTGTGTATTTGTTTATGTTGTTTGTGTTGATATGGATCCCCCTGGGTCTGAAATAAAGAATTATATATACCATGAAGATTGGTTCTGAGAATTTAGCATGTTTTTCTTGTTCGTGCTTTCTTAAAGTAGCCGATGTGGAAAAGCACACTTTACATGAGGGACACGGAAAGGATTTTTTCTTCTGTTTAACAGAATCCACAGCTTTCTCCTTTGTACTTATTTCTGGAGAAAAGGGGGACAAATAAATTACAGTATACTGTATATGGTGCATCATTTCTTTTCATAATATGTCATGTTATGGCTGTAGGCTTGTAAAAATATCTAAAGTGTGAACACTTTGTAAAGCACATCTAATATTCAGTTAAATATTTGTCTGAACCAAAAATATTCCAAACCTCACCATTTTCTCTTTGCAATGCAAATACATACGTTTAGCGCTTAAGTCAACTGCATGGATTATAAAGTTTCCCTTTCAGGAACACTTAAATATTATCTAATGTTAAAAGTAAACATACCTTCAAGGAATTTGTTTTCCTGCAGAGTCAACCCTGTCCATTGAGAAAAAGAATAAACATACTTTATCTGCAAAACACTTCAGTAGTTTAACTAGACACTTTTTAAAGAGTAAACAGGGGACCTAAACAGAGGAGACACATAAAGCAATGCCATTGACTACGTTTACATGCACAGCAATACTGTTATGGTGAGGCAGACAGGCAGGCAAGCAGGACCCAAATGCAGAACGTAAAAAGTAAAGGGTAGTTTATTTAGGCTAAAAATATTACAAAAACTCCCAAGGCCAAAAGGCAAAAAAAACACAGAGAGCGCAGTAGTGATGGCAGTCTGACACTGAAGCTTCGATACGTGCTTCAAACCCTGATCTACAATTCCCAAGAAGCACTGCTTCGAAGCTTGCTTCAGTACGAAAAGAAATCACGTGACATATGACGTCCGAAGCAGCAACTGCTTCGTTGCCTGAATCACTTGACTGGTCCGCGGCTCGGTGGAGAAGCTTTGAGCTATAAAAGAAACCGGCTCAATCCATAAGCCGTTGAAAAACTAAGGCAGCCTACCTCAATACAAATCTCTGAGTGTTCCCCATCCCACATAATTAAGAGTTAGGCTACTCAAGCACACCCAACCAACCTTGCCCAAAGCCAGCCGGTCACCGCGGCACAGCCTAATTATTTAATGGAAAAAAGTATCACACAATCGGCGCTACAACCGTTTTCGGGAGTTGTGTCCAATATGTAATAAAACTGTTAGAAATGTCAATTAGATTAGGCTAGGGGATAACACACCGACTGAGGTGTGGAGGTCTAGGGTTCGAATCCCGGTCGGTGGCAGAGGCCATTATATTGTAGGTTTTTATAAAATGCTGTTTCAATTATATCCTAGCCTAAATCAGTTAGCCTATTTGGACATGGGCTAGACATCTGTATTTTGATCAATCTTTATTCGTGAATAGATCATGATATTGAGTATTTGGGTTTGTGGGGTGTGTGTGTGCGTCAAATAATTTTAAAAGCAGGGATACTTTGAATCCACTGCAGCCTCGAACTTCGCCAGCAGAGGTCACTGTCACTGAAGCTTCGAGTAATGAACCTATTTTCGAAACATTGGCTCAACTGGTTCAATGCTTCATACAAGCTTCATTTGCCCATCACTAGAGCGCAGTACACAAGAAACACGGGACGAGACTCACCAACAACAACAGGACAAACCATAATGCACAGACAAGGAACAAAGGAACTCAAGGAGTATATATACAAGACATAACGAGACACAGGTGTAACACATTAGGGGAGGGAGCAGTAATCAAACACGAGGGAAGCTTGACAGGACATGGGGAGGAACAAGACAGGACAACCAAAATAAAACAGGAAACCACCAAAACAAGACAGGACAAAGACAGACCATGACAAATACTCCGTTATTAACCCGGTTAAGTTCATATTCAAAATAAGACATCACCATGTAAACAGCAGTTCTTGCTCACCTTAATCAGAATAAGCTCATATTCAGAATAAGCCCTAAACAGGTTAAGATCTCAAGCACAATATTGTGGCATGTATACACCTTAATCAGAATAAATATTCGAATTGCTGTTTTTGCTGCAGTTTGCAACCCATGCCCTGGTTTATGGCTGTTAAACTAGAGTGTGTAAACTAGCAACACGGCCCCTTGAAAGAAGAGGTGTAATTTTTGGGAATATGAAACAATGCCAGACACAAGTTCATTTTCCATGGGTGGGACAGGAATTATAACCGGAAAAAAATACGCTGACATGTAAATGGAAATATCCCGAAGCTGCTGCACATGTAAACACCTTATTTGATTATTGTCTTAACCGGAATATGGACTTTACCATGGCTTTTCAGGTGATTTTCGAAACTATGTTTCCTCTGAATTGTTGATTTGCACCTGGGACAGTGCCAGTGACGTCTCCCTGCCGGTTTGACTTGACAGTGACATGGTATGCAAAAATGATCTATGGAAAAAACAAATTAAGAATTGTAAATTAAAAAACATGGCCAAGAATAAGAACTTAACTTCATAACGACGGGGTATTAGGGCAACTTAAAAGAAAAAGAAAAAAAAGAGACTGAGAAATAAACTGGGTCTATTGAGAAGAAAATAACACTAAGTATTTTTTTATTTTCTTATTTTTTTCTCCACAGTGACCCTAATACGTCGTCGTACTTGACAGTATTTGCCGACATTTGCTTGCATTTTGATAGAATGCTCAGTTGTACTTACCATCGTTGTCCTCCCTGAAGCACAGGGAATACTTAAGGTGCACTGTATTCAGATGGTGTTTGGTTGCCACTGTCTGTGGTTGACTGTACTGGCAAGCACTGTCCTCTTTCTTATAAAACTCCTCCAAGGTGGAGAAAGCCGTATTGACCTCTAAATAGTACAAAAAATTATTATTATTTTGATACTAACACAACCTTAAATACAAAACCGAATAGCTCAAACCGTAAAAAATATTGACAGTGAGTAACGCATACAATAGGCTACGTGCTATAGGCCTTACATACCCTGCAGCCATTGCCATCCGTTCAATTGTCCACTTTCAGCTATAAAAGCAAAATCATCTGGCCTATCATTTTGATAAGCATAACATTGTTCTTATTTTGAAAGCTTAACTTTTCAGTCAAAAATGTATATGCAAATATTTTTGGGGGATCAATTACTTTGATAAGTCGTCGAGCTTTTGTTTTTGGGCAATGAAACTTCTTCATTGACCCAAGCCTAAACGTTGGTCGTTAAACTCGGTACTGCGCATGCGCAAACGCAACTGTATGATGTAAATTTCAATAGCGGGAATATTTTTCTAATTAGGCCTATGTACCAATATATGATGACTGTGTGTGTGTGTGTGTGTGCGTGTGTGATTGTTTGTGTGTGTTTGAGTGTAAGTCAGTAAGCTACCTATAAGCAGGTAGGTTTTTGCTTAATTCCGGAGACAAAAGTTTAAAAAATAGGCTACAATAAATATGCAGATCAGGCTACATGTTCAATATAGGTGTATTATTTATTTTGATGCAGTCTTTTATTTGATTGCTTTAATATAATACAGTAAATTCCAGTGTAATATGCTTAAGTTACTTTGGAGCAACAGCTCCAGACAAGCCAATGACCACTGTCTGGTCCGTGCCAGTAGCTTGGAGCGCATGACCAGTTGTATGTGGTCTTGGAGCCTCAAATCTATCGCACCAAATTCCCTTACAATAAATATTAAGATTGTGCCAAACTGATTTTGATTATTATTGCTACACAACCATCAATCATACATAGAAATACACTCTCTATTCACCCATAGTTTATCTCGTGCTCACGCTCACACAGACTCTATCTCACTCTCTCTCACACACATACACACACACACAATTCTAATTCCACTCACAATGAGTGATGTCTTATTTGTATGAATTATTAAGTGATATGACAACTGTTTTGTATGTTCTGAGGTATATAACAGGGTTTTTCGTGGCTCAGAATGGGCCTTTGGGGGGACAGTACAAGGACAAACTTTTTTTGGGTTCGCGACTATGTGCAACAGTAAAGGTAAAACATTGTTGTATTTTAAGAAGGGTGTGGGGTTGGGAGAGGGCAGTTTCTGTCCAGCTACAGAGCATTTAGGTTAGCCTGTCAATCGCTGTGTTACCATGGAGCTCACTGACTGATAACATCACAATATGAAGTCAAAGTAGGCCTACTAATAATGACTAGGCCTACCTATTTAATACTTTAATTGTTTGTAATTGATCTAAACCATGGACATTGCAAGAAGGTAGGGCTGCTCGATTATGAAAAAATCATAACCATGATTATTTTGATTGACATTGTGTAATCATGATTATCAAAGACAGTTAATCATTGATTTAAGAACATCATGCATTTATTTAAACCAGGTTGTTTCTATTTACACCATGACTTTGGACTTTAAACAAAGGCCTAATTGAACTGAAAACAAAGAAAATAGAAATAGGCTAAATAAGTGAAACATATTTTTAATAATTGAATAAAACAAATATGTCAAATTAAAAATAACTCGTTGCAAATGGTGTTGATAGGGCATGTATTTTGCTAACAGGGATGTGAGGGTATCATTTATTTATGTCTAAAGGAGCTGGCTGGATATTGTACAGTGTTAACTGACACACAGATACACACACACTTGTGTACTGTTTTTACCATGCCAGCTGTTGTTCCTGGGTGAGTGTACCCGTGACAAAGGCGTTAAGAAAAACTATATTAAAATAGCATTCTTTGCACTGATGGTCTCGTTTGCTGTTACATGTAATTTATGATCATCAGAAATATAAAAAAGTTCCTTGCAGCAACTTCAAGTAATTTGGATTATTAATACAATACAGCGTAAAAAATGAAATTGAGAATAACATGCTGTCTCTGACAGGGGATCAAACTCTTGATCTACCGTCAGTAAGTCAGAAGTGCTGCCCACTTAGCCTTTAGCTATGCAGCCATAGGGATTTTTGGAGTTTTGTGTGTGTTCCCTCTCCCTCTTCCCTCTTCCACTGATTGGTTGAGCAGGTGTGTGAGTCACTCAATCAAACTCAGGTGTTCACAATCAGGGAACTGGATAAAAGCAGGTTTAACCTTCTCCTGCTTTTACTGTGGTAGAAAAAATACTTTGGGATGTCCTGATTCTTGTGTACAGATTTAGCATGTTTAAAGGTGCAGTGTGTTATATGACATCATCAAGAAAGTTCTAGAATGCAATGCTCCCCAGGTAACCCCACCCCTTTTTAAATAATAACAGAAGCTACAGTGGCCTTCAAGGACAAGAACAATTCTAAATTCTAAACAATGCACCTGATGACATTACAACCATGACGCTTCCAATATGGATTCCTCCATAAAACCTACCTGCTCAATGTACAAAATGTAATATTAATATTTGTAATTCTCCGCTCAGGAGGATGATTCAGATTATTGGCAGAGGTGATTTTACACATTTATGAATGAGGACATATTTATGAATGAGGATATTGATTTTAGCTAATAAATTATTTCAAATGTTACACAGTGTCCCTTTAACTTCATAAGTTTTCGGGCCCGGAGATGGCAGAATGGATCATGTCGCTAATGGAAATGACATGTTTATTATACTATAACGTAGCCTATAATTTGTCTGCAAGTCCTGTCTGGAGGGGGTGTAGGTATGTCTCATGTCTACACTGTTGTTGCCTGTATGTTCTGTATGTTATAAATTAATACAAATTTGATTAAAAATAAATAAATTAAAAGTACACAGTGAAAATACAGTAGGCAGGCACACAATTGGGACATACTTTAATTTAATTTATTTTTTCATGAACTTGTCTCATATATATCATTCTGGTTTTTACTTAGAGGCTCAGTCGATGTAACATAACTTCAGGTAGATAATAGGTCAGAATTGCCTTAAAAGAAAACTGCTGATTTCCACATTAAAAATCACGACCCAGATGTAAGTAGGGCATTTCTCAGCATGCTGCATCTGTCCACATGTATTGTGACATCCTGAATCTTTTTCTGCCATAGAGACAGTGCATGAAATAGGCCACGCCCATCGTGGGGAAAACCGTTGAACACCGTTCCATTCACTTTGTATTGAAGGAGACCTGTCTTCTCCAAACAAACTTAATTAAAACTTAATCAAACATCCATTTAACAAAAAAACTTTACTTTCTTTAAAGCCACAACTCTTGTCTGTCTATACGAGCTGTTTTTGTGAAAAATTATTGAGTAATTTTCAATATTGAGGTGCTTTTTCCCGTCCGACCTGGCGAGGATGGAGTATACGTGAGGGTTAGCCTACAGCAGAAGGCTAACATTAGCCTAGCATACAGCATACATTAGTTAAGAGTTTTGTCTCGATATTGAAAATTACTAAATGTTTCACAAAAACAGCTCGTATAGACAGACTAGAGTCGTGGCTTTAAAGAAAGTAACGTTTATTTGTGAAAGGCATGTCATATTAAGTTTGTTTGAAGAATACTGTGTCGTTCAATATAAAGTGAATGGAGCGCTGTGCATTGTTTTCCCCCACGATGGGCGTGGCCTCCGATTATGATGCGTTCCGCTCTGTCTCTATGGGCTGTTTTGCTACGTGTCTGTGTGTGGTTGAACGAACTGTTATATAAGTATGAGTGTATGGAAGGAGCCATTTTTTTTTTTAAATCCTACCAAGCAATTATGAAAGACAGGTGGATCTTTGGCGTTTTACATTCTTATACAGATGAAAGGGTAATTACTCTGAGGCGATGACAGTTTGAGTGTTTAAGTTACACCTGTGCTATTTGTACAATTCCAGGAACCCAATGAGACACAATGTGCAAATCTTCCTCTGAGCTAAGAGTCACATACCAAACATACAGCACTTTGTTACCGCTCAAAAAGCACACGTGAATGTGTCGGTATTTAGAGTGCACCTGTGCTGGGGCCTCATATTTATATTAAAAACAAATATAATATATATGTATATATATATATTTTTTTTGCACATAATATTAAGCGCATATACAGTGCCACAGTGTAGCGGTCTCAAGCAGTTCACAACGCCCCTCGAGTCAGTGCTTAGAACACTAGTCCATTGTTGACTTGACTTTTTTTTTGTTATTCTCAATTTATCTCAGATGTTGTTGGTTGTTCTTGTCATGCCCGCTAATGTGTGCGCACGTTTGCAGATATTCAATAGATCAGTTTTTAATGTAGCCTATTCCACAATTGTATATTATCTAGACACTTTCTTTAAAAAGGTTTTTTGTATATCATTCTGTATGACCAATACCATTTATGAATTGTCATGTTTTCAATGCAGTTGCACCATTGTTCGGTTAAAATACATTTAATTGGGCCGCTCCGGTGGCGTAGTGGATAGAGCGTGTACCATATTGGCTCCGGCCTTCATTGCAGTGGTTGCCGGTTCAAATCCGACCCGTGGACCTTTACTGCAGGTCATCCCTCCTCTCTCTCTGTCTCCCCATTTCAACTCTAATAAAGCTTGAAAATGCCAAAAAATTATCTTAAAAATAAAATAAAAATGCATTTCATTATGCACTGATTTTATACCTTTTGTAAACTTTGCAGGTGGGAGTGTAGGTTGTGTCATTGGTCGGAGTAGACCCTATGAACCCTTAGAATATGTGAACGTCCCAGTTACATGTCACATAACGTACATAGCCTATAGCCTTTGGGTCTGCTTCAAGCACATCTTTTTGTTGGTATGTTTAGGGTGTGTGGGAACGTCTGCACTCAAAAACACATCCAGCTAAAGTATAATATGCAAATTTTCCATGATACATCTCACATGCTGTTTGAGAGTCACATACCAAACATACAGCACTTTGTTACCGCTCAAAAAGCACACGTGAATGTGTCGGTATTTAGAGTGCACCTGTGCTGGGGCCTCATATTTATATTAAAAACAAATATAATATATATGTATATATATATATTTTTTTGCACATAATATTAAGCGCATATACAGTGCCACAGTGTAGCGGTCTCAAGCAGTTCACAACGCCCCTCGAGTCAGTGCTTATAACACTAGTCCATTGTTGGCTTGACTTTTTTTTTGTTATTCTCAATTTATCTCAGATGTTGTTGGTTGTTCTTGTCATGCCCGCTAATGTGTGCGCACGTTTGCAGATATTCAATAGATCAGTTTTTAATGTAGCCTATTCCACAATTGTATATTATCTAGACACTTTCTTTAAAAAGGTTTTTTGTATATCATTCTGTATGACCAATACCATTTATGAATTGTCATGTTTTCAATGCAGTTGCACCATTGTTCGGTTAAAATACATTTAATTGGGCCGCTCCGGTGGCGTAGTGGATAGAGCGTGTACCATATTGGCTCCGGCCTTCATTGCAGTGGTTGCCGGTTCAAATCCGACCCGTGGACCTTTACTGCAGGTCATCCCTCCTCTCTCTCTGTCTCCCCATTTCAACTCTAATAAAGCTTGAAAATGCCAAAAAATTATCTTAAAAATAAAATAAAAATGCATTTCATTATGCACTGATTTTATACCTTTTGTAAACTTTGCAGGTGGGAGTGTAGGTTGTGTCATTGGTCGGAGTAGACCCTATGAACCCTTAGAATATGTGAACGTCCCAGTTACATGTCACATAACGTACATAGCCTATAGCCTTTGGGTCTGCTTCAAGCACATCTTTTTGTTGGTATGTTTAGGGTGTGTGGGAACGTCTGCACTCAAAAACACATCCAGCTAAAGTATAATATGCAAATTTTCCATGATACATCTCACATGCTGTTTGAGAGTCACATACCAAACATACAGCACTTTGTTACCGCTCAAAAAGCACACGTGAATGTGTCGGTATTTAGAGTGCACCTGTGCTGGGGCCTCATATTTATATTAAAAACAAATATAATATATATGTATATATATATTTTTTTTTTGCACATAATATTAAGCGCATATACAGTGCCACAGTGTAGCGGTCTCAAGCAGTTCACAACGCCCCTCGAGTCAGTGCTTAGAACACTAGTCCATTGTTGGCTTGACTTTTTTTTTGTTATTCTCAATTTATCTCAGATGTTGTTGGTTGTTCTTGTCATGCCCGCTAATGTGTGCGCACGTTTGCAGATATTCAATAGATCAGTTTTTAATGTAGCCTATTCCACAATTGTATATTATCTAGACACTTTCTTTAAAAAGGTTTTTTGTATATCATTCTGTATGACCAATACCATTTATGAATTGTCATGTTTTCAATGCAGTTGCACCATTGTTCGGTTAAAATACATTTAATTGGGCCGCTCCGGTGGCGTAGTGGATAGAGCGTGTACCATATTGGCTCCGGCCTTCATTGCAGTGGTTGCCGGTTCAAATCCGACCCGTGGACCTTTACTGCAGGTCATCCCTCCTCTCTCTCTGTCTCCCCATTTCAACTCTAATAAAGCTTGAAAATGCCAAAAAATTATCTTAAAAATAAAATAAAAATGCATTTCATTATGCACTGATTTTATACCTTTTGTAAACTTTGCAGGTGGGAGTGTAGGTTGTGTCATTGGTCGGAGTAGACCCTATGAACCCTTAGAATATGTGAACGTCCCAGTTACATGTCACATAACGTACATAGCCTATAGCCTTTGGGTCTGCTTCAAGCACATCTTTTTGTTGGTATGTTTAGGGTGTGTGGGAACGTCTGCACTCAAAAACACATCCAGCTAAAGTATAATATGCAAATTTTCCATGATACATCTCACATGCTGTTTGAGAGTCACATACCAAACATACAGCACTTTGTTACCGCTCAAAAAGCACACGTGAATGTGTCGGTATTTAGAGTGCACCTGTGCTGGGGCCTCATATTTATATTAAAAACAAATATAATATATATGTATATATATATATTTTTTTGCACATAATATTAAGCGCATATACAGTGCCACAGTGTAGCGGTCTCAAGCAGTTCACAACGCCCCTCGAGTCAGTGCTTATAACACTAGTCCATTGTTGGCTTGACTTTTTTTTTGTTATTCTCAATTTATCTCAGATGTTGTTGGTTGTTCTTGTCATGCCCGCTAATGTGTGCGCACGTTTGCAGATATTCAATAGATCAGTTTTTAATGTAGCCTATTCCACAATTGTATATTATCTAGACACTTTCTTTAAAAAGGTTTTTTGTATATCATTCTGTATGACCAATACCATTTATGAATTGTCATGTTTTCAATGCAGTTGCACCATTGTTCGGTTAAAATACATTTAATTGGGCCGCTCCGGTGGCGTAGTGGATAGAGCGTGTACCATATTGGCTCCGGCCTTCATTGCAGTGGTTGCCGGTTCAAATCCGACCCGTGGACCTTTACTGCAGGTCATCCCTCCTCTCTCTCTGTCTCCCCATTTCAACTCTAATAAAGCTTGAAAATGCCAAAAAATTATCTTAAAAATAAAATAAAAATGCATTTCATTATGCACTGATTTTATACCTTTTGTAAACTTTGCAGGTGGGAGTGTAGGTTGTGTCATTGGTCGGAGTAGACCCTATGAACCCTTAGAATATGTGAACGTCCCAGTTACATGTCACATAACGTACATAGCCTATAGCCTTTGGGTCTGCTTCAAGCACATCTTTTTGTTGGTATGTTTAGGGTGTGTGGGAACGTCTGCACTCAAAAACACATCCAGCTAAAGTATAATATGCAAATTTTCCATGATACATCTCACATGCTGTTTGAGAGTCACATACCAAACATACAGCACTTTGTTACCGCTCAAAAAGCACACGTGAATGTGTCGGTATTTAGAGTGCACCTGTGCTGGGGCCTCATATTTATATTAAAAACAAATATAATATATATGTATATATATATATTTTTTTTGCACATAATATTAAGCGCATATACAGTGCCACAGTGTAGCGGTCTCAAGCAGTTCACAACGCCCCTCGAGTCAGTGCTTAGAACACTAGTCCATTGTTGGCTTGACTTTTTTTTTGTTATTCTCAATTTATCTCAGATGTTGTTGGTTGTTCTTGTCATGCCCGCTAATGTGTGCGCACGTTTGCAGATATTCAATAGATCAGTTTTTAATGTAGCCTATTCCACAATTGTATATTATCTAGACACTTTCTTTAAAAAGGTTTTTTGTATATCATTCTGTATGACCAATACCATTTATGAATTGTCATGTTTTCAATGCAGTTGCACCATTGTTCGGTTAAAATACATTTAATTGGGCCGCTCCGGTGGCGTAGTGGATAGAGCGTGTACCATATTGGCTCCGGCCTTCATTGCAGTGGTTGCCGGTTCAAATCCGACCCGTGGACCTTTACTGCAGGTCATCCCTCCTCTCTCTCTGTCTCCCCATTTCAACTCTAATAAAGCTTGAAAATGCCAAAAAATTATCTTAAAAATAAAATAAAAATGCATTTCATTATGCACTGATTTTATACCTTTTGTAAACTTTGCAGGTGGGAGTGTAGGTTGTGTCATTGGTCGGAGTAGACCCTATGAACCCTTAGAATATGTGAACGTCCCAGTTACATGTCACATAACGTACATAGCCTATAGCCTTTGGGTCTGCTTCAAGCACATCTTTTTGTTGGTATGTTTAGGGTGTGTGGGAACGTCTGCACTCAAAAACACATCCAGCTAAAGTATAATATGCAAATTTTCCATGATACATCTCACATGCTGTTTGAGAGTCACATACCAAACATACAGCACTTTGTTACCGCTCAAAAAGCACACGTGAATGTGTCGGTATTTAGAGTGCACCTGTGCTGGGGCCTCATATTTATATTAAAAACAAATATAATATATATGTATATATATATATTTTTTTTGCACATAATATTAAGCGCATATACAGTGCCACAGTGTAGCGGTCTCAAGCAGTTCACAACGCCCCTCGAGTCAGTGCTTAGAACACTAGTCCATTGTTGGCTTGACTTTTTTTTTGTTATTCTCAATTTATCTCAGATGTTGTTGGTTGTTCTTGTCATGCCCGCTAATGTGTGCGCACGTTTGCAGATATTCAATAGATCAGTTTTTAATGTAGCCTATTCCACAATTGTATATTATCTAGACACTTTCTTTAAAAAGGTTTTTTGTATATCATTCTGTATGACCAATACCATTTATGAATTGTCATGTTTTCAATGCAGTTGCACCATTGTTCGGTTAAAATACATTTAATTGGGCCGCTCCGGTGGCGTAGTGGATAGAGCGTGTACCATATTGGCTCCGGCCTTCATTGCAGTGGTTGCCGGTTCAAATCCGACCCGTGGACCTTTACTGCAGGTCATCCCTCCTCTCTCTCTGTCTCCCCATTTCAACTCTAATAAAGCTTGAAAATGCCAAAAAATTATCTTAAAAATAAAATAAAAATGCATTTCATTATGCACTGATTTTATACCTTTTGTAAACTTTGCAGGTGGGAGTGTAGGTTGTGTCATTGGTCGGAGTAGACCCTATGAACCCTTAGAATATGTGAACGTCCCAGTTACATGTCACATAACGTACATAGCCTATAGCCTTTGGGTCTGCTTCAAGCACATCTTTTTGTTGGTATGTTTAGGGTGTGTGGGAACGTCTGCACTCAAAAACACATCCAGCTAAAGTATAATATGCAAATTTTCCATGATACATCTCACATGCTGTTTGAGAGTCACATACCAAACATACAGCACTTTGTTACCGCTCAAAAAGCACACGTGAATGTGTCGGTATTTAGAGTGCACCTGTGCTGGGGCCTCATATTTATATTAAAAACAAATATAATATATATGTATATATATATATTTTTTTGCACATAATATTAAGCGCATATACAGTGCCACAGTGTAGCGGTCTCAAGCAGTTCACAACGCCCCTCGAGTCAGTGCTTATAACACTAGTCCATTGTTGGCTTGACTTTTTTTTTGTTATTCTCAATTTATCTCAGATGTTGTTGGTTGTTCTTGTCATGCCCGCTAATGTGTGCGCACGTTTGCAGATATTCAATAGATCAGTTTTTAATGTAGCCTATTCCACAATTGTATATTATCTAGACACTTTCTTTAAAAAGGTTTTTTGTATATCATTCTGTATGACCAATACCATTTATGAATTGTCATGTTTTCAATGCAGTTGCACCATTGTTCGGTTAAAATACATTTAATTGGGCCGCTCCGGTGGCGTAGTGGATAGAGCGTGTACCATATTGGCTCCGGCCTTCGTTGCAGTGCCAATAAACACTAACTCACTTAATTTTCCCTCAATTTTTAATTTTTTCCCTATTTTTCTCTCTTTTTCTTCTTCCCCCTTCTTCCCCCCCTTGACAGACTATTGTTCCCCAGCTTTTTAAAGCCACAACTCTTGTCTGTCTATACGAGCTGTTTTTGTGAAAAATTATTGAGTAATTTTCAATATTGAGGTGCTTTTTCCCGTCCGACCTGGCGAGGATGGAGTATACGTGAGGGTTAGCCTACAGCAGAAGGCTAACATTAGCCTAGCATACAGCATACATTAGTTAAGAGTTTTGTCTCGATATTGAAAATTACTAAATGTTTCACAAAAACAGCTCGTATAGACAGACTAGAGTCGTGGCTTTAAAGAAAGTAACGTTTATTTGTGAAAGGCATGTCATATTAAGTTTGTTTGAAGAATACTGTGTCGTTCAATATAAAGTGAATGGAGCGCTGTGCATTGTTTTCCCCCACGATGGGCGTGGCCTCCGATTATGATGCGTTCCGCTCTGTCTCTATGGGCTGTTTTGCTACGTGTCTGTGTGTGGTTGAACGAACTGTTATATAAGTATGAGTGTATGGAAGGAGCCATTTTTTTTAAAAAATCCTACCAAGCAATTATGAAAGACAGGTGGATCTTTGGCGTTTTACATTCTTATACAGATGAAAGGGTAATTACTCTGAGGCGATGACAGTTTGAGTGTTTAAGTTACACCTGTGCTATTTGTACAATTCCAGGAACCCAATGAGACACAATGTGCAAATCTTCCTCTGAGCTAAGAGTCACATACCAAACATACAGCACTTTGTTACCGCTCAAAAAGCACACGTGAATGTGTCGGTATTTAGAGTGCACCTGTGCTGGGGCCTCATATTTATATTAAAAACAAATATAATATATCTGTATATATTTTTTTTGCACATAATATTAAGCGCATATACAGTGCCACAGTGTAGCGGTCTCAAGCAGTTCACAAGGCCCCTCGAGTCAGTGCTTAGAACACTAGTCCATTGTTGGCTTGACTTTTTTTTTGTTATTCTCAATTTATCTCAGATGTTGTTGGTTGTTCTTGTCATGCCCGCTAATGTGTGCGCACGTTTGCAGATATTCAATAGATCAGTTTTTAATGTAGCCTATTCCACAATTGTATATTATCTAGACACTTTCTTTAAAAAGGTTTTTTGTATATCATTCTGTATGACCAATACCATTTATGAATTGTCATGTTTTCAATGCAGTTGCACCATTGTTCGGTTAAAATACATTTAATTGGGCCGCTCCGGTGGCGTAGTGGATAGAGCGTGTACCATATTGGCTCCGGCCTTCGTTGCAGTGCCAATAAACACTAACTCACTTAATTTTCCCTCAATTTTTAATTTTTTCCCTATTTTTCTCTCTTTTTCTTCTTCCCCCTCTTTCTCCTTTCTTCCCCCCCTTGACAGACTATTGTTCCCCAGCTTTTTTCAATGCAGTTGCACCATTGTTCTGTTAAAATACATTTAATTGGGCCGCTCCGGTGGCGTAGTGGATAGAGCGTGTACCATATTGGCTCCGGCCTTCATTGCAGTGGTTGCCGGTTCAAATCCGACCCGTGGACCTTTACTGCAGGTCATCCCTCCTCTCTCTCTGTCTCCCCATTTCAACTCTAATAAAGCTTGAAAATGCCCAAAAATTATCTTAAAAATAAAATAAAAATGCATTTCATTATGCACTGATTTTATACCTTTTGTAAACTTTGCAGGTGGGAGTGTAGGTTGTGTCATTGGTCGGAGTAGACCCTATGAACCCTTAGAATATGTGAACGTCCCAGTTACATGTCACATAACGTACATAGCCTATAGCCTTTGGGTCTGCTTCAAGCACATCTTTTTGTTGGTATGTTTAGGGTGTGTGGGAACGTCTGCACTCAAAAACACATCCAGCTAAAGTATAATATGCAAATTTTCCATGATACATCTCACATGCTGTTTGAGAGTCACATACCAAACATACAGCACTTTGTTACCGCTCAAAAAGCACACGTGAATGTGTCGGTATTTAGAGTGCACCTGTGGATTCATCATACCTAAACACAGACCACGCCCTGTGCTGGAGCCTCATATTTATATTAAAAACAAATATAATATATATGTATATATATATTTTTTTTTCACATAATAATAAGCACATATACAGTGCCACAGTGTAGCACCATTTAATTACGAGGTCCTGATGTAGATCCTGGTGTTCTAATGGCTAGATAAGGTGTGGCACTTTTTTTTTATTTAGTGAATGCTCAGCGCCACCGTAGGTAACACGCACAACAAAAAACCTATGTAGAAGGTAGGCCCTAATACATGTAGTAGGTACTACAATTGTGTGTACCTTATTGTAAAGTGTTACCCAAGTTACAATGGATAAAATGTTTGTTTTGCTGTTATGGTTGTGCGACTTTTAATTGGTTATAGTGTATATTTTGGTTAAAAATAAAGTTTAGCTTAGTTAGGTTCTTGGCCTACGAAGACTATGGGCCCCCAAAGGCATGCACACACACACACACACACACACACACACACACACACACACTCACTATTTGCCTTATCCCCGGTGTCGTGATCCTCAGTGGTGTGAGAGCTATATTGTATAAAGCTGAGCCAATGTAATGCTTTTGGTACAGTATGACTGTATTGTAAGCTGTGTCAGTACGTCAGATTTGTGTTGAATTAAACTTCTTTATTCAAGTAAGGACATTCAATTTAGGGTTTGTGTGCTACCATACTTTTAGCGAAAGTATTGTTGGACACATACCTTTATATGGCCACAACCACAATATTAACCATTGTCAGCATTGAATGGAAAACTGTTTTCCCCTACCGTCTATTCTATTATATCCATCGCTGTGTAAGTTGTTCACATGTTCTATTTTTGGAAGGGTCACAGAGTGCATAACTCCAGCCCCCTGACTATGCCTTTAATATGTTTGGAGTCATGCAGAGGGATATCGTGTTTCTTCCGGGTAAATTTAAACACACCTTTTTTCCACCTTGTTTGTATATATCAAATTCAAAAGCGTGAAATATTTTTTTAAATAAAGAATAATGCATTTATATATTTTTTTTTCACATTTATAAATTGTCATGTTAAATTTTTAGCATGCACACGCACACACACCCCTAACAGCTGTGCATTTACTGAATAAGGGAGTGGTTAAGGAGATAAGGCATCCACAAGCTACTGTTGTCTGTTTTAGCTGTGAGGGTTCTGTCTGTCACAAGTGGAGCGAAGAGAGCAAACCTCCCTGTGAACCAATGAGATAAAATGCAGGATCACACTGGGATTTCATAACTGTGTTCCCTTCAGCTGAATCCCTGCCAAGGTAAGATTCATTGATATGACTAGATTCAAAGTTTTATTTTCGAAACCTTAGGAAAACTTTCTATTGCCAATCACCATACACTGTTTATACTTTGAGGTTTTGAGGATGTTTTATCGTTTTATTTCAATTGTTTGTTTGTTTAGACTTTGGCTCCACTATACTTAAGAAGAATATAAATTATAATTGCACTTAATTGCTTACCAGAGAGTGTGTCTATTGGGATTAAAGAACAAGAAGTCCATTTAAAATTTCCCTCAAGTACAAAAGTATTACCCTCAGAAAGTGTGATGCCAAATGTACCCAAACGTACTCAAATATTTGAACTTAGTTTCAATGGCCCTCATTTATCAAACTTGCATGGAAACTGGTGCAGATTCTGGCGCAAATACCTCCCTACGCCAGGTATCGCGTGGGATTTATCAAACAGTCGTATCTCGCCAATCTCAGCGTACGCCAGGCCATTATTGATAAATGCGGCGGCTGAAAACAATCGTATCACGCCCCTATATTTTCTCAGTTTAGAGGCCTCGCCCAGAGGTTTTACGACATGGATATGCGCATTACGGCACAGAAGAGGAACTTCTCTGAAGTAGAAATTGACAGAATAACAGCGAGAAGTAGAAGAAAAAAAGAGTTTCATTTCGGAGCATTACAAGCGGCATCAAAGAACGACATAAGGCAGCCGTAAGGAAGGAAATAACTGCTGCGGTCAACAGCGTTGGTGTTGATAACAAACGATCTCCAGCTGAGGATTTTGCATTTGAGGTTTACATCAGTAGGTTATCGCTCACATGCTATATAACAGCTTACAATTATACAGTATGTCGGCATTTCTTTACATAGATGAAGAAAAAGTGGTCTGACTCAAAAATCGCCATCGAATGGTTAGAATGTATTGGCCCTTTTAGATAGCACTACTCAAAAGGGTTTTAAAAACTAAAAATAACACATTTTGCGTTTTGCTGTATGACGGCATGCGCTTGGCACGAGTGGTCAGCCCGGCCGTCAGCTGCACAAGCCGACCCGGCAACGATCAGCTGTGAGAGCGCCCACTGTCCTGCTCCACCAGCAGATCGGAAAAACGTGCCGGTTAACGGTGGAAATAAATCGCTCGCTTAAACGATCAATGACACATTAAAAGAGGAACTAAAATCTAAAAAGTGCGTCAAATAAATAAAATGTTAAGCTGAATGTTGTGCCGTGTATTTTTTATCTTAAAGAGCAGTGTAGGCCTACTACATACAGTATCTCACAAAAGTGAGTACACCCCTCACATTTCTTCACATTTTTCTTTATATCTTTCCATGGGACAACACTGAATAAATGACACTTTGATACAATGTTAAGTAGTCAGTGTACAGCTTGTATAAACGTGTAAATTTACTGTCCCCTCAAAATAACTCGACACACAGCCATTAATGTCTAAACTGCTGGCAACAAAAGTGAGTACACCCCTTAGAAAAATTTTACAAATTGGGCCCAAAGTGTAAATATTTTGTGTGGCCACCATTATTTTCCAGCACTGCCTTAACCCTCTTGGGCATGTAGTTCACTAGAGCTTCACAGGTTGCAACTGGAACCCTCTTCCACCCATTTATGACAGCATCACAGAGCTGGTGGATATTAAAGACCTTGCGCTCCTCCACCTTCTGTTTGAGGATGCCCCAAAGATGCTCAATAGGGTTTAGGTCTGGAGACATGCTTGGCCAGGCCATAACCTTTACCCTCAGCTTTTTTAGCAAGCCACTGGTCGTCTTGGAGGTGTGTTTGGGGTCGTTATCATGTTGCAATACCACCCTGCGGCCCAGTTTACGAAGGTTGAGTGCACGTGGTCAGCGTCGTACACAGAGGTTGGCTTTGGAAAATAGACGTATGAGTGCTGCCAGCATTGCTGAAGGGCTTGAAGGGGTGGGGGGTCAACATGTCAGTGCTCAGACCATACGCCGCACTCTGCATCATACTGGTCTGCATGGCTGTCATCCCAGAAGGAAGCCTATTCTAAAGATGATGCAAAAGAAACCCCACAAAAAGTTTGCTGAAGACAAACAGACTACGGACATGGATTACTGCAACCATGTCCTGTGGTCTGATGAGACCAAAATACATTTATTTGGTTCAGATGGTGTTAAGAGTGTGGAGCGGCAACCAGGTGAGGAGTACAAAGACAAGTGTGTCTTGCCTAGAGTCAAGCATGGTGGATGGAGTGTCATGGTCTGGGGCTGCATGAGTGCTGCCAGCACTGGGGATCTACAGTTCATTGAATTCTAACATGTACTGTGACATACTGAAGCAGAGCATGATCCCCTCCCTTCATAAACTGGGCCGCAGGGCAGTACTGCAACATGATAACGACCCCAAACACCCCTCCGAACGACCACTGGCTTGCTAAAGAAGCTGAGGGTAAAAGTTATGGACTGGCCAAGCATGTCTCCAGTCTTAAACCCTATTGAGCATCTTTGGGGCATCCTCAAATGGGAGATGGAGGAGCGCAAGGACTCTAATATCCACCAGCTCCTTGATGTTGTCATGAATGGGTAGAAGAGGGTTCCAGTTGCAACCTGTGAAGCTCTAGTGAACTACATGCCCAAGAGGGTTAAGGCAGTGCTAGAAAATAATGATGGCAAAACAAAATATTGACACTTTGGGCCCAATTTGGACATTTTTTCTTAGGGGTGTACTCACTTTTGTTGCCAACAGTTTAGACATTAATGGCTGTGTGTCGAGTTATTTTGAGGGGACAGTAAATTTACACTGTTATACAAGCTGTACACTGACTACTTGACATTGCATCAAAGTGTCATTTATTCAGTGTTGTCGCATGGAAAGATATAATGAAATATTTGAAGAAATGTGAGGGGTGTACTCACTTTTGTGAGATACTGTATGTAATACTTAGGCTAACATTTTGAATGAATGCAGCCCCCGTGCCTCAGTGTCCCCCAAGCTGCTCCAAGACGGAGACAACTGCCCTTACCCATGCAGCGCTCCTAAGTGGCCGGTGTGCGCACTATTGAATCAGCTCTCCTACTCAGTTGCACACCATAAGCTGCACATTTTTAAGTGATTAATATCTTTATTTCGGTCTGAGCAAACACTGCATTTGTATTATCTTCTAATAATTGTCCAACAAAGTCATCGGCTACCCGGCACAGCCTGCACTGCGAGTCCATACAAACTTGCGGACATGAGCTGAGAGCTGGCATGGGATTTGAGCGTATCCTACGCTCACGTCCATATTGATAAATGCCGAGGTTTGCGTGGAAATGTGCGTACACCTAGCCTGGAAATCCAGACCCTGATATCTTGAACGATAGAGGGTCTGGCCACGATCAATAGTAATTTCCAACTCAAGGGGCGGCTCCTACTCGTGCATTTCAAATGCCACTGCACGCAGTTGGATAGCACTACAACCAATCAGAGCGATGCACAAGGTGACGTAAGCCCCTTTCGTTTAGCAAACAGCTGTTAAATTGTTAAATTAAACGTTTGCCGTTGTCGGTCGGCAAAACAGAACATTCCACTTACTTGCTAATGAAAGATTCAATGGAGCGTGTCCAGACCAACACGCGCAGCAAATTTAATTTGCCAGCGCCTATAGTGGCAGGTCTGGGAATGCCAGGCTAGCGTACACCCACTTTTCTGGTCTACGCACAGTTGATAAATGAGGGCCAATGGGTGCATGCATCATGCATGGTTGGGTCACCTGGGAATGAGTTATCAAGTTCAACTGCAGTGGGAGAGAGGCTGCTGTCAGCGGCGTTGGCCTTGGCCATTGGACAATGTAAAAGGAATTCCCTAATGATTGATAGAATGAACAGTGGCACTTTTGGAAAGGATTTCACAGATGAGTTCAAGTTTTGGGAAGTCATATTTTCTGGTGTGAGTCACGCTTTTCTTTTTTTCTTTTTGTAACACAGTGGCAGATGAAGTGGTCAGGGTGCTGTGCTGGAGCCGAAGATGAAGACCTGTTGTAAAACAGGGGTGGTCACCCTTCGCCCTCCAACGTACTGCGCCGTCTTCCTCTGTCTGGCTGTATTTGTCTTGATCTTTGTGCTACGTAACCCAGCACAGGTGAGCACTTGGATCTGATTTTCCTTTTTAAAGTGTAAATTAGACATGTACTCTTTTGACTGGTTAGGGCAAGGTCGAAAAAAATCTTGTTCTTCTGCTCAGTTAAGCTTATTAAACCACAAAACTTATGTCAGAGAGATCCTATTGCAGCGTGTACTGTATATGTGGACACAGTCATTTCAAAAACCTAAAGCAGGGTTCGTACAGCTTTTTAAGAGTAAAATTCAAGCACTTTTCCAGCACTATCAAGATAACATGTCAACTTCTTCAAGGAAGACGAAGCTTTAAATATACAGTATATAAATAAATGCTTATGATTTCATACATTGCCTTATCTGTAAAATGGGAGTGTTCATATAATGTATATGGACAATCACCAATTTGCACTATGGCCCTAAGGAGACCTTTATCAGTTTAGTTCATATGCCCAAAATGACCATCAATCAGGTTAATAACAACATGACTATACAGGCGATACTCATATTATTAGAATATCATGGAAAATGAATTGGAATTGAGGCCAGAATTCATTCAAAAGGGGCCCAAACCACGTACTGAGTACATATCGATGATTATACTTTATATAGGGCCGACATTTCTGTTTTTAAAATCCCTTTTTTATTGATTTTTATGTAATATTAAAATGTTCAGAGATTTTGAACTTGGGGTTTTCATAAGCTGTAAACCATAATAAATACAAGTATAACAAATGAAGGCTTGAAATATCTCACTTTACATGTAATGAGTATATAATATTTTAGTTTCACCTTTTAAGTTGAATTACTGAAATAAATTAACTTTTGCACGATATTCTAATTTTTCGAGTTTCACCTGTAGGCCTACTTGAGCAATATCACATGAGATGGAGCATATTGTCACTATATCAGTGCTGCTGTGATTCAGTTGAAAATGCCATAATGATAATCAATAGGTCTAGATGTAGGAAATGGTTACTAATTAATAACTTATTTCACACACACACACACACAGGCCCGCCGACACAAATGGCTGGGCCCCTGAAAACCTCCTGTCAATGGGCCCCCCTTACTCATACTTCACTTGTATCAATGTGTGTGTGTTTGTGTGCGCTCATCCCTAAATAAACACATACATGTATTTGTAGATAGACTAACTATCTTATCAACTAGGGACATGCAGCGAGAGTTTGGGGAACAGTAGCTCAAGTGAGAAAAAGGACTCTTTTGTGATTATTATACTGTATATGTTTTTAAAAATAGTAGCACATTTCTGACTTACTTACCAATTTATTGTAATACCCTAAAACTCATGCAATTGCTTAATATTCAACAGATTTTTACAAAATAACATTGGTTTTCTTGAGTATTCACTAGGTTTATCACAGGAGCAGGCAACAACAAAGGACACTGTTACAGACAGGGCCGCTGCTAAGCTTTTGGGTGCCCTAAGCAGAAATTGTCAGTGATGCCCCCCACCCCCCAAAAAAAAAAAAAAAAACACCCAGAAGCTCGCGTCCGCAGGGAGCGAGCGGAAATTTTTTGCCCTCGCAAGATCTCTGCGACTGCTTTTTGGCACATTTGCCAGCATTTACTAACAGAAAGAACAGCTTAACTTGTGAAAAAACTGCCTTTGCAAAGGAATTGAGTGATAGGATCATAGACTGATTATGAGATAATGGGCCCCTGGGCTTACACTCTTAAAGGGCCCCCCACTTGTCCCTATCCAGTCGGGTACACTGAATTTTCTACACGGATACATACAATTAATGGCAAAAACATATTAAGGAAGTCAGTGTTTCCCACAGGATTTTGGGGTATTGTTGGAGGGACCCTGTACCTTGTTGGGGGGTCCGGGGGTATGCCCCCCCGGATTTTTTTTTACCTTTTTAAAGTAAAATGCATCAATCTGGTGCACTTTGAGAGGACATTTTAGAGACTAGAGAGATATCAAATCCTGAGATGCAGAAGGAACATTATTTTTCAGATTTTTCTTAAACAGGTAGCACTCTTTACTCTGCAACTGTAAAAACAGTAGATTGGTCTGCAGACCCATGTTCTATGATGGAGGGGCCCATTTCAACAGATAAAGGGTGGATATGAACAATTTAGAATTCACACATATAAAGCTTATTTGTGTATGTGTGAGGGGGCCTTCAACCCCCTTAGACAGAGCTACTAATGCTGTTGTTTTTAACTTGCTTTTGTATTTGTCCCCTACTAGTTGAGGGGCCCATGATGATTTCTATCTTGTTACATTTTAATGAGTATTTATATTTAGGCTATTCCTTTTTGGACCCTGTTATTGACATCAGTGACTGAGCTCTTTGACTATGCAACATGAAAAGTTACTATCAGTATCTCTGGCTAAGGGCCCCCCTGAGCCCTTGGGACCCTGGGCCTGTGCCCGGTGTGCCTGTGCAGTAATCCACCCCTGGATAGGTTACACAATTAAGAAAAAACAACGATGGGCCTGTTCATAACTAATTTATATATTTTTTGTAATGTAATGATTATCATGAACTTTAAAAAAATATATATATTTTGGGGGGCCCCCGGACCATCTCTTTTTCCTTTTTAATTAAAAAAAAAAAAAAAAAAAAATTATAAATTTTTTTTTTTTGGGGTGCCCCCCCAGGAACTTGGTGCCCTACGCAGTCTGCGTACTCTGCGTATAGGGAGCGGCGGCCCTGGTTACAGACATTGCCTATGCTGCGGGCCGCCCCTGAGGTGCAGTAAATAACTGGTCAGACATCCTTATGGTGTGACACCTGGGTCTGGTTGTCTATGCAGTATGTTCAGTATGTGACATGAAACTCATGGAACATTTTTCAAATTGTACCTGGCTGCTGGCGTCAACCTGAAGACATAGATCAAAGACTTTGGACCTTATTGTCCCCAAAGGGAAATTCTTTAACACAAAAATGTACGTTAAGACATTTAAACCTGTTTGTAGACTCAGGAAAAAAAGTAATTACCTTGTCAACTTTATAAAAATGTTTTCTGTTTTACCTGAGGGGTCCAAATACTTTTCACAATTCATAGAATAACACCCAGACACAAGTAGCAGGACGACTCAGGAAAAATAATCCAGCCAAAACTGTACAACAATATATCAAAACCAAATTTTGTAACCATATGGCACAAAAAAGTAAAGGAAATTAATACATTAAAGAACTACATTTATCTGATATGGAGACACCTGAATTAATCAAGGAAATAATTTTACTGTAACTCAAACTTAAAAAAGCTCTTCAAGACTAGATTATTTTTTGAGAGTTCAAATTAAATGGAGGCTGGGCTGAAAGATTCTAAAATTCCTGGGAGAACAAATTGATATTTATTTTTTGATTAACACATTACTACAACTAGGTGGGAAGCCAACAAGGCTTACTGTATAAGGGGTCAAATTATAAGTTATACAAGTTCCCTGGCCAGCCTCCATTCCCCCTCAGCTCAGTTTTGTGGTACCCAGTCCACCCAGGGCTGCCTTTACCTGCCACTAGGCCCTGGGGCTGAGAGGTTTCGTAGGCCCCCCCGGGCGGCGGTCTTACAATACAGATGCGTTAAAGCAGGGCTGTACAGTGCGACAGTTTTGATCGCATTTGCTACTGAAATTGATCACGTGCGATGATGAATACGAACCCATTAGCACTCGTGCGACAGGTTGATAATGAGCAGATGCTGTCTCTTTGAAACACAGAGGAGAGATGCACAACACTGCTTAGATGGCTCTACATTAACACTGCGGGTAAATGAGTCTTAGGCAAGTAAGTTATTGAGTCCACCCTCCACTTTGGCTGGTGAAAGATGTGTGCTCGGGATCTGTGCGGGTGCAGCGATTCTAGGTATAAAAACTTCACCAACGGCAATTACCGGAAGGAAGTTAGCTCGTGTACAAACAGAACATTTCCTGTGCGCCTTCACATTAAAAGCCTGTTATTAGCCAAACGTTAGTTGACTTTTATTTTGAAGCCGGTAAGAACAGGAAGTTAGCGCTTTTTTCTAGCTTGAAAGGCAACTCATTCAGCTGCAGAGAGCAGTCAACAGTAGCCTAGTCTATTTACAAAGTTTTAAATAAGCCACTGAAAAGCTACTCCCAACACATTCACAACAACCTATTTAATTTATCCTAAATTGTACCAATATGTATACTTTTTTATTTAATAGGGTATGTTTAATGTTTTAAAGTTTGGTTTTAATTAACAGAAGGACATTATAATAATAATTCTGAATCAGCAAAAAATTGCAATTGGCAGGTTAGATTCTTTTTTCTAAATCGCAATCAGTGCACCCCTATTAATTTTTCTACAATTATTACTGCACCCACTAGGATATCATATTAATTGTGAATCTCAAATGAGACCAGGATGACATGCTCAAAGGTAATTAGAGCAAAATGCAAGGGTTAAGGTTATGCAAGTTTTCAATCATAGCCTACTTTGTGTGCTACCAAATTTATTTTTGTGCTACTGAATTTTTTTGCTTGCTAGCACCAGTGCTACCACCTGAAAAAATAAGCGTACAGCCCTGCGTTAAAGCCATGTTTGTCTACACCACAATATCTCTATTGATGAAATACAAAATCACTTAAGGTAACATGTAAATAACCCCCTCCTGGTCTAATGACTTTTAATAACCAAACACACATGGTTGGTTACAGTGTTTTTCCAAGTTATTGAGGAGACAGCGGTGGGGTCCCAGGACCTTTTAAGGGGGTCCGGGGGCATGCCCCCCCGGAAGAAAAAATGTAACCTTTTAAAGTAAAATGCATCAATCTGGTGAACTTTGAGAAGAAAACTGAGGCTAAATCAACTATGTCCTATGTGAGCTATTTTCTGGAATAATTTGGAGACACAGAAATTCCAAAAAGCAGAAACAAAAATATACAGGTTTAAAAAATCCAGTCATTCAGCATTCAAATTTTTTTTTTAAATAATCCGTTATCCCAAAGCTACTTCTCTCTTTGAACTCTTCGTTTTGTTTTTAATGGCTCAACTCAATATAGGCCCTTGATCTGCGTTGCCCCGAACAATGTTATTTAAGAGTCTCTGATGATTTAAATAGCATACAGTTGGTGGAGTTCATTCCAGTGTGTATGCTTCAAAATTCAGTTAATTTTTCAGAAGAGAAAATCATCTTCTGTCCGTCAATCCTTCCTCCTTCTCCTTTTTTAATAGATAAGATATTTTTTGGCATTTTTATGCTTTATTGGTAGTGTAGAGACAGAGTTGAAATGGGGCAGAGAGGAAGTGACAAGCAGAGAACGACCGCGGGCTGCAATCGAACCCGGGTCCGCTGCTGGCCGAGGCCCATGGGGGGGACGCCCTACCAACTGAGCTAAGGGCGCCCTTCCTTTGCGCTTTTGTTGCATTTGTTGAATTTTCTTTCGGAACACTTTTTTGATGCATCCTCATGGCCATTTCACTCCCGATCCCCTCTGTCTGTTTCAGCATGATGTGAAGTTCAAAATGGCTCCCTCTCACCCTGAAATGCCACCAGGATCCTGCACTTTCCAGCCACTGTCTTCTATGGACGCTGCAGAGGAACTCCTCCTACTAGAGTCCATTGCTTGGCCTGAAAGTCCCCGCTCGTCGCCACATCCTCACTCCCTGGAGCAGACCAGTGATCCGGCTCGCAGCACCTTTACCATTCTACCACAGAAGGGAGGGAGGCAGTGGCACACAGGGGATCAGCTGAAGGTTACCATCAAACTGTACAACTTCCAGGGCCTTCGCAAGAAGTACGGGGGAGACTTCTTACTCGCCCGTTTGCATAACCCATCGCTTGAGGCGGGCGTGGCGGGGCAAGTAGTCGATCATCTCAATGGCTCCTACTCCGCGGTGTTCCCTTTACTATGGGAAGGAAGTGCACAGGTCGAGGTGATGATAAAAAAAAACATCATGTTACATGTTATTGTACTGCAAGCGTTCAACTTCAATCCATGCATTTAAGCCCTGCACCCCTCAGGTACTGCACCTACGCCTATTTACTTGCATAGCACATGTGCAGTTTGTAATGATAACAGATAGTCTGGCGAGACAAGCCTGATTTTGAAAGCTTCACATTGATTTTGCTGTCCTCGTAATGTTGTTGTCTAACCAAAAGTATACAGCCAACCAAACCCCCTCAATGAATAACACGAGCGTTGAGATGTAGCCTTCAAGCGTCAAATGTTTGATATAGACTCTTATAGACATGTTGATCCACATAAGGAGTAAAACTAAAAATAATTGAAACATGTATCTAGTTTCAATACATAAAATAATGAAAATAGAAATGCCCTGCGTAAGTAGCCACCAGTCATACTGGGCCCTCCTCACTTTCCATCCATTGGTGAAGGGCAGCCTCTGATTGGTTCATGTAGTGGTCAAACCAGTCTTTTTTGAATGGGCGAAGGTCCAGACTGTTTTGCGGGAGAGAAAGGAATGTGAACCTCCCAAGATCAGGCTGGTCTCGCCAGGCAAGATGATGGAGGCAGATGTATGCTTCCACTAGGCAAATCTTTTGTTTTTCTGAGAGACAATGGGACTGCGGTTTCAGACCAAAGTAATATCCTGTTTAAACATTTATGCTAAAATGCACAGATAATGTTACAACAAACTGCTTTCCCTCTTTGATTTTTGAATCAATAGACCACTCTCTAAATACTTTCAAGTGCAAAGTATCTCTCTAACTACAACCCAATGCACACCATTTACAAATCCAACGCTTGACAGACCATCTGTGCTTAGTTACGGTTGCTAAACTATGATTGGATAATTGCTGTTCAAGGGAAATGATTCAAGTGAATGGTCAATTCTTCAATATCTGATTTAGGCCTGAAACAAAGTGTGCAGATTCAAGTAGTATTCCTTTCATTTGTCTTTACTGATATGACTGGACTTGAGACAATGTCTATTCTTTCAGGTGACGCTGGTTCACCCCAGTGAGGCTGTCGCAGTGCTGCGCAGGCTGACCAGCGAGCAGCCAGACAGGGTTTACTTCCAGAGCCTCTTCCGATCAAACTTACTCTCTCAAATTACAACCTGTAACTACTGCCTGCGCTCAACCCAGCAGCCCCTGTGCAACTTCACCGACCTCTATACAGGCGAGTCTTGGTTCTGCTATAAGCCTAAGAAGCTGAGCTGTGATGCTAGGATCGACCACTCCAGAGCGGGATTCAACCAAAACATCACTGCAATGGAGGAGAAGCTCTTTAAGAGGTGAGGAAGCAGACAGGACTGGCATGTTGTAATAAATACTGTATGTACTTAGAGTGTTAATCCTAAAGGTGTTTAGAGCCTTAGATATTACAAATCAAAATAGTCAGTCCTAATCACACAAGTTGACTTTAATTAAACATGACACTCACATGTTATCACCATTTTCAAGCTGTCATGTGGGCTTCAGCATTGTAAAGGTGTGCTCCAAAATAATCAGAGTTCGACAAAACGACTTAGGGTGTATTCACACATGGAAAGTCCGTTAGTTCACTTGCTTTGGTCCAGACCAAATAGAGTTTAGATTTTTTTTGTTTGGTGTGGTCCACTTTCATATTGCCTCTTTTGCAAGTGAAACCGGCATTACGAAGCAAAACCACACGTGATCTGAGGTCATTCATTCATTGGACAGACATTCTGGGGTGGAGAGAAGCAGGAAGAACGAAGTAAAAACTGCGAAATATATCATTGATATACTGTAATACGGGGTTAAAAATAATAAAAAGGCCTACATCTAGCCTATAAATAAAGAAGAAGAAAATCTAATTATTGTTGTTTCATATGGTTATAATATGTAGCCCTAAGTCAATGCCACGTTATGTGGCTTGTAGCCTACGATGTGAAACATAATGTATAGCCTACTGTATTGTTGCTGTTGGACGCGCGGCTCGAGAGAAGAATAGGCTCAAGCTGACACTCAGCTGATTAAGCAGTGTATCAGCTGGGTGTTCCAAACTGACACAGGGACAGTATTGACGGTCACGTTGGGAAGAAAAATAAAAACACACACTTCATGCAAAGCGCAGGGTGAACCTGTTGGCACTGTGCGGGAGACGCTCCCCTCTCCATCTGATCGCTGAACATATAAGCATGTGTACGCGTCATTATCAACTGTAATATTTTCGCTCGGGGCTCCCGGTCAAACCACAACTAATCTTCCTAACAACGGCGACAACAACACTTTCCCATAATGTGAAGCTGATGGCGATTAAAGAAAAAAAAGAAAAGAAAAGAAATCAAAGGCGCAGTGCTTCCTGCAATTGGGTCGGATCGAGTCCGGCCAAATTCACACCACAAACGAACTGCAGCAGAGTTCGTTTTGAAGCGCATCGAGACCACCTCTTCAGCTGGGTCTCGGTCCGCTTGTTTGGTCCGCCCCCGAGTGCGATTGCTGTATTCACACCTGCCTGAAAGATGCGCACCGAAGGCAGAAGTGCACCTGAGTTCGTTTCAACCGAACTAAACACGGCATGTGTGAATACACCCTTATTCTCCCTTTGGGAGAGGCGCGTGGTCCAAAAAGCTAAAACAATAGTAAACCAAAAGGACCACATCCTCTTCCCAGAATTCAGATTAATGCCTTCAGGCCGGCGCTTTGCAGCACCAAGCAGGAAAACGAAGCGCTATTCTCAGTCTTTTATTCCGTCTGCTGTCAGGCTGTTAAACCTGGACAGCAGTGTCTGGACATGATTCTTGTTGCTGTACCACTTGGGTATCAGTGTCATTGTTAGGTACCTTACTTATTTATTTACTTGGATCTGATGTTTTTTATTCTTTTAACTGTGCAGGCCTACTCATGCCCAGCCATTGTGTCTCTCTGACATATCCTGTGTCCTGTTTATTGTTTTTTATTTGCTGTATAGTGTCTGTTATGTGTTGCTTAGTATGTGTAGGACTGCTGAACTGAATTGCCCTCTGGGATAAATAAAGTTGTTTGATTGATTGATTGATTGATTTCTCTCCAGTGGTATCAACATGAAAGTTTCCATTCGGGCTTCAGGAGCTGCCAATGTTACTGTGTTGCCTAAAAAAAAAGGTAAAGCACCTCTTTTGTTAATGCCACCACAGTCTATAATAATAATAATTTGTAAACCTAATTTACAGACGAAAATAAAACAGACCAAGAAAAATATATTTTAAATGATATGGGCCTAGGCTACCCCCTTTGTCTGGCTAGCGGTTTCCTGTACAGACATATATTCAGGCTAATTTGAGAAGAGCACTGGCAGCATGAAGTTCTAGGTTAAAAGCTCATTAGCGTAGCACCAGCTGTTAGAAGTGTATCTGGTAGCTTGGGAGTAAGGATAAGAGGTTCATAAAATCACTTAATAGCAGCCGTTAACTACAAAAAGTATGTCAACTTCATTTTAGAGCAACAGCTAGCAGTCTTTTTCTCAGAACTGTATGAAGTTATTTTCCACCTATTTTCATGTACCAGTGTAACATTATAACTGGCACTTTATTATTTTATACGTCCATTTTCATATTTTTTATGTTGCCACTTTTAGCAGCTAGCCGTTACACTAGCCACGTTTACCACCAAAAAGAGGTGCTGCTCTCACGTCCTCATTGGCAGCATGTTTATTTTTTATTTTTTTGAAGGCCATTCATACTACACCTGGTGAGGTAGATGAGGTCGGTAGGCCTATATTGAAAGTCCAATAAAGTTGATATAAAATAAAGATCCCTTTTTAAAAACAGACACAATAGCAAAACGATGAGGCTAACAGTATTCTTTGTTTATCTTACTGTCAACAAATCTTATGGTAAGACCAAAACCAACCGTCTATTTGTTTTATTAAAAATTCATATTTATTCGTGACATTCACATTCTTGGGGGCTGAGTACCATGGACAGTTTTGGGAGAGACCTTAGCTTTTGGTCTTCTCAGGTGTTGTTGGCTATTAGTATCTTACAAATAATCCGTATCCGTTTAATTCCTCTCAGGTCAACCAGAGATGAAGACCAGTAGTGGGAAGTCTGGACACTCTGGCTATTACTACCAGGGTGTGTGGCGGACACTAGGGGGCCCCCACGATTCACCACTTCAACACTTCTACACTTCTTCTTCTATTAGTCAGTGTCTGAAAGGCAAGGTGGTACATCTTTATGGAGACTCCACCATCAGGCAGTGGTTTGAACACCTCTTAGCAACAGCACCAGGTATGTAACTCATAAAGGTTTCTGTCAACAAGTTGATTTAATTCATTTTAACTGATCCGTTAATCTGTTCCCTCTGCAATACTTTTAGATCTTAAGGAATTCAACCTGCACAGCCGGAAGCAAGATGGACCTTTCATGGCCTTTGACTATGCAAACAACATCATGGTGACTTTTCGCTGCCATGGTTTTCCTCTCCGTTTTGCCACTATCCCGGTCAGTGATGTGCGTTACATTGCAAATGAACTAGATGGACTAAACGGAGGTACCAACACTGTTGTCGTTGTTGGCATCTGGTCTCACTTCAGCACTTACCCCATCGAGGTTTACATCCGTCGATTGCAGGGCATCCGCAGGGCTGTGGTGCGGCTGCTGGACAGGGCTCCGGGCACGCTGGTCGTCATACGGACCGCCAACCCCAAAGCTCTGACACTTTACGAGTCGCTAACCAACAGTGACTGGTACTCACTGCAGCATGACAAGGTGCTCAAAGCCATGTTCAAAGATCTGAATGTTCGTCTGGTGGACGCCTGGGAGATGAGCCTGGCCCACCACCTGCCACACGATCTCCACCCACAACCTCCAATCATTAAGAATATGATTGACGTTCTCTTGTCCTACATATGCCCTACAAAGGGCGGCTAGATGTTTGTATGTACGGGGAGAGGAGTGGGGATTCAAGCACGCACACGAAGTTTATATGTTGAAAATGACTACCTCTTCTACGATGACAATTTCTCCATCCGTAGGGTATGAGGGCTCTCTTAATGGTTTGATGAGTATGAAATTGATCTGAATTATATACTATGTCCTGCACAGTCACCAGATCTCAACCCAATTGACCAACTATGGCAAAATCCAGATTAACGTTTAATACAGCACTCTACCATCATCATAGTAGATGTGTGAAACACTTGACAAGATACTGTTGACAAGACACTGTTGTTAACAGAATTATGAATATTGAATTAAATGTTAACTGGGTTCTAATTCTGCACTCTCTTTTGATGGAAAGTCTTGCACTTTTTGGTACTATCCTATGTATACAATTAAGATAAAGAAATGTATGTAAAGACCAAATATGAAGTGGGACTTATTTGTACCAAAGTATTTATATAATAGTTGTAACTGTTAAACACACAGTGTGTTTTAAAAGTAATTAAAAGTCAACAGAACTGGTTGTGTAAACCAAACCATTTAATGAATATGTATCATATTACATTTTATTCTACTTCTTATTCATACAGAAACACATTGTTACTGTTAGTGCTAATATTGCTTAAACAGACTAAACACTATGTGCAAGTTAAATGTGTGTTGGGTCGTCTCACACGGACTTGATCATCATTCTGGTGGCCTTCAAGGACTGGAAACGTTTCCATGTTGACCATTTGATGAATTGGCTTATTAAAATGTGATTACCATAAGGATGCCAGTGGCTGTTCAGACTGGCAGAGCCACAGCGGCTGTACCACCAACCGTCACCGTGTGAAGAGGTGCATTTATTTATTCTAATGTCACCACCAAAGATGCACGGGTTGCAGCCGTCATTGTCCCTGTCGCTGGTGCTGAAGCCAGAGCCATTCTGGTCAACGCCTGCATAGGCGCCACGGATGGCATCACCTTTGGACAAAGTTTGAAAGCATTTAAAGATCTCATATAATGATCATTTTTGAGGTTCAAAATGATTATATGGGTTTATACTAGAAACTGTGTTCATGGTGTAGTGTCTAAAAAATTAAACTTTATATACCCTACTGTGCTATTGCTAAATCTCCTCTTTCAGCCTCTGTCTGAAACGCTCCACTTTAGAGCCTGTCTCTTTAATCCCCGCCTCCCAAAAAGCAAAGTCTGCTCTGATTGGCCCGGAATCTAACTGCTGGGTTGAATCTAACTGCTGGGTTAGATTCGGGTGTATCTGGGGGTGTGCTTATCACAGGTGGAGGTATTGCTCAGGGGCAGACAACTACAACAGAGCATGGGCAGAGATCAGATGGGAATTGAATGTCAGCTAGACGGCAGGCTGACAGCAGCAAAAGAGAAGTGGAAGTCCGTGCGAGACTAGTTTGTTTGACATGCTGTGATATTAATATCCTCATAGACCCCTACTGTTTACAAGACAGCCTCCAGTGTTGACTCTTTTTATCCCTATGTTGATATCACTAAAGCTCTTTCTTCAGTTTTTTTCAGTTTGACTCTTCTTCCTATTTGAGTAACTTGTATTGGCGCTGTTCATTTCAACATACAGGACACATGGAAGTATTAGGGCAGTGACGATTATAAAGCTAAAAATGTACTTCTCTATTTACACACCAAATGGGAGCATAAATGAGCCTCATTGTCAAGTAGCATGAAGCATTTTAACACAAGGTGTAGATCAACACACCATTTATATGGACACATTACAAATGAGACCATCCTCTAAATGCTCTACATATTGCTTTATGCCCCTAAACAGAAAGAGGGCACTGTTGTCAGCAGAGAAATTAAAGTCAAGGGAAACATCTTAAAAGGGAAGCATCACGTTTTAAGGGAAACATCTTAATTTTTCCAATTTAACAGCAATACTTGATAAAACCTCCATCTTTGTGGTGTGCTCTCAGACTTCACAATTATCTGATAATGATAATAAGGAAAGTAATATGGAGAAAAGTTCAACATAATCCACGTGCATTACCTGCAGTTCCACTGTATGTCCCGACGTGCAGTTTGAAAGCCGCTTCCTCGTTGCCCAATCTGAAGTTATTGTACTGGGCGAAAGCAGTGGAGCCTTCGTGGTCCCACAGGTCCACTCTCAGGGTCCACTTCTTGGTCTTGGTCAGAGAGAGAACATTCTCCAGACCGAGCCAGTGGTCGTCTACGAGAATCCACAGAACACAAGAATAGGATTTAGATTTTTCGATCCGCTACCTGTCGGTGTAGTGTGTATGCTGGACAAAAAAGCGATAATACACAGCCTAGGCTCTATAAACTGGCATGTTGTTAGCTATACGGTTGGCCCCCTTTGTTTACATATTATTTGCTTACATACCACTTTACAGAGCCTAAGCTGTGTATTCACACCAGATTTCAGTTCATATATAGTACCGACAGATAGCGGATTTTATCTGATTTTGACACAAAAGTGATATTGACCACCACCGTTCTCCAGAATCACTGACAACATCTTTAATGAATGAATTAACTAATCCATTATTCAGTACATGTAGAGCATTGGATGATGCCTTTATTCAAAACACTTTGCAAAAGCCATTAAAAGCATGTTAGCTTTCTGTGACCTCAAGGCAAAGGGTTGTATTGTGTTAAATAGGCTGTGTCACAGTCATTACAACTTTTAACTCAACAAACAGATGTAGCTCAACAAAGACAACATGAAGACACAAAACGCCCTGCAGTTAAGTACTTACGTGTCAGCTTTCCGAAACCTTCTTTATATTCTGCCCATTTCCTTTCGAAGGAGAGCGCTCCCCACACTCTAAAAAGTATATTTTTGAAAAGTTGAAGTAACGCACTTTTTTGAATAAGTCTGACTCAGTTTTCTGCTTTAGCGATGGCAATGTACTTTTGTGGATTACATCAAATTGAAATTGTACTTTACTACATTGACCTGACATTGACTTGATTTTCTTATGCAAATTAAAGCGATTCAATTAGGTTTTCCTGTCTAACGCCCCCTTTCCCACAATGACGTATACTGGTCTAAACCTTTGTTATGTTGCTATTTGCACCCTCAGTGAAGGGGATGTTTCATTCCATTACGTCACTATGCATTTTGTTTTAATAAAATATCTCTTTGTGAACTAACCGTGATTTTGTTGGTTATAACAGAACGGTTTGAGGAACTCTTAAGGCAGATCCCTAGTTCAACTCAGGAGACAAATTACAAAAGAAATTAATCATTCCATTGAACTTGATATATTGTAACAAGTGTGTTGAAGTAACAAACAGAAGCTGCTGTCTATGTTTAGAATTTTAACAAATAGGGGACATAGTAAACTTATATAGGGTTGAAACACATCTGCCCAATGAAATATAACATCCCCTTCGCTCACGGTGCAAACAGCAACATAACAAACATTTAGTCCAGGTTGCCTTAATTCAATTAAGTTGGTGCAACTATTTTCTTTTAGGTTCTACTGAAGCAATATTTTACTTTAGGATTAAACAAGAAATTGATTCAGAAAACACTGACATTTTAAGTTGTCGTCCCTTAATTATAAGTTGGATTAATGCAAACTTTTGATTTGAAAACAAACAAACTATTAAGTTGATCTGACTTGAAACAATTGTGTAAGTGTAACTTACATTCTTTATTTCAATAAACTTAATTCAATTGTGTGTTACCGGTTGCCCTAATTCAATTAAGTTGGTTCAACTATTTTCTTTTTAGAGTGCACCATCAGTGAAAGGTGTAAAGAAAACCATCTATAAGACTTTTAACCCACTGTCCAAACACTGAGACATGTTCTACAGGGCTTTAGAAAAGATTAAATAATGTGTCAAAAACATGCGACATGTCATGTGTCCCCGACTAAGCATGTACATAGTCGAATCTGATTGGTTGAATCTTGCCTATAGTCGACCAATAGCCCAACCATGTTTTTTTTCTTCTGCTCATTAATCCATATTCTCATTGGAGACATTTTTTTTCCACGCCAGACAAAGTGGCAGAAACAACCTGTTACAGTTTGTCTTCTTGACTTGGCATGAGAATTTATTTTATCGCAACTTATTTTAAAGCTTTTATTACCAGTATCGTTGGCTGAAATGTATACAACGATAGTTGATGTATGATATATTGGAAGAAACAAAACAGTTCCATTGTAAAATCAAACAAATTTAGCATAAGCATTAGCACCATATAGAAGGAATTGAATGATCCTTGTTTCTTAACCACATTTTGAGACATATCGACTGTGGGATGGTCAGTCGAATCGGGCTCCTTTGATCAAAACGCCGAATAGTCGACTATCAGGGGTTACCTCTGGACATGGCACAGTATGACCTCATTAATTTGAGTTATAAATCAAAAATAAACATTTTTGATACGCTTGGAACCAAATGTAAGACTAGAATATGTATGTAAAGAAAACTGTGGGCCCTGCTGCTTTAAAAAACAACAACAACAACAGTGAAACAGTAAATTTTCAGTTAGCTTTATAACCTCAAACAGTGCTCCAGGGATCAAATTTTCCTGTGAGTAAAGTTTGTTTATTCAGTGATGAGAATATACAGTACATTAAAAGATGTTCACTTCTCTGACAAACCCAAAGTAACATAGTGCACGTTTAATGATACCTGTAACGGGGTATTAAGTCCGGGAGGTTGGATCACATAAACCCCGCTGGCTGCTTGTGGAGAAAGAGCCTTAATCTGAGTGCAGTCTGTTCCTGAGGTTTGACAAGAGGAAAAAACAAGGATGATTCTGGATACGTATGCCATGTGCCTTCTATATTTTGTATACATTATGGAAATTTGAAAGTATACCGTAAGCAAGAATAACATACACCGTACCTTGAAAAGAATCTGCGCAGCACAAAAGACATGATGCCAAGACGAGCCCGCAATACGCAGCCACACTCTTCATTCTGACCTGATTTTCCAAAGTTTAAAAGTGGCATGTAAATCGATAATGCAAAACATATATCATAACATTTTCAAGAGAAATCTAATCTTTTCAATGTACACTACAGTGGCACAACAGTGTCACTCCAATGCATGTTTAAAGAAAACTAAACCGCAGAACAACTCACACAACTCAACTCTTTGCAAAGTTCAGCCTTCACAGTTGAGAGAAGCTACACATTTAAGCCTTTGAAAGGCAAATAAATGGGCAATGGGACTACACATAAACCTAGTAAACGACTAAGCCTAGACACTAAACTTCAGTTCCTCACCACCCTTACATACTGAGCTAAGTATTACATCGTTCTGATTACAACAATTTACAATAATATGTAGCGAGGGAAAGGCTACAATACTGACATTAACAGCCAAGCATGTCGTACCTGAGTGTTGGACAGACCTTGTATGACAGCTCAAATTCAACTGCTGAAGCTGCACCTTTAACCACACACCAAACGGCCACGCCCCCCTCCCCTAATCAGGGCCGCCCATAAGGGGTAGAAAGTGGGAAGGCTATCTAGGGCCCAGCCACTTGGGGAGCCCATGGTCTTTGGAAGCCAAGAACCTAACTAAGCTAAACTTTATTTTTAGATTTTTAGATATTTATGTCAATATCTATTCAAAGTTGGGTGTTTACACAGAGCCGTGGCTCCTCTTACGGCCATTTAAAAAGCAGTAGAAAAGCAGAAATGTTCAAAATGTTTCAGATTGAGCATAGCGGAGTGTAACTGTTTCAAACATAATCCATCCTATAAACCCTTTGTGTGCCAAATGGTGACAAGATTGGGTTTTGATACTTAACAGTTTTGGCTGGATTATATTTCCTGAGTCGTTCCTGCTCACGGAAAACACATGTAGGTCTACCTGCTACTTGTGTCTGGGTCTCGTTGTGAAAAGTATTTGGACACCATGAAAAAATAGGTTGGGTACCTTTTGTAGTTCTTCTACATTCCATAGTTACTCTGTAATTTTCCTGAGTCTACAAAAAGGTTTAAATTCTCTCTCCCCATAACGTACATTTTTGTGAAAAAGAATTTCCCTATGGGGACTATAACTTCTAAAGGCTTTTACATAAGTCTTCAGGTTGACACGACCAGCCAAGTCTGACCAGTTTTTCAGAAACCTGGCCAATTGACCAACCAGCCGGGTCATACCACAATGAAGCTGACGAGCAGCATCATCCTGTTTTAATTATTGCCGTAACCACCAAGATCCTGCTTTCTGTATTGTTTCTAAAAGTTGAAAATAAAAATAGACCTAAAAAAGTTCTTAATGCAAATAAAGACACAAGGCACAAAGAAGTTGGAAATAATTGAAGGAACAGATTTCAGTTCAAAGATTAAGAACTTTTTTTGTAATGATTTCAGTGCTTTTGCAGTGATGAGAGGAGAATGAACTAAGCCTAAATGTTGCAACCAAACATAGGCCAACTTTATAGTTTTGAGGGTAGGTTGGTTTGGTTATTCATGTAGAGAACCACCTTTTTTCATTTGTGTGTGAAGAATTTGTTGTTGATGCTGTTTTTTAAGTGTTATTTATTTCAACAATACCACCAACAGATTTCAAATTGATTTAATGTCATGTGCAGAAATACAACAAAGTGCAATGTTTGGTGCAGTCAATTAGTGTAAATGTATCATACCAGAAACTAGTAGCATAGAAAACGTGCACATTGTGAAAAAACGGTTTGCTTTAGTGAATACTAAAGAAGAACAATGTCTCTGTGTGAACTGATTATTTTGTAGAGATCTGTTGATTTGTTAAACAATTGTGTGAGTGTAAGGGAATCAAAATAAATTGGAATGTATGCTGGGCTAAGTCAGAAATGTGCTACTGTTTTAAAATAATAATGAGCCCTTGCTCCCCCAACTGTCCCTGCAAGTCCCTGGTTGATAAGATAGTTAGTCTTTCTACAAATACATGTATGTGTTTATTGAGGGATGAGCGCACTCACACTCATTGTTGATAGGAGTAATGGGTAAGGGGGGCCCATTGACTGGAGGTTTTCAGGGGCCCAGCCATTTGTGTGGGCAGGCCTGCCCATAAAGGATAGAAAGTGGGAAGGCTTTCTAGGGCCCAGCCACTTGGGGGGGCCCTGGTCTTTGGAAGCCAATAACCTAACTAAGCTAAACTTTATTTTTAGATTTTTAGATATTTATGTCAATATCTATTCAAAGTTGGGTGTTTACACAGAGCCGCGGCTCCGCTTACGGCCATTTAAAAAGCAGTAGAAAAGCAGAAATGTTCAAAATGTTTCAGATTGAGCACAGCGGAGTGTAACTGTTTCAAACATAGTCCATCCTATAAACCCTTTTTGTGCCAAATGGTGACAAGATTGGGTTTTGATATTAAACAGTTTTGGCTGGATTATATTTCCTAAGTCGTTCCTGCTCACGGAAAACACATGTAGGCCTACCTGCTACTTGTGTCTGGGTCTTGTTGTGAAAAGTATTTGGACATCAAGAAAAAACAGGTTGGGTACCTTTTGTAGTTATTCTACATTCCATAGTTACTCTGTAATTTTCCTGAGTCTACAAAAAGGTTTAAATTCTCTCTCCCCATAACGTACATTTTTGTGAAAAAGAATTTCCCTTCGGGGACTATAACTTCTAAAGGCTTTTACATAAGTCTTCAGGTTGACACGACCAGCCAAGTCTGACCAGTTTTTCAGAAACCTGGCCAATTGACCAACCAGCCGGGTCATACCACAATGAAGCTGACGAGCAGCATCATCCTGTTTTAATTATTGCCGTAACCACCAAGGTCCTGCTTTCTGTATTGTTTCTAAAAATTGAAAATAAAAATAGACCTAAAAAAGTTCTTAATGCAAATAAAGACACAAGGCACAAAGAAGTTGGAAATAATTGAAGGAACAGATTTGAGTTCAAAGATTAAGAACTTTTTTTGTAATGATTTCAGTGCTTTTGCAGTGATGAGAGGAGAATGAACTAAGCCTAAATGTTGCAACCAAACATAGGCCAACTTTATAGTTTTGAGGGTAGGTTGGTTTGGTTATTCATGTAGAGAACCACCTTTTTTCATTTGTGTGTGAAGAATTTGTTGTTGATGCTGTTTTTTAAGTGTTATTTATTTCAACAATACCACCAACAGATTTCAAATTGATTTAATGTCATGTGCAGAAATACAACAAAGTGCAATGTTTGGTGCAGTCAATTAGTGTAAATGTATCATACCAGAAACTAGTAGCATAGAAAACGTGCACATTGTGAAAAAACGGTTTGCTTTAGTGAATACTAAAGAAGAACAATGTCTCTGTGTGAACTGATTATTTTGTAGAGATCTGTTGATCTGTTAAACAATTGTGTGAGTGTAAGGGAATCAAAATAAATTGGAATGTATGCTGGGCTAAGTCAGAAATGTGCTACTGTTTTAAAATAATAATGAGCCCTTGCTCCCCCAACTGTCCCTGCAAGTCCCTGGTTGATAAGATAGTTAAGTCTTTCTACAAATACATGTATGTGTTTATTGAGGGATGAGCGCACTCACACTCATTGTTGATAGGAGTAATGGGTAAGGGGGGCCCATTGACTGGAGGTTTTCAGGGGCCCAGCCATTTGTGTGGGCAGGCCTGCCCATAAAGGATAGAAAGTGGGAAGGCTTTCTAGGGCCCAGCCACTTGGGGGGCCCCTGGTCTTTGGAAGCCAATAACCTAACTAAGCTAAACTTTATTTTTAGATTTTTAGATATTTATGTCAATATCTATTCAAAGTTGGGTGTTTACACAGAGCCGCGGCTCCGCTTACGGCCATTTAAAAAGCAGTAGAAAAGCAGAAATGTTCAAAATGTTTCAGATTGAGCACAGCGGAGTGTAACTGTTTCAAACATAGTCCATCCTATAAACCCTTTTTGTGCCAAATGGTGACAAGATTGGGTTTTGATATTAAACAGTTTTGGCTGGATTATATTTCCTAAGTCGTTCCTGCTCACGGAAAACACATGTAGGCCTACCTGTTACTTGTGTCTGGGTCTTGTTGTGAAAAGTATTTGGACATCAAGAAAAAATAGGTTGGGTACCTTTTGTAGTTATTCTACATTCCATAGTTACTCTGTAATTTTCCTGAGTCTACAAAAAGGTTTAAATTCTCTCTCCCCATAACGTACATTTTTGTGAAAAAGAATTTCCCTTCGGGGACTATAACTTCTAAAGGCTTTTACATAAGTCTTCAGGTTGACACGACCAGCCAAGTCTGACCAGTTTTTCAGAAACCTGGCCAATTGACCAACCAGCCGGGTCATACCACAATGAAGCTGACGAGCAGCATCATCCTGTTTTAATTATTATAGTCCTGCTTTCTGTATCGTTTCTAAAAATAGAAATTAAAAATAGACCTAAAAATGTTCTTAATGCAAAGAAAGACACAAGGCACAAAGAAGTTGGAAATAATTGAAGGAACAGATTTGAGTTCAAAGATTAAGAACTTTTTTTGTAATGATTTCACTGCTTTTGCAGTGATGTGAGGAGAATGAACTAAGCCTAAATGTTGCAACCAAACATAGGCCAACTGTTACTAGAATTTAATTTGCCTTATAATTGTATAATATTTTAATGCTCAATACATGCTTTCTGCCTGTTGAACTTTGTCCCAGTAAACTAACAGCCCCAAAGTGTTTTGCTAAGGCAAAAGTTGTTGTTTAGCCTTGAAGAAGAAACTGCCTAATAAGATTTTGGCACATACAGAGGTATGACGCATTCATGTGCACAGTGGTTAAGAAGAAAAGACTCCCTAAATTTCCCATATTCTGTTATCTGCCTAATTAAAAACATTTCTGCTTTCGCCAGCAAAACAAGGGCTGGACACACCAAACCTAGTATGTGTTTGCGCACACACCACCTTCTCTTGCATATAATCCCATGTACACTGTTCATTTCTTTGTATTCAATCATGTAAGCTACACTTGTGATACATGTTGTTTGACCCTTGCATTTGCTGTTTGCAAGTAAATCACCTGCTTTCAAGAAGGCCTGACTCAGTTTCAATTATTCAAACACTTGGGTAGTTTGATGAAATAATTCTAGTATCATTTGGTCCTTCGAGTTGCCGGATCCAACATCTTCTTCTCTGAACAAGACGAGCCTGCACCGTGAAGACGGGGGAGTCCAAGACTTCTCGACAAAAGACCTCCAGTAAACAGAGCTACAAAAGAGGCTGTCAGCAGACTCAACTTGGACGGAGGGGGGTGACGGAATCCAGAGCCTGAGCGAGTCGAGGCTTTCTTGAAATCAGGTGAATATATACAGCTGGTTTTGTTTTGTTTTATTTAGGAATTAGGGTAATTCCTTTGTTTTATGTTTTTTTTTGTTGTGTCAAGCAGTATTTTCATTACCATCTATGGGAAAATAACTCATTGTAGTTATTTTCTATTAGTGTTTGGGAGATGCACTAGAGACAAACCTATCTCAACCTGTAGTGTTTGAGGACATACACTCAAAGAGGAAGAAAAGCCTCACCGTGCACGTTAATATGATCATGGTAACGGATCATTTAGTAATCCGTTTTTTCAGACAGGTATCATTTGTTTTATAGAACTGTGAGTTGGACTCAATTTTGGACAGTTTTTATAGAAGCAAGTTGATTGTCAGCTCTGAAAGGTTTATTTTTAACCTGGGGATATCCTCCGGCCGGGTACTGCTCCTGGGAGTTTTTGTTTTGTTATGTTTGTCAATAGTCTACAACTGCAGAGTAGACTTATTTGTTTTGTTTAGAACACATCACATAGGGTGTTCTAGTTTTAAATTGGTGAATTTTGTTAATCAATTGGAGGGAATAGGGGTGTCCACCCTGTTAAATTGATTACTGGGTAATTTGATATTAGATTTTACATTTTAAAAATTAAATTAGTTGTAAAATGGATACATTTGATATAAAAATAAGCAAAGACCAGCTTAAAAGCCTCCTTAAGACAAGTGAAGAACTAACATCTCAACTCCGGCAGCTGATTACAGCCTGTGAGGAGGTTGTAATTAACAATGAGGTCATTCACCTGACAGCTGAAAGAGGCAGAGAAAAAGAGTTTAATAAGAAACAATGGGGAAGGGGGAAACAGAGAGGGGCCAGAGAGAAAAAGGGCAAGACACGAACTGGGTGTTTCAATTGTGGCCAAAATGATCACTGGTACCGCGAATGCCCCCACCCTAGAAGGGAGAGAGAGCATCAGGAAGAGAAAAGGGATTCTGACTAGATCAGAATCCAAAAGATATGTTATGATGACTGTTTTTGTCTAAACGCTTTAAAGTTTAGAGCTAAATATCTCGCCAATCCAAGCCCCATAGTGAACCTTAAAGATTAAAGGTGTAGTCAATCATTTGAAGTCCCAGCATAACTTTAAAAAAGCGTTCTTTTGTGTTCTTTTTATGAAAATGTTCACTGAAAAGAATTGTTCAATGCTTTTGATTTGAATTAAAAGTTAAAGGGGATTTGTATGCTAAAATATGATCATAATGTGTATTGTTGATATAAATTGATTCAAAAACTGGTTAACTGTAAAGACACCTATACTTAACCAAGATGTTAACTTTTGTTATTTGAAGAACAAACTATAACACCATGTCAGATTTGGAGAAGTAGAGAGCTTCTCAGGAATGTGGTGTGTGTGTGATTCAGTCCCATGCAGAAAAGGGAGGGCCTGTCTCACTGACTGTGTGTGTGTGTAACTGAGCCCAAACACAGACAATGTGTGGAAGTATGAAATCAAACCTATCCTAAAATGTTGTTATGCGTTAATTGTGACATCTAGAGCAAGCAATGCGGATAGGATGATATTTTAGAAGCTGTTTACCCTGGCAGAATAAGGAGCATTTGTTTTGAAAAACATGATACTGCTCTATATTCATTCTGCTTTCAGGTGCAAGGAGAAGACGAAGCTGACCATGCTTCAATAAGGACACATTGGACACTGAGGAACAATCTGAATAGGTTATGGTAATGCCTAACCATTCCCCCAGTGATTGTGATATGAAGGACACTTTGCGTCAAAATGCCACAAAGGGACTTGTAGACCATCAAGACGACCTAGGTTCCTGTTCCCTGGCTTCTGCAAAAGACTGTCCTCTCTGAAACTGTACATAGACGATGTTGCACCAGTACACAAACTTGCATTTTCACAACTGTAATGTTGAAAGTACTTGATATTCTGCTTAAATGAAATTTATTTACTCATATGCTTTACCTTTTTGCTTAGAAGTGTATGCATAGATGTTGCATTAAATATTATACAAAAGGGTGGAATGTTACTAGAATTTAATTTGCCTTATAATTGTATAATATTTTAATGCTCAATACATGCTTTCTGCCTGTTGAACTTTGTCCCAGTAAACTAACAGCCCCAAAGTGTTTTGCTAAGACAAAAGTTGTTGTTTAGCCTTGAAGAAGAAACTGCCTAATAAGATTTTGGCACATACAGAGGTATGACGCATTCATGTGCACAGTGGTTAAGAAGAAAAGACTCCCTAAATTTCCCATATTCTGTTATCTGCCTAATTAAAAACATTTCTGCTTTCGCCAGCAAAACAAGGGCTGGACACACCAAACCTAGTATGTGTTTGCGCACACACCACCTTCTCTTGCATATAATCCCATGTACACTGTTCATTTCTTTGTATTCAATCATGTAAGCTACACTTGTGATACATGTTGTTTGACCCTTGCATTTGCTGTTTGCAAGTAAATCACCTGCTTTCAAGAAGGCCTGACTCAGTTTCAATTATTCAAACACTTGGGTAGTTTGATGAAATAATTCTAGTATCACCAACTTTATAGTTTTGAGGGTAGGTTGGTTTGGTTATTCATGTAGAGAACCACCTTTTTTCATTTGTGTGTGAAGAATTTGTTGTTGATGTTGTTTTTTAAGTGTTATTTATTTCAACAATACCACCAACAGATTTCAAATGATTTAATGTCATGTGCAGAAATACAACAAAGTGCAATGTTTGGTGCAGTCAATTAGTGTAAATGTATCTTACCAGAAACTAGTAGCATAGAAAATGTGCAAATTGTGAAAAAACGGTTTGCTTTAGTGAATACTAATGACGAACAATGTCTCTGTGTGAACTGATTATTTTGTAGGGATCTGTTAAACAATTGTGTGAGTGTAAGGGAATCAAAATAAATTGGAATGTATGCTGGGCTAAATCAGAAATGTGCTACTATTTTTAAATAATAATGAGCCCTTGCTCCCCCAACTGTCCCTGCAAGTCCCTGGTTGATAAGATAGTTAGTCTCTCTACAAATACATGTATGTGTTTATTGAGGGATGAGCGCACTCACACTCATTGTTGATAGGAGTAATGGGTAAGGGGGAACCATTGACTGGAGGTTTTCAGGGAACCAGCCATTTGTGCAGGCCTGCCCATAAGGTGTAGAAAGTGGGAAGGCTTTCTAGGGACAAGCCACTAGGAGGGCCCATGGTATTTGGAAGCCAAGAACCTAACTAAGCTAAACTTTATTTTTAGATATTTATGTCAATATCTATTCAAAGTTGGGTGTTTACACAGAGCCGCAGCTCCGCTTACGGCCATTTAAAAAGCAGTAGAAAATCAGAAATGTTCAAAATGTTTCAGATTGAGCATAGCGGAGTGTAACTGTTTCAAACATAATCCATCCTATAAACCCTTTATATGCCAAATGGTGACAAGATTGGGTTTTGATATTAAACAGTTTTGGCTGGATTATATTCCCTGAGTCGTTCCTGCTCACGGAAAACACATGTAAGCGTATACCTGCTGATTGATGGATTGTACTTAGTGATCATTATTTTGTTTTATCTTCAGTCCATAATTAAAAATGGAACTGTTATCTTCTTAGGGCCTGTTCTCACGGTGAAAACGTGACAGTTTTCCCGTTTTTGGTTTAAAAAAAAACCCGTTCAGACACAATTTATCTGACATCTTCACCCGTGCACATGTTTTCAGAGGAAACGGGACGAAATCGATGTAGTAAGCATGCCAGGCCAGCAGTGGGCGGTACAAGGTAGTTGTAGATAGCTTTTCCGATACAATTTGATGCATAAAACCTTACTGAAACCGGAAATTAATGCCACTAACGTTCATAAAGCGGTTGGTGTAAGCTTGGGGTTACAAGTATTGTAAATGACAAGCTTTCTGTCCTCTTATTTCACCGCATTGAACTCGTGAAAACAGAAGACATGCTGATAGTGAAGGGGCTTTGTGAGCGGCCACTTTTCCTGTTAGGCGTACTTCAAAATAAAAGTCAACTCACCTTTGTCCGGTGAAATGCTGTTAATGTTTAGCCAGTGAAATGCTTTTACTGTGAAGCCGTAGCCTTAATGCTCCTTTTGTTGAACAGTAACTTAACCGCTGCGCGCTGAACTATGGATAGTGTTTTTTAATGTAGAGAGAGCCGTGTACACAAGTTTATTTTGCTAGAAAAAGCGGCAGAGCACAAATCTTTCCCCAGACAAAGTGGCGGGTGCATGGTATCAATAACTTACTAATAGACTACAGACTAAATTGGCGAGTGTTATAGGCCTATTTAAGCCCTGTACGTTATGTTGTCTTCTAACTTTATAATTCGCATGTGGGTATATGCAACCCGGTATCACGCCGAGGCGTCAGATAGAGACGCATGGACCGGCGTGTCTTTTACACGCCTTGCCTGACCAGGGCGTGTGAGTTACACGCGCACCTCCCGCCCGTCTAAATGAACGGAGGAACAGGGGCCGACATGTTCTCCCAGCATTTCAATACTATCCAACTGCAGCCCCGCAGACAAACACCCTGGCGTGACAGGCGATTAGGTTCAGGCATCACAGCTGGGTGGTAAGGGTTAGGGCAAGGGGACAGGGAGAGGTTAGAATATATATAGAACATTGACGGAACACCGCGGCGGCCATCTTGACTACGGGAGGTGCGCGTGTAACTCACACGCCCTGGTCAGGCAAGGCGTGTAAAAGACACGCCGGTCCATGCGTGTGTATCTCACGCCTCGGCGTGAGATCGGGTTGGTATATGACAGCAAATGTTCACGTATGACTATGCATACGTGAAGTGGAGCCGTGACGTCAGCGTTACCAGGGGAAATGTTTTCGGTGTTCACATGAAACCAAAACCGTTGTGTTTTCCAAAAAATCCTCCCTGGGAGTAGATCTCAAAAACTTGCGGTTTCATGCTTGCGTTTGCTGTTTTCATGGACATGATATAGTGCAACCGCAGGAATTTTTCCGCGTTTGCACCGTTTTGTGTTGCCGTGAGAACAGGGCCTTAGTGTATTTTATTTTTGTTTATGTTGCAACAATGATATACACTTCAAGGAAGAGAGTAGAAAATACATATATTTTACATTAACCTGTTAAACCTAACTGCCGAGTCAGTGTGTCTTGTTTCACTATTGCTGTTAATAATCCATTTCCCTTAGAGAATATCATTAAACTGGATATAATTTGTTGAAGAAACTATTTTGGAGTTCTTTGACGGTATTCATGTCAAATGTGAGAGCCGTGTTTCCAAATAAAACTAAAGATTCTAAATAAAATAGCATTTTCTTTATTTTTTAAATTGTGACTGAATTGTGTCCATAACAGATTGTTGTCATGAATTGATTCCAGTTGGAAATATTTTAGTATTTTCAGTATGTTTGATATTGTTATTATAGAGAATGTACACGGGTCACAAAGAGCATTGTTGATTGATGGATTGTACTTAGGTAATCCTTATTAAGCACTATTTTGCATTTATTAAGTGTAACAAGTGATAAATGGTTCCCACTTTACAATAAGGGTCACAAATAACTTTAATGAATGGTTAATTACACTTAAGTAATGCCTATTATGGTTAATTATACTTCAGTAATGCCTATTATGGTTAATTATACTTAAGTAATGCCTATTATGGTTAATTACACTTAAGTAATGCCTATTATGGTTAATTATACTTCAGTAATGCCTATTCAGCAGTGGTGTGCATTTATTAAGTGTCACTTAATGGATAAATTGTTCCCACTTTACAATAAGGGTCACAAAGAGCATTAATAAATGGTTAATTATGCTTAAGTAATGTTACAAAAATGACTTTTTTAACAGTTAATTAATGCTCATTATTACATTAATCAACTGTTGGTTCATGCTTAATTAATGCATTAACTAAGGTTAATAAAGGATATTTATATACATTAAATAATGCAGTAATTAATACCTTAGTTAACATGAACACCATTAGTAAATGCTTACTAGACTTAAACTTTGGTCCTCCAAAGGTCTAGCTAAAATATCTGATTTATACAATGGAGGTGGATTTATGTAATTTGAAGATCTTAAATGCAAATATGACATTCCTACAAAACATTTCTTTAAATATCTCCAAATCGGAAATGTTGTTCTATCAAAGCAATGTAATAGCCTGGCGCTTCCCCCCCCCCCCCCCCCCCCCCTTGTCCATTTTAGAAGAGATCACTTTAAAATATTTGAAAGCTAGGGGACAGGTGTCTATGCTTTACAATCTGTTTGTTAGCGGATCTAATGAATCATCAAATAATATTTTACTGGCCTGGAATATGGATTTAGTGGAAAATGTATCAGAGGAAGAATGGTCAAAAGCCTGCTCATTGGTAAAAACCCAATCTGTAAACACACATTCTATACTCTTACATTATGGCTGAGTAGACAGTACATTACTCCTGTGAAGCTAAACCACTTTAACCCCAATATTCCCGACACGTGCATTAAATGTATCCAGCAGAAGGGGTCACTGTTCCATTGTATGTGGAGCTGTCCACAGGTTGCACTCTTTTGGAGAGAGGTCCTGAACATTATTGGTCGTATTATTGGCAAGGTGATGCCTTCTGATCCTAAGCTATGTATCCTAAATATTTACCCTGCCAATTTTGTGCTAACTAATGATAAACAATCTTTAATTGGTATGTGCCTTTTGGAGGCTAAAAGGTGCATTGCTAGGTCATGGGAAAAAAACTGTTTGTGGCGTTTCTGAATGGTTAAACGGAGTGACTTCCTATCTGGCACTGGAAAAGATCAGTTATTTCACAAAAAACAAGATCGATAGGTTTTGGAGAATTTGGAAGGTCTTTTATCATTTCCTTGAAAATGAAGGTATACGAAGTGATGGAGGGAGTGATGATTTGAACTGATCTGATTGTAACTGTGTCTTTTTTTTTCTTTTTTTTATCCATTCTTAATCTATGCTTATTCATTACTGTGTGAAGGCATGCTCATGTGCACATATGTTGTTTTATTATTCAGAGATGTATGCTGAATTTATCATACAATCGCATACGCTTTATGTTAATTTAACATAACCGTTGTGCAGGGGCGTCAGCTCACCCAATACCATACAGGGGCACAATAGGGCACCAAAAAAAATGCGAGCGCGCGAAGCGCGCGAGCTAAGAAAATTTTGGGCAATTATTTATTTAAAAAAAGCATGGGCACAGATAATTAATGCAAGCACGCGAGCAAATATTTTATAGCACTTATTTATTATCATAAAGCGTATCTTCATTAAATATCTGTCAGCAAACATGAACTTGAAAACTGAAAACTTGAAATGTGCAACTGTAAAAGGAAAAACAAAAAAACACCTCTACATACATACATGTCTGTGTTTATCATTTCTATTTCAGACCATCCTATGATGGTGTGATGGTGATGATCCTATGAGGTGTGTATATCATGGCCAGAAAGATAGGGGAGCTGTTCATTTTTTTAACAGTAAACGGTAGCGCCTCTGCTTCATTTTTGCGAAGCTGTCGATCAATTGTGACTGGCTTAATTTGGAGAGTTCTCCTCGCTCAACCGACATGATGGCAAGATGATGAAGCCTATCTTGCCCCATTGTGCTCCTCAACCAAGTGTGAAGGCGTCTCAGTACGCTGAATGTCCTTTCACAACTGCAGCTGTTAGACATTCTATGCTTCCAGAGGATAAAAATGTAACGCGCCCCACACACATCCTACCTCTACTGCGCGTCTACCTCGCGTCTGCGTCTGACTTTTGGTCACAGACTGTGAAATCAACGTAGAGCGAGCACACATCCAACCTCAGACGCACTGCTGAGGCGCGTCGGAGGCACGTCTGCAGCGACGCTCCCCTTCACCTCAGGAGGCTCGCCTATTTTTTTCTGAGAGCAGCGCGTCTCTCTCGCGTCTCTGTGCTTTAACTGATAGAGAAATACTCTGCTGACAGTCATACCAGCAGCATTCACTCTAGTTACACGTTTACCCGGTGTGTTTATTTCAAAATAAAACATCCCTCAGTCGTATACGCAAATAATCCCTTTATTTCACGATTTAATTGTGCAATCAAAATCCGAGGGATTTAAAACCTAATTTTCAATTAGTTCTGGCATTTCATTTTTGGATAAATGACACATATAGAGATCCAATATAGTGAAGAAATAAAAAAGATCATGATGAGCGCAACAGTTTTCCGTTGCTCTATCTGTGTCTACGGCCTTCTTCTTCCCCGACCACACCCCCCTCTCTCTCTCCCGTATAAATCAGTAAAGTGATTTTTGAAATACTCTGCTGAGAGTCATATTGACTTCATACTGGCAGCTTTCGCTGTAGTTTCACCATTTCCTGGTGTGTCCCCTTCAAAATAAAACTTCCAACAAGAGAAAATATGGCAAAAAAATTTTTTTTAAATGGCAATGGGGCGAACGGATTACTGTCCAGACTCAATATAAATCATATGCATCATAGATGACATGAAATAACTTCATTTTTAATGGGAATTATCTATGAAATCTCTATGTAGAAAGATAGGGCTTTTAGAAGCAGCGCAGCACCTGCTGAGACGATGTGTGTCCGAGAAAAGTCCGAGAGAGGCAGCAGTAAGGTAACGCGACGCGCTCCAGAGGTAGACGCAGGATGTGTGTGGAGGCCGTTACTGTTTACTTCACTTCACGCCGGCCGGAGTGAATGGTCGCTGACGCTGTGCTGGACAGGTTCAAAAAGTCGATATCAAGGAGAATGATTCTCTCCTCAGTGTGTGCATTCGTCACGTACATTTCATTGCAGCGGCCGGCCAATGAGGGGGACACCATGCATATAGGCCTATTTTAAGAAAAAAAAATGCAAGCATGCATTCTGTAGATTGCCAGATGAGTCAGACTTAAATAAAAAAAAATTAAAGGTATAAATAAATTAATTAATTAAAAAATCAGTGCCCCAGGCATACCCAGGCACCGCAGATCCACAACGGGGCACGTGCCCCGGTGAAAAGGGTCTGCCGACGCCGATGCCGTTGTGGTCCTTTTCTTTTCTTTTTTTTCTCTTTTTTTGGGGGGGAGGAGTGGTGGGGGGTGATGCGCTTTGAGCGATTGCTCTGTTGTGTGCGCTGTTTGTGCATACTGTCTGTTTTTGTGCTTGTCTATGCTGTAAAGAAAACAAAAATCCAATAAATATATGTTTGAAAAAAAACAATGGGTAACGCTTTATATTAAGGTTCTTGTTATAAGCCTTAGTAAATAGGTAATAAGGACCTTATTAGATGCTTATTAACATTAATTTGTGTTAATAAGACTATATATAAGTGTTAATAATAACATAATAAACCTGTTAACAGTGTGATTATAAGACTTTTATAAGCACGTATAAGACACTTCTTAACTATTTATTGATTGCTTAATATCATTAATAAAAGTCTTATGAGTTTCTGATAGCTGTTAATAAAAGCGTTACAAACCTATTTATTGAGTCTTACTAACTTGCCTATTATGTCATTGTTAGACCTTTACTAAGCATTGTTTGTTGCTTTATGAAGGTAAACACATCTTTATTAATCAATTAATAGCAGTTAACTATGCTCTATGAACAATGCTTATTAAGGTTAATACGTCCTTTATTAAACACTTTTTAACAGTTAATAAGTACTATATCTTGTCAAGGAGGATACAATGAGAATTAGAAAAACGACATGCAAATACAATGTTAGAGCGGTGAAGGTATTTGATTAGCTTTAATGTTTTTCTTATTGAAGTACCTTCAAAAATAAGTTTTCTGAGTTTGGTTTGCAGCGCCATATCTTAGTAGGCTAAAGTCACTGATTTTCATCCCTCTTTCCAAAATGTTGTCTTTTGGCATCTAGCATAATGAGTGCATAATATATTTGTTTTTGCTCTGAAGTGATTATTTCACCTCTATGTGTGCGCACACATGTTGAGTGAGTGTTAAAATTAGATGCCCCGAGAACGTAGTATATTTTTCACAATCTATGATGAATATGACTCGTATGATCGGTTTGCTCAAATCAGATCCTTAAAGGGCTTTTATTTTGAAGGTAGTTGTAAAACCGGAAGTTCCGTGTATGCAAGTCGCTGATGGCTTGACGCTAGATTGACGGCCATGCTTGACAAAGTGTTTCACGAAAGTAAGGAGAACATGTCGGAGTCGTCAGCACGGTCAGCACCCCAAACCAGGTCTCTGAAAAATAAGAGGGTGAGGTCCGAACTGGAGGATGACTCTTCTGGTAAGTTTAAGAATGTAATGTTATAGTACGTTAGCTGGTTCTAGCTTGCTAGTTGTTTGCCTAGCTTACATTACTTTCTTTCAGAAGCTTTGGTGAGCTTCCTTTTTGAGCTAACGTTTAGCTTACACTATCATAAAAACTGCAACCAAACTATCTATTAACAGTTGTGTCATGCTAGCTTGTCAGGAAGGGGCAAAGTAATGCTAAATGGTTATTTATGTGCTGACCCAGATGCTGCCCAAATTGTCCTAACTGCCAAACTGGGTCTACAGAAATATAAACATGAGCTGGCCAGGTTTAAATTAGAATGCCAGGATGTAAAAATAAAAGACCTGACAACGGAGAGAGATTTATTTCTTGAAGGGACAACTATCTGAATGAAAGTTTACTTTTTTCGAACAATTTTCACCATTACAGACTATATTTACTTTGATACTGCACCCCTTTTTGCAGATTCCATGTCCAAATGGCTTAAATGCTTAGTATAACCTGTCTGCTATCTGTCTAATTGTGATCAATGTTTCTTTGTGTTGTCTTTATACAGTAACAAGAAAGACCAGCCTGACTCAACCTTCCCCTGAGGCTAAGGAAAAGCCCGACTCAGAGTCAAGTCCGTTGTCGTCTGACTCCTCCTCAGACGATGGGAAGAGGAAGAGGAAGTATAGCAGAAGTCAGCATTGTACTGTTGCAGAGGGGGCCAGCAGAAGAAGGCTTTTTTTTTTTTTTTTACCACATACTGTATATAAAATGATCTATTTTTGAATTGTATTACTTGATTTTATTTCAATACATTTTAAACATTTAAGCCTGACCAATTTTCTTACTATTTTGTTGACACAATCGGGGAACGGTGGGACTTGAAAATATTCCCACCTCCAAAGTGGGGAATGACAAAAAAAGTTTGAGAACCACTGGGTTAGCATCTATTAGTTGTATGTGGTTTTCTGCTTGTCCTATCTGCAACAGTATAATGCTGACTTCTGATACAGCAACGTTTCGCCCAAATTCTTAATAGTGAGGATTGCCATCTCCATAAGGTTACAGATTCAATATGCAGAAGCAACTCATACAACCCCACGTCGTTTTATATTGTTTTACCTACAACAGTTTTTTTTTTATTATTGTTTGATGAAAGTTTTTTTTTGCTCTACTCTTTTAATTGTTTTGTTGTTCTTATTCATTTAATATTTTAAATTAATAGTCTTAATCATTGGACACTTGAATTGATGTCAGGCAGCATTTTTATTTTACAAAGGTATTTATTTTTTTACATTTAGTAAAATGTTGTTCATGAAAGTTCTGGGAAACAAACAAACATGTTTACAATTGCACAGTTGTTAAGTGTTTTTTTTCTTTAAAAGTAAGTTTTTGTGCTTCACCTCTGTAACATTGTATTTACATGTAGTTTTTTTAATTCACATTGTATCCACCTTGACAAGATATAGTACTTATTAACTGTTAAAAAGTGTATATTAAAGGATTTATTAGCCTTAATAAGCATTGTTCTCGCTTTAGATCCAGTACCTTCAAAATGCATTATTACCTGTTTAATAAAGGACTTATTGGCCTTAATAAGCATTGTTCTCGCTTTAGATCCAGTACCTTCAAAATGCATTATTACCTGTTTAATAAAGGACTTATTAACCTTAATAAGCATTGTTCTCGCTTTAGATCAGGTACCTTCAAAATGCATTATTACCTGTTTAATAAAGGACTTATTAACCTTAATAAGCATTGTTCTCGCTTTAGATCAGGTACCTTCAAAATGCATTATTACCTGTTTAATAAAGGACTTATTGGACTTAATAAGCATTGTTCTCGCTTTAGATCAGGTACCTTCAAAATGCATTATTACCTGTTTAATAAAGGACTTATTAACCTTAATAAGCATTGTTCTCGCTTTAGATCAGGTACCTTCAAAATGCATTATTACCTGTTTAATAAAGAACTTATTGGACTTAATAAGCATTGTTCTTAGAGCATAGAAATGCATTATTACCTGTTTAATAAAGGACTTATTAACCTTAATAAGCATCGTTCTTAGAACATAGTTAACTGCTAATAAACAAATAATAAAGGTGTGTTCACCTTCATAAAGCAACAAACAATCCTTAGTAAAGGTTTAACTATGACATAATAGGTAAGTTAGTAAGACTCAATAGATGGATTTGTAATGCTTTTATTAACAGCTATCAGAAACTCATAGGGCTTTTATTAATGCTATTAAGCAATCAATAAATAGTTAAGAAGATTCTTATAAGTGCTTATAAAAGTCTTATAATCACACTGTCAACATGTTTATTGTGTTATTATTAACACTTAAATATAGTCTTATTAACACAAACTGATGTTAATAAGCATCTTATAATGTTAATAAGCATCTTATAAGGTCCTTATTACCTATTAACTAAGGCTTATAACAAGAACCTTAATATAAAGTGTTACCAAACAATGCAATATAAAAGAAGAACATTATTAAGAGTAACACAAGTGAAGAAATCAACCTGAGACCTAATTGATTAGATTTCTTTTAATTTGCACACATTCATTCAAATACAAAACAATACAAAGTAGTGCAAAATGCATTCAGTGCAGAATGCAGATACAAATTTAAATGTAGAGATAAGGTGTACCATATAAATGTAAAGTATGTTAATGGTACATGATAATATGCAATGAAAAATATCTATTGAAATATACAGATGTGAATTATGAGTTATGAGAGTGGTTAACATTATAAAGAGGTGCAACATGAACAGTAGTAGAACGTCAACAGATAGACATTGTTAAACTGTTGTTAAGTGGCATAACAGTGATGTAATCATGCAACTTTTTCGAGCTTTTGCAGTCTTGTCACAGTGCTATGAAAAAATTAAATTCCAGGTGCAGACTTCACCAACACCTTCCGCCTGCTAAGCCGTGTCCCCTGGCCTGAGGGGGGCGACATTGAGACAGCTACAGTAGGGCCAGTAGTGGACCTCATCCTACAGCAGTGTGCCTCTATTGAAGAGCTAAAGGTGGCTAATAAGCCAACAATGGAAGACCGGTGAGGGAGTGTATGGTGGTTGGATAAACGTGTCTGCTTCTTCATTGATCAGCTATAACGAGAATATAAAGTCTCCAGTTGTACCACCATATACTCCCAGTGAATGTGCTGCATGCAATCCTAGCTGAGCAGAGCACTGGTTTTAAACTGACTAAATCTGTCTCGTCATGTTATTTGTTCTCCCCTTTTATACGCTAGCATTTTGCGGAAAAAACTCACCAAGATAATATGTAAGTGAATTGTGTTTTGTAGTATTTGTTAGGATACAGTAGCAGGAGTACATAGAGCATAATGTACAGCTATTGGTGGTCAACATCAAGTGTTTTTTGCTTCTCGTCTCCACAAATATCTTGATTTTTTTTTGTATATCTAGTGAATTGGCCATGATTCTGTCCCTGGCACAAACCAACCCGGTCATGTTTGGGATGGTGGCAGACAGGCCAAAGGTTTCCCAGCAACTGGAGCAGATGGGACGGCTCAAGGAGCTGCTAGAGACCAATCAGGATGAGCTTAAGAGAAAGCAGCGTGAAGACTGGATTCGCTGGATTAGTCGATACAAGTGAGAGGAAAAAGCATGTTGCTGCAGCTCAACTTTAGATCGACGGAACATTTAAGCATCTTTCAGCTTGTTGTTTGGTTTTACTTCCCACAACTTACATGTTATGGCTCAGTGTCAGGCCTGCCCACACACATGGCTGGGCCCCTGAAAACCTCCAGTCAATGGGCCCCCCTTACCCATTACTCCTATCAACAATGAGTGTGAGTGCGCTCATCCTTCAATAAACACATACATGTATTTGTAGAGGGACTAACTATCTTATCAACCGGGGACTTGCAGGGACAGTTGGGGGAGCAAGTGCTCATTATTATTTTAAAATAGTAGCACATTTCTTACTTAGCCCAGCATACCTACCAATTTATTTTCATTCCCTTACACTCACACAATTGTTTAACAGATCAACAGATCTCTAAAAAATAATCAGTTCACACAGAGACATTGTTCTTCTTTAGTATTCACTAAAGCACAGTTTTTTCACAATTTGCACGTGTTCTATGCTACTAGTTTCTGGTAAGATACATTTACACTAATTGACTGCACCAAATATTGCACTTTTTTGTATTTCTGCACATGACATTAAATAATTTGAAATCTGTTGGTGGTATTGTTGAAATAAATAACACTTAAAAAACAACATCAACAACAAATTCTTCACACACAAATGAAAAACGCGGTTCTCTACATGAATAACCAAACCAACCTACCCTCAAAACTATAAAGTTGGCCTATGTTTGGTTGCAACATGTAGGCTTAGTTCATTCCCCTCTCATCACTGCAAAAGCAGTGAAATCATTACAAAAAAAGTTCTTAATCTTTGAACTCAAATCTGTTCCTTCAATTATTTCCAACTTCTTTGTGCCTTGTGTCTTTATTTGCATTAAGAACTTTTTTAGGTCTATTTTTATTTTCAATTTTTAGAAACAATACAGAAAGCAGGACCTTGGTGGTTACGGCAATGATTAAAACAGGATGATGCTGCTCGTCAGCTTCATTGTGGTATGACCCGGCTGGTTGGTCAATTGGCCAGGTTTCTGAAAAACTGGTCAGACTTGGCTGTTCGTGTCAACCTGAAGACTCATGTAAAAGCCTTTAGAAGGTATAGTCCCCGAAGGGAAATTCTTTTTCACAAAAATATACCTTATGTGGAGAGAGAATTTGAACCTGTTTGTAGACTCAGGAAAATTACAGAGTAACTAATGTAGAAGAACTACAAAAGGTACCCAACCTGTTTTTTCATGGTGTCCAAATACTTTTCACAACGACACCCAGACACAAGTAGCAGGTAGGTCTACATGTGTTTTCCGTGAGCAGGAATGACTCAGGAAATATAATCCAGCCAAAAATGTTTAATATCAAAACCCAATCTTGTCACCATTTGGCACACAAAGGGTTTATAGGATGGATTATGTTTTAAACAGTTACACTCCGCTGTGCTCAATCTGAAACATTTTGAACATTTCTGCTTTTCTACTGCTTTTTAAATGGCTGTGTAAACACCCAACTTTGAATAGATATTGACATAAATATCTAAAAATAAAGTTTAGCTTAGTTAGATTCTTGGCTTCCAAAGACCATGGGCCCCCCAAGTGGCTGGGCCCTAGAAAGCCTTCCCACTTTCTACCCCTTATGGGCAGGCCGGCCCACACAAATGGCTGGGCCCCTGAAAACCTCCAGTCAATGGGCCCCCCTTACCCATTACTCCTATCAACAATGAGTGTGAGTGCGCTCATCCCTCAATAAACACATACATGTATTTGTAGAGGGACTAACTATCTTATCAACCAGGGAATTGCAGGGACAGTTGGGGGAGCAAGGGCTCATTATTATTTTAAGGCGAGACACGGCAGGCAAAAACATTGTTTTTTAAGCACTGGTCAATTTTGAGATTTGTGTCTATTTAGGTTCCATAACATGTCTTCTTTCATACTAGTATGGATAAAAGGTCCAACATATACGTTTTAGGTGATCATTTTACTAAACTTTGACTGCTTGCGTCTGTATTTTGCTCCTAAATTCGTCAAAAGTGAGCATTCTAACGTAACATACAGCACCGCGACCGCTGTATGAATCATAATAACCATGGTACTGTTGGAAAGCTCTGAATCTCAAGAACAACGTTATCTGATCCAAATATGGTCATTTCCTTTGTATCAGTAACCAATCGTGAAAGTGTGAGGAGGGATTCAATGCTAGGAAAGCGACCTCATTGGCTAATGCACATTTCTGACGATGTGATTCGCTAAAAGGCATCACGTGATGCTAGCCCCGGGTAGCTCGAAAATCACAAAATAAAATGGGTAAAACGTCGAAAATATGCCAAACCAAGACAAAAAAAATACTTAATCAATTGGCTACGGACATTACATGATCGCCATTTGAAGGGGAGAAGTGTTAAAGACATGTAAATCACGCCGATCACGTCGGAGAGACACAGACTGTCAGACGATCAGAGGGGAGATGGTGGGGAGAGAGAGCGTCTGTGCCGACAGGAGCAGGTTGACAGACAGTGGCTAATAATGAATTAACCACGTTTAAATTAGCATGTGGATGTAAATGTTACTATGCTATGGTTTATATATGTTAAGCAGTGGTAGGCCTATATGGCATTGAGGGGTGTAGGGCCTAATTCAATAAATTACTCTAGCTATAATCAGTGATTATCAGCAGAATTCACGTTTTTATCTTTAACGGCCGTTTTCTCAAAATGAGCTTTTTCCAATACTCTGCGAAAGATATCTCAACTTCTAGACCACTGACATCAACCAAACTTTCTATGATCATTCATAGCACTATTTTAAAGGTTTTTACACAAGGATTTGTTAATATATTGTTAATTGTCTGATTTATGATACATTTTCCTCCTAAAAACATGCCGAAAATGCATTTCTAAGACATGTACATAGTCTTTTTTGATTTCTTAAATGAAAAAAGGCTTTATCCAAAATCTGTTGTGTAGAAAACTTTAGAAACTAATATGTGGTTAAAATAAAATAGAGATTTTAACTCTGGCTTTATCCAACATCTCAAAAATTTTCTCGAAAAATGACCCAAATTTACGCATAATTGGTTAAATATTTGCATATTTAATAAAGTATTAAAGAAAAACATGTAATACAAAAAATAATTGTGTTAGTGTCAGTAATCAACTGGCAAAGTTTCATGATGATATCTATAAGTTAAAAAAAAATCCCTATTCACCTGGGGTGTCTCGCCTTAAAATAGTAGCACATTTCTGACTTAGCCCAGCATACCTACCAATTTATTTTGATTGCCTTACACTCACACAATTGTTTAACAGATCAACAGATCTCTAAAAAATAATCAGTTCACATAGAGACATTGTTCTTCTTTAGTATTCACTAAAGCAAACAGTTTTTTCACAATTTGCACGTTTTCTATGCTACTAAGTTCTGGTAAGATACATTTACACTAATTGACTGCACCAAATATTGCACTTTTTTGTATTTCTGCACATGACATTAAATCATTTGAAATCTGTTGGTGGTATTGTTGCAATAAATAACACTTAAAAAACAACATCAACAACAAATTCTTCACACACAAATGAAAAAGGCGGTTCTCTACATGAATAACCAAACCAACCTACCCTCAAAACTATAGAGTTGGCCTATGTTTGGTTGCAACATTTAGGCTTAGTTCATTCTCCTCTCATCACTGCAAAAGCAGTGAAATCATTACAAAAAAAGTTCTTAATCTTTGAACTCAAATCTGTTCCTTCAATTATTTCCAACTTCTTTGTGCCTTGTGTCTTTCTTTGCATCAAGAACTTTTTTAGGTCTATTTTAATTTTACATTTTTAGAAACAATACAGAAAGCAGGATCTTGGTGGTTACGGCAATAATTAAAACAGGATGATGCTGCTGGTCAGCTTCATTGTGGTATGACCCGTCTGGTTGGTCAATTGGCCAGGTTTCTGAAAAACTGGTCAGACTTGGCTGGTCGTGTCAACCTGAACTACAAAAGGTACCCAACCTGTTTTTTCATGGTGTCCAAATACTTTTCACAACGACACCCAGACACAAGTAGCAGGTAGGCCTACATGTGTTTTCCGTGAGCTGGAACGACTCAGGAAATATAATCCAGCCAAAAAAAAATAATATCAAAACCCAATCTTGTCACCATTTGGCACAAAAAGGGTTTATAGGATGGATTATGTTTTAAACAGTTACACTCCGCTGTGCTCAATCTGAAAAATGTTGAACATTTCTGCTTTTCTACTGCTTTTTAAATGGCCGTAAGCGGAGCCGCAGCTCTGTGTAAACACCCAAATTTGAATAGATAGTGACATAAATATCTAAAAATCTAAAAATAAAGTTTAGCTTAGTTAGGTTCTTGGCTTCCAAAGACCATGGGCCCCCAAGTGGCTGGGCCCTAGAAAGCCTTCCCACTTTCTACCCCTTATGGGCAGGCCTGCCCACACAAATGGCTGGGCCCCTGAAAAACTCCAGTCAATGGGCCCCCCTTACCCATTACTCCTATCAACAATGAGTGTGAGTGCGCTCATCCCTCAATAAACACATAAATGTATTTGTAGAGAGACTAACTTTCTTATCAACCAGGGACTTGCAGGGACAGTTGGGGGAGCAAGGGCTCATTATTATTTTAAAATAGTAGCACATTTCTGACTTAGCCCAGCATACCTACCAATCTATTTTGATTCCCTTACACTCACACAATTGTTTAACAGATCAACAGATCTCTAAAAAATAATCAGTTCACACAGAGACATTGTTCTTCTTTAGTATTCACTAAAGCACACAGTTTTTTCACAATTTGCACGTTTTCTATAATAGTTTCTGAGAAGATACATTTACACTAATTGACTGCACCAAATATTGCACTTTTTTGTATTTCTGCACATGACATTAATTCATTTGAAATCCGTTGGTGGTATTGTTGAAATAAATAGCACTTAAAAAACAACATCAACAACAAATTCTTCACACACAAATGAAAAAAGGTGGTTCTCTACATGAATAACCAAACCAACCTACCCTCAAAACTATAAAGTTGGCCTATGTTTGGTTGCAACATTTAGGCTTAGTTCATTCTCC